>NC_135180.1:20594793-20923126 GCF_041146795.1 Maylandia zebra
ATCCCCTAAAAATCTTATACGAGTACGAATCCTTTGTGAGACATTGTCCCAGCTTTTCTATCATGTGTGTTATTAAGATTACAGCGTTACAGGATAAAGGTGTCAGTGGGTCAGTTCTGGAAGCTATGTTTATCTTTGCATCCAAAAAGGTTTATATTCTCTTTATTAACAAAACGGTCTGTTGAGCCTACGCTGTCTTTAATGGAGGATTATGGATACAGCCGTGTTGTGGTACTTTAAGGATTCTTCTGTCTTATTTTACGGTTAAAGATGACCAAAACATGCACAACTGCAAATCCTATCATCAGCGCTCTTCTCAAATCCTTGGCCACTGCGGACAGAAGTTAGGTCATTGATGAGGCTTGCAGTCCACTGGAAATAACCACTACCTGTCTCTGCACAGCCAGTGCCTGAAAACCTCGAGTGACCAAAGCTGTTTTCACACAGGAACGTCAGAGATGTCGGGATAATCCAAACGTTGTCCAAAGATGAGGTCGCTTGCTTTAGCCCAGCTGTCGCTCCTGGAAATGTGTGTGATTTACTGATTTTTAGGCAAGGGTGCCACCTGGGTAATGTGTGCAGGAGTTACCTATTACAGGATTACCTCTTATTATCTTTGCATACTATCCAAAGAACAGTAGACTTTGTGCTATGAAGCAAAGGGAAAATAAGTAGTAGTCAAAAAGGCTGGGACGCCATAGAGCTGCTGTGCACGTGTGAAAATAGCTCAAGCTTCACCAAAACTGACCAATCACTGAGCCCTGCTCCATAGCCTGTATTTGAAATGAGACATACCCGGCTACAAATGAAAGCCATACACACAATTTAAACTGATCACGGAGATGCACGAACAAATATTTGTGCAGTTACTCACCAGATGTTGTGCTGCTGTCAGCTGAGCAGAGTTAACACAGGTCTCATGATAACAGTTATGGGCCCCATGCCTCATTCTTGTAGACAGGCCTGCGTGAACCTTCAAACTTTGGATTGTGCACATGATTGTTAGCATGCTATGGTCCCATCTCCCCATCGCTCCACTGCTGTTGTACCTACTAACAACTTTCCAGCATCCTATGCATTGAGCTTCTTTGTAGTTTCCTCTCCATCAGCTAAGCATTTCCTGCCCTCTTCTTTAGACACACTCGGCCTATCCATTAACAGATTTTTTTTATGAGCTGTGACTATCTTATGTGCTTATATATTATATGTGTAGAGCAGTAAATAATCAATAATAGAACATGCACCTACATCCGTTTATCAGGATTATTATTATATGGCACACTGTGTTGCACAGCTGTACTGTGCTGTACTCAGACGGGTTTGTTTGATTGATGAAGCACCTCCTCAGTCTCCCATGTCTGTGATATATCTCCCACACATGTGCACACACGTAAACTGCAAACACAGCGTTGCACCTCCCTTGTTAATAACCTCCCTGCCTTCTTTAGTTATTATTCAGCGTTCAGTTTGTGCAAACGGCACGTCACCGAAACCTGAAATTCTTCTCCGACTGAGTCAGAGTACGAAGTACTGAAAGAACTGGTTTGTCACGGGAATCTTTTCACTAACTTTCGTCCCTTTTTTTTTTCTTTTTTTTTTTAACAGGTGTTACCTCTCTTTGCAACAATGTTTGATTGAAGATTTCTGAAAAAGGAAGAAATAACTTCCTCTTTCATCAGGTTTATCCGCTCTGGTACTTCTAGTCAGTTCAGCCTGCACGGACCGATTTTCAGCACAAATATAAGTCTTTGCACATCTATCACGTGAACTTTGCCCCACTTTTGGGTTGGTCCCTTTCCTTTAAAGCTTGGGAAAACTTGGGATTAGTGACAACCTCTGTCATCTTCACTATCTCAGCGCCCAGTGTTTTCCCCCTGAAATAGGGCAGAGGTGATGGTCCCTCACCTGTCTGTCTAATTGAGCCCACAGGGAAAAGAATGCAGCAACAAACACTCGTGCTGCTTTGTTTTCATACAGGTGTGTGTAATATAGGTTCATTACTAACTTATTATAGACATGTTGTATGAGACTATTTTTCAATCAAGTTAAAAAATTTCAAGGTTATGTTTGAGCTTGGTGATTTTAGTGAAGTGGCTCCCCACGGTAAATTTAAAGCCTTTTTAGATTTTCTTTTCTTTTCTTTTATATGTTGCAATCATCTCCTGCAGATGAAGCATTAACATGTTTTTCCAAAGAATTAAACTTAAAGTTCATTCTTGACATAAAAAACTCAATCATGCCACAAAATCTTCCTCAGATAAGCTTCCTTTAACTTTTTAACCACTCCCATATATAAAACAAGCTTTTCAACCAGTATATTTTCATGTTAATGTGTTTAAAAAAAAATCTTACTCTAACAGCTAAATGTGGTATGATGGGGTTTTGTTTTTTAAATTCCATTTTGCTGTGGGTTGTGCAGTTACCTGATGGGGGTCATATGTGGGTGTTCCTGTGCTCCTCTGTGTGAAAGATGTGCTTCAGTGTGGCAAATCCAGTTAATCCTGAATTAATTCCATCACGACAGACGCAGAGACCGGTGGTGTAGGGGGGAGTGGGATTACTGGGAGTCCCTCTATAAGTGCAGAGTGCTGACCACAGAACTGATAATCGGGGTTGGCCACCATTGCTTAGAAATGACAAACAGATGGGAGACACCAGGATCAGCTTTGGCTACTTTCTGGTATCTGGTGGCTGCTCGGCCACAAGGGGAGCTGGAGGAATCCAATCCATAAGAATGATTTTCTTAGAGCTGTTTATTGCAAAACAGCAATGTTAAAACTCCTGAAAGTGGAGCGTTTGCACACCTGCGTCACATGCACTGTGCTCACACTCCATTATATCATTGGAATAAATAAATTCAGATCTTTTTTTTTTTTTTTAGCAGGACTTTTGTGCACATCCCTTTTTTCTTACATTCTTTTTCTTTTCTTTTTTTAACGACCCATTACCGTTAACCGTTTAACGACACTCTCAGCAGCCTTGAAAAGTATTACCGAAGATGTTTTCTGGCCCTGCGTGGCATTCTCCTATCAGCGTTCACATAAAGATTAGGTTAACGGCTGAAAGGACATGAACAAACACCAATAAAAGAGCGAACTGCCAAAGTGGACACACGTGATTTTTCTCTTTAAGTAACCATGGAGAGGGGCGGGTGGTGTTGTTGTAGTAAATGTAGTTGTTTTTTTTCCTTTATGACACAATGAACAAAGACTAAATCCATCTGTGTCACCTTATCACCGGATTGTATAAGGACCCGTGTTCTGACGTGGTTTATTCACCCACATCAGATTAGACTTCAGATGAGCTTGTATAAAGACCACTGCTAGATTTTGTAACTGTAGTCTGGCTGCTTATGGGGGTGTGTGGATATGTGGGTGATTACACAGGTTAAGCAGACTGCTCTTCTTCTTGAGTGCTTGGGAGATGACAGAGAAGGGCACTAAGGGTTATTGATGCGCTTAGCAACAGGGATAGAGCTTGGATGTGTTTTTCAGTCAAAAAAGACCCTCCACTGTGCTGTCCTTACTGTAGTAAATTAACCTGAAGGCAGTGAGTGCCCTCATCAAAGCACCAGAGGAGTTGATTCAGAGCTCTCAGTTTGATGTGGTAGCTATTCATGGAAACTCTGTTTTGTGAAGGAAGCAACAACGGCTTTCACTCACATTCAGTTGTTTGGAGGCCAAACAGGTTTTTGTAGCAGCCTTTAAAGTCGGGCATGGGGATTGACTTGCTTTTGTAACCAACCTCGTGTGGCCTCCAGAGAAGCTGCAGTTTTTGAGTTGACAATTGTCACTTAGATTTGAATTCACTGTGAGATTGTGGGTTTGCTAACTGGAGCGTGTGTGTGATGATTCGCAGGTGTCCGGTCCTCTGTTGGTACCCGTGAGAGTGTTTTCTGGTGCATGTTGTGTGTCTAAATGATAACAGTCTGGACTTTTCATTCATCCTTTTGGTTTTCAGTGGTGGAAACGGAGCGCACTGTCCTTAAGTGTAACACAGGGTTTTTGTTCTTACTAAGTTACTAATTACTAAGTTGCTTAATCCATTCATATGTTGTTGGCAACCTGTGACAAAATGTCATGACATGACACGTCACCTTGTTATTTTGAGGGGTTTGGAGTCAGCACCTGTGCTGCCACAGAGGAATGTCAGAGAAGGGTGACCGGGCCACTGCTGGGTGTGTGATCTCACCTGTGTGTGAATGTTTGGTGCTGTATGCCTTTCAAATTATGAGGCATAGGTTGGTTGCCAAATGCAGTTCCTAGTTATTACTGTCATTATGAGCTAAAGGCAGGTAAATGGTGTGATTTGTGCTCTGAGTGTGTGTTTTGTTGTGAGTGAGGTGGAATTCAAAAATAGTCTTTTACAGTTAAAATGAAATTTAGTGAGGTAACTCCTCTGTGCTGCGGTCACAGTGTGCACTTGCTTTTAGGAGTTTAGGAGGAAATGAAACACATCCAGCAAAGAAGAAGACGTCGAACTTTACCTCTTGGCACTAATGGATCCGCTATATTGTAACATGTGCAACTCTGGGGATGGTGTGACCCTCACATGGCTTGTTGCCTAATCTACAGGAACGCGTCACATGACATTTTGCTACATTACAGTCATCACATGAAACACAACATGTTTCTCCAACAGAGCCAGCCCTGTTTGAAAGGGTCATTTTGTCACTTCACACATCACAGCACCCCGTGACCTGTAGCAGCTGTTTTCTGCTTTTCCTTAAGTCCACCTTTATTTCCAGCTTCCACTCCTAATGCATAAACAAGCCAGTTTAAGCGGTGCAGTGACTGAGTGTGAATGAAGCCTGATGAATGTGCGCGGCTCCTGTGGAGAGTTGGCCGAACGGAGTATAGACGCTCTCCTGTCATCCAGATTTTATACCTGAGACTGCTGGGAAAATGTTGCACAGCAGCTTTTTGTTTTCTTTCTTTCACAACATCCCATAATTTTTGCAGTATGACTCCTCCAGGGTTTGAGTTGTTTGAATGATGATGCTGCCACCTTGTGGCGCGTCCGTGTCAGTTACATCACAGACTTTCATAAGCACTGTGTGGGAGTGGCGGAGCTTCACGTGGTCGTTAAGTAAAATCCTGACATAAGTGGCGGTGCGTTTTCAGGGCAGAAGTTCAGATGTTCACACATCCGCCTCCTCCTGATAGGCTGAGAAGATAAGAGAAAGCGACTGCTTCAAATCTCACTGCCATGTTTTTAGATTAAGTTACAGTGCTATGATTTTTTTTTTCTTTTATCATATCAGTTATCAAACTCCATTAAGCACATAGTGTCTGGTTAAACATTATCTTGTAAACTTATTCAATGATGACGAGCGTAAAAGCTTTTAAGATATGTATATGCTCTCTACACTCACTGGCACTTCCATACATGCAAATAAAAGATTAAAGGAAAGCTAACCTATAAAAATGTGTTTTCAGGAGTCATTTAAAACAAATAACAGAGTCATCAGGAAGGCTGTTCCAAAATAAGGGTGCCACAACCTCAAAAGCACGATGGCCTCTGGTTTTAATATCAACATGTGGGAGAGTCAGGAGACCCTGGTTAAAGGATCTCCTGCAAAAATGGGTGTGATGTGTGAACACTGGCTAGTTTTTGAAGTGCACCAACAAAAAAAATATTCTCCACAGCATTACACCAGCATAAAAAGTGTATATCTGGTTACTGTTGCCTTCCGATCAGCTCAGGACAGCCTGTCATTCTCCTCTGACCTGTGGGATCGACACCACACACAGAGAACTGCACTGCGTATTTGCTCTTTTTCAGCCCGGGAGATGGTCATGTGGGAAACTCCCAGCAGATCAGCAGTTTCTGAAGCAGTCAGACCAGACCGTCTCACACCAGCAACCATGCCACATTCAAACTCACAGAGACCCATTTTCGTGCTCATTCTGAGTCTCGCGTTGAACCTCACTTGATTGTGTCTAAATGCATTAAGTTGCTACCGCGTGATTTGCTGATTAGATGTTTGCATTAAAGAGCAGATGAGTATCTAATGAATCTGCTGGTGAGTGCATCACAATGAAAAAGTGATGCACTCACAGACGAGAAGAGAGTAATATTTATAATCCTAGTGGTAGTTATGGTAGAACTAGTAGTAGTGGATAATACTGTTTTTGTTTTTTCACCTGCTGTAATGTTCCTCTGTGCCGTTTTCTCTCCTTGTCTTCTTCTGTAGGTGATCACCTGCTTCGGCCTCGCTGTGGTGTCGTGCCGCTACGTGGGCTTCGCCGTGGTTGCCTTGCTGGTGGAGATAAACTCAGTGTTCCTCCACATCAGGCAGATCCTGCGCATGGCCAACATGGCCGCGAGCACGCTGTACCGCGTCAACAGCATGATCAACCTGGGCACGTACGTGGTGTTCCGTATCAACACGCTGGCCTGGATGACCCGGTGGCTGGTGCTCAACAGGGACAAGGTGCCCCTCCTGGCCTACACGCTGGGCAGCGTGGGCATGGCCATCATGACGGCCATGAACATCGTCCTCTTCTGCCGCCTGCTCAGGAGCGACTTCTTAAAGAGCAGCACCCGGGAGGCCAAGAAAGAAAAGGAGATGTAGAGAGGAGGGGGAGGAAGGTGAAGGATTCAGAGGGGCACACGTTACTGTACATTAACACGCCGTGGCTGAGGTTCTGTACTGTCTGTACTGCAAGCGTTTAAATACTCATAGCTGTAAAGACAGAGAGATCTGCACCTCCCTTACATTACAGGTACAAGTACTCCAAGTGTAATCAAACAGCTTCACCTCAGACCCATCTACCAATCAGCTGCAGTTTTTCTCCCATATTTCAGTGCTTCATATAAACAAATCGAGGCCTTGTGAGACACCAAACGCCTTATTGTCACACGGCGTTTCAGCTCAATCGATCCTAAAATGTAGCTCGCGATGAGTGACAATGCACTGAGCCCCTCAAACGTCCATGTATGCAGCCAGCGGAAACAGAAACATAAATATAAAATATCTCTCTTTACTTTGGAACAATAATCTCTTATTCATATATAGACATATATCTCTATACATAGGATATATACACGTTATGCTGCTGTGAGTTTTATTTCTTCGGTGGGGGTGACGTCAGAGGTGAATGCCTTTCCCACCAAATCTCCTCAGCTAAAAACCGCCTGCTACCTCAGGGCTCACACCAGTTCTTTGCCTCTTTCCAACACTCGCAATGCTGCCGGTGATTGGCAGCAAAAAAAAAAAGGAACAAAAGTAATGTCTGCTTGTTGAATAAAGAAAATCAAGCAAATGCAAATCTTTGCTTAACGAAAGAATAATGACAACTGGGAGGCAACAACGTGTGTCTGTTTTGTCCTTTTACATTTAACCCTGATGCTTAACACAGCTCGTGCCCTTCAGTTCGGCCCACGCGGCGGGATCTTCGCGTCGGTAAACCTCAGAGGAACGAGGCGAAATCTCCACTGATGGCATCACTGTCCATGAGCGGGCAGCTGCGCTTTAAACTTGAACCCTGTGAAGTGAAAGGAAAACCTAAATGATGTCGATTAGTTGAGTAAACTCAATAATTAGAATAGCAATTAATATTTCAACAGTGCGCCGTGGCATGTGCGTCTGCAGTAGGAGCTTTCAGACAGGCAGGAAGTATCAGCACATCCCTACACCTCACCTCAGTGACCTCAGCTCAGCCAAGACCACCAGAGATGCTTTTACTTTGAAGGGCTTTTGTAGATCTTTGTCATCCTGCATTTAGTTTTAAAGTCGCAGATGAGCGCGACAGAAAGCAGAGAAAACCCCGAGGTGGGCGGGAACAAACTGGTCTGAGAGCTGTGAATACAGCAGACCGTTATTTACACAGCCTCACACGGCCTCTCCTTCCAGCTCAGCTCACAGCATTATAGCTCTTCTATGGCATGGAAATATAATTGATGTGATTTAGTTTTTTGCTTTTGATATTTTTGATGTTTTGCCTTTGTGTATAATCAGTGTTTGATTTGTTGTATATCTTTGTAATTTATTTGTGCTATAAAAGACGAGTTTAAGGTGACACAGTGTTCACCGAGTTTTCCTGTCGCTGACATGATTGTGTTAAGACATGTTGTTAGAGGGTGGGAGGGCATTTTTTTAGCAATTTTTTTTTTTCCTCCTTTCTTCACGTGCAGTTTCCTCACAGTGTGCATGCTTGAATAGGTTTATGTTCAAGCCGTGAAAAGCAGGCCTTCCAGCCCCAGTAACAATCACAGCGCACAGCAAAAAACAAAAACACTATTTGGGAGAAGACAAAAGTTTGAGTTATTGTTTTTGTTTTTAATTAATTTTCTTTTGAATGTTAAATTTGCTTTTTTAGGGCAGCTTTGTTGTTGGTAATTGAAGTTCTTTCTAACAAACAAGCTTTTACTCGTGAACCTGTTATGAATACGACTGTAATGTTATTGAAATTGTGCTTGTATGACATCATTTGTTCATCATGTTGCTGTGTGCTTTAATGAATTGTGACACGCCTTAGCAGCCAAGTCATATTAATGACCTGATGATTTTATTTTATTTTTAAAGCATTCGTAGTAGCTCTGATCACCTGTATGGCTTTGATTTCCAAATGCGACTGTCCCCAGATCTTATGAGGTCAAAAATATTAAATATTGAGATTCAATATTTGTGACTTGTCGGCATAACGAGAAAATATTTAGGCCAAGAGGCATTCTAAAGTCCACCAACTTTATCAAAACCCACAAATTATAATTACTCCATCAGTGTGCCCTTGTTTATTCATTCATGAAGTTCACTTTTTTCTTTCTTTCTGAAAGCAAAAATTATCCTGTCATCAGACTGTCGCATATAAATATAACGGTGTAAATATAACAGTTTTATTTTTTCAAGTTTTGTCAAAATTGTTTTGTAATTAAAATTGTGATATGTATGTTTATCTAACAACGCTATTTGTTTTAATGTGTCGATTAAAATAAGTGAATAAAATCAAAGGAATGAGCGTTCTGTTTTAGTTTCTCTGCAGATTTTTGGATTAGCATCGGGGTTATAAAAGAAGAAGCCAGTTCGAGGTCCAGATCTGGGGCGTCCGACTCACTATTAGTCATGGGTGACGTGACCCAGACTCAGGTGGACCCAACCAATCAAAGGTATTGTTCGTATTAAAGAAACAAAAGGTCCGCGGAGGTGACACAAATGCTTTTGGGGTCAGGAAGGACGTCCTGTCAAATAAAACATGTGACACTCATCACTGTGGTGACCTCTTAAAACTATCTTCTTTTATTTTGAAAAACCAGAACTATTTTAACAGGGATTATTTTGTCCAAACTCCATCTTCTGCTATTATAAGTGCATTAAAATGTACAGATCACAGTGAATCTACGAAAAGCACTAAAGGTTAGATATGTTAACAAGTTTTAGAAAGAAATGCAAACAGCGTTTACTTCTTTATAGCCCAAACTAACTTTACACAGACCTACATTCATGTTGTATGTTCTTCACTTAGTCCTACAGGGGACTGGAGACCTGACCCGGTGTGCTGCTGGGATAGGCTCCAGCTGTGCAACCACTACCCAGAACTCGAGAAGAGTAAAAATGTTGGACGAGTTCGAATTTTAGCGACCTTGTCCTCAAGGTCAAAATCAGAAAAATCAACTTTTCTGATGATCAGCTACGATTTTCAAATTTAGGCTATATGTGCATCTACCAGGAGGCTGAGGGGGAGTGACAGTCGAGTTTTTGTTTTTTATTCTCTCGCCTGAAGGAGAGAGTATGTAATTGGATCTATGTGTTTGTCTGTCTCTTTGTTAGCACTCTGGCATCCACAGTTTTTGAGTTTGTGTTAAATTTTTGTGACGGTAGATACTGGGGCTGATTTAATTTTGGTGAAAATCTGTTCAAGGTCATGCCACTTGTGAAAATTTCTAAAAAAAAAAATCTATATTACCCACAATTTTTTCTGAATAGTCTTCAAACTTCAGAATATACTAGCGCTTGGTGGACATGAGTAGCTAGGTTGGCTAAGCATTTGACCTTGGCCTTCACTGTGAGAGCCCAAGGTCAAAGTTCATATTGAAAAAAAAAAAGTTAAGAAGCCATATTGAGTAATAAGTCAAGTTTTTCCCAGCTTATAGAAATCTAACCGTTTATTTGTGCCACTGTGCCTAGACCTCTTCCCCCTACTTTGCCCCCCATGTACAATTTTCTAGATCTGCCGCTGGTTAAAGGTTAGGTCCTCTCCAAAACTTTAGAGCAATACAATAATCACTGGGGGGCATAAGCACTTTCTTTGTTTGAAAGTAAAATTTAAAGTTTACTTTTTCAATATAAAATTATATGACTTCATAATGACACAAAAGATTTATATACTACACTAGATTTCCATATTAACAATGCTGGCATGAGCATAAAAGATCAAAGTTAGCATAGCCCTTATTCTCAAGTGCTCCTGTTATTACTATTAACCTTGCATTCCTTGTCCTGTAAACGACTCCCAAAAGGTCCAAATGAGGTCCCCAGCCCTCATGTTGAGAACCACTGCAGCAGTGTCTCGCTGTCCACGGTGCTGGAATCACGCGCATCCTTTTATTAAAGTGCACAAAGCAAACACGCTTCGTGCACGCGAGGCTTTAAAGTTTCGCGTCTTCACACGCACGAGCTGCGCCTTGATCCTCCACAGCAGCGGGCAACCTTTTTTGCGCCACGGACCGGTTTATGCCCGACAATATTTTCATGGACCGGCGTTTAAGGTGTCGCGGATAAATTCAACAAAATAAAACTAGTACCGGTACCGAAAAAAAGAAAATTTATTCATAACACACGTGAAAAGACCCAGGAAAACCGAGTAAACGATAACAAAATAACGCTGAAAACCGATAAAACCCTGAAAACTATACATTTCACACCTGAGCCTCAGCTCTCGCGGCCCGGTACCAAACGACTCACGGACCGGTACCGGTCCGAGGACCGGGGGTTGGGGACCGCTGCTCCACAGAGTCGACTCGGAGCGGTGATGTGCCGCTCAGCCAATCAGCTGGCGGACTGACCCCGTCGTACGATGTTCTCGCGTGTTCTGGTCACGATGGCTTGTTTTCATCACCGTCTTCAACTCGCTGCTCATCCAGCAGCTCGATGACGCCTCAGTTGGTGGGAGCGGAGGAAAGGTGCGCACGTTAAGAAAAAAAATGGACTGCGCACTTTGCTCGTCGGTTTTCAAAGCAGCTTCATGTTCCTGCTGCTGATGATCGACCCTGCAGATGTTTCAGCAGGGATTGTTTTTGGTGTCGGCGGATCGCGGTGCCATGCGTCGTTTTGCATTTTTACGCACCCATCCAGCCTCCTCCTCCTGCTCTTCCTCTGATCAAACAGCGTCACATGCTGCTGAAAAGCACTTAAACGCTCCAGATAAAATGTCTGGGTGAATGCGGCAGCCCGCAGGATTTGGACCGACGCCGGAGGCCAGCATGCTCGGACCGGAGGACGTATTTATAACGCTAGCAAATCACATTTCTTCACATTTTGGTACTTAACGTCAATTTAAGGTAAGCAGGGACACTTATATTATCTAATGAAATATAAGTCGAGGTTATCGGTCAGGCTTGATTTTTTTTTTTTTGGTTATCAATGCCTTATTTATAGCTCCAGCATGACCTCAATTCCGAGCGGGCACTTCCCACTGAAGACAAAGTTACGTGGAGCCGCTGGAGCTCCTAGGTTGTAATCTGAATTTCTAAGTTAGTGTCTGGCAGGAGTAAACGCAGATTCTCTCCCCTTCTCTCGTCTCTTTAGACTCAGCCATGGGCGATGAGAGGAGTTTGTCTCAGCAGATAGAGGGTGTGGAGAGGAGCATGGTGTTCCTCAGGAAGGAGCACCTCTCCATGCTCCATGGTCTTCACCTGGAGATCCTTTCCCTGCAGAAACGATGCACAGGTGAGGGGTTCTCAGCTGCTGTTGCTGCTGTTTTTGAAAGTAAAGCCCTAAAAAACTCTACCTGACCCCCTACTTCTACTGACGCTAAAAATATATTTAACCACATGGCCTTTAGAGAATCAGCAGAAGTACTTCCTGGCTTCTTTAACCTCCTAAGACCCGAACTCTTTCATGGCATGCATTTTTAAATTCTCTTTGCTATTTGGACTGATTGGGACCTGATGAATGCAAAAACAAAGAATTACCAGATTTTTTTTTATTTTTTATTTTTTTTTTACATGATTTTTGCTTCTGAGAAAAATGAGATCCACATATCAGGACATTTGTTTTAAATTTCGACAGAACAGTGGCAGTATAATGTCCTCGTAAGTGGATATCAGGCCCTTGTAGAGCAAGATTTAGTATTTTGGTCTAGACAACCCAAAATGTGATGACCACATATGTGGAAGCCAGGTCCTACGAGGTTAAATCAGTTTTCCTCTTGGGTTTCTGCTATATGTTTATTTTAAATGACTTCTGTTACTTTATAGAATATAAGATGTGAGGATACACAATGTCTGAGTGTCCAAGATGTGTTTAAAAAAAATTTAAAACCCCTCCCAAAAAAAGTACCGAGTGGACACTGGAAGGTACATTTGTAATGTACATTTTAATTTTTAATCGTTTGCGGTCTTATGAGTTCATATTTAATTGAAGAATCCTTTTGGCTAATCCTCTTTAGGCATTGCTGGTGTTCTGCAGCTCTTTATTAATCAGCTAAGACCAATCTAATTGACCTTTTACCCTCAGAGAAAGGATTTACTGAGATTTTGGAAAACAGCCTTCTTTGAATGGGGGTTTTAACCTCACAATAAACCATCAGACACTCTGATATTTTGATCCTGTCATTTCCCTGATTTCACTGAATTATAACATTTAATTTTTTTAAGGAGACACATCCACTGAGCTAAAGCCAGTGTGTGTGTGTGTGTGTGTGTCCTCATTGTTCTTCTAATGTGTGTCTGCAGCACCACTCAGTGCCAGACAATGCTTACATGATGATGTCATGCTACAATTCCTGTAGATTGCATCATTTCCTGTTTGGTGCCTAATGGATGGTGCCTTCTTCCATTTAATCAAGCATCCAGATGCACATGAAAACACACACACACACACACACACACACACACACACACACACACACACACACACACACACACACACACACACACACACACACACACACACACACAGAGTCTGGTATTAGCCTTCTTGTGGAGATGTTTTTGTTTATTTCTGGCTAACCATCAACCCTGTTATAATAATTCTAGCTTAAAAGCCTAAAATAGATCATCATTGGTTGGGACGTGAATCCTGTTATGTGAACAGTTTTTTGTCCCCAGTGCACAACCAGCAGCACACACATTAGTTAATTGACAGACACAGAAATACACGTGCTTTGTAATGAGTCCATGGGTCCTATAGCTTTAGTAATCCATACGAAGAGGATTGCAGGGGGTGGAGGAGGATGGGGGAAGGGCTGGGTCCATTATTTTGTGTTTCTCCCGCACACATGTCACATCTGCTCAGTGCAGCTGCGTGTGGCAATGACACCACCAACAGAGAGAGAGCTGGCCTGCTCTTTGCCATCTCCTCCTCTTCCTTTCCTTTTGTTTCTGTGGGCTCTCCCACTGTAATGTGGGGCTCTTACAGATTGTTTATAGCAGTGGGTTTTGTTTTGTTTTTGGTCCACATGGAGCTTCAGTCATATTTCTGTCAGCTGCAAGGAAACGAGGCCAAACCTGCGTAAAGACAGTACAGTGCATTTCTGCCCCCAGAAGTACGTGTACACAAATAAATCATCTTTCCTCAGCAGTTGGTGGCATCTCCTCACTCCAGTTTGCTGTTGCCTTTAATTTCCACATTCCTCAGAGGTTTCTGTGGGATTGCACTCACTAAAAACAATACTCAGCAGCTGTTGCTGCTGAACATCTTTAAAGCTTCTCACGATGCCGTCGGGCCAGAGTGGAAAAGCTGTTAAAAGGTTTTCCATGCAAATGTCTTTTTAAGGCAAAGATCAAACAGTCGTATGTATCTGAACAAGCGAGGAAAAGGAAAGGAGGAGAGATGTCGCTTTTTTTGTCCGTGGTCTTTGAATATTTGCTTGTCACGGATTAGTTAGTTTTCTTTGCTGAACGTTTTTATTTGTAACTTGAGGCAGTGAAGAACAGATAGGCTAATGCAGTTTGCAGGACTCAGAGGTGTACCCTGCCAGCTCACTAATAAAGCGTGGAAGGTTACTGCAAGGTTGGGCTGACAGTGTTGTTGTGCACGTTAGTTCTGCCTTTTTTCTTTTTTTTCCACTGTTCTCAACTCCAAGAGTTTCCTAATCAGCACATAAAGGCGCTTCTCTCTTCATGAGCTACAAGCTGCATCACTGTTTGTAAATGAGGTCTTCCTGTCTGGTCTAATGCGTTTTTTGTGCATCCCAGAAACGAGTTGCATTTGTCCTTCCAGATACCTTTCCAACGTTCAAGGTTGAATCGACTAAACAAAAGCCTTGAACGCTCAGTCAGGCTGCAGGAGATAAGACTGACCTACAAAGTGTTGCACACGCTGGATATTGCAATGTGCTGAGTGACTGATTTTCATTGTGTCAGGAATAATTCTTAGAGTTACGCTTATTCTGTGCTCCCCCGCTGCTAAATGAATTTCACGGAGTTTCAAGGCTCATGGAAGCTGTGAATGAGGGTGATAACTAGAAAATAAGATGCTTTCGAAGTCACTCACATTTGGGTGCAATCACTGAGTGTGCCTTTCTGGAGCTCCCCTTTTCTTTTTCACGCCTACCTTCCTTCCTTCTTTAACTCCCCCCCCCCCAACCCTCCACCCTCACACCCCCCATCTGTCTTTCTCTCTTCATGCCAGCTGCATGGGTGGGTGTGCTACAGTATGCTGACTGCAGAGGGAAGGAGAGAGGGTGTGACAGAGAGAGCAAGAGGAGAAGAAAGGCTAGGGATAACCAAGCCACACGCACATGATGGTACAGCCTGTTCTGTATACACTGCAAATTCTTCCATCAAAAAAAAGCCTGAAGTTCACTGCTCATAATTTCTGACTTAAATAAACTCGAATATCTCAAGAGAATAAGAGTTTTTCTGGTCACGGGGGAATTAAATGAAGCACCGCTCTCTGTGTTGTGGTGTGTGCAGAAAAAGGCTGAATGTGGAGATTTTCCTGCTGCAGTCAGGCTGCTGTGGATGACCGTCGAGATGACTGACAGGACAGACACAACCAGCAGTCTGCCCCTCTGCACTCACTTATATGCAGAAATATAGTCCAAAAATCACTGAACGACTGAATACTTCAGTCTGACACATTATCTTAACATATCAGAAATGCTTTATTTTATCCATCTAAAAATATGCTGCATATCACACTGAGCATCTTTTAACATCACTGCCACTATTTGAGACTGTTGCTCCTGCCTGATATACTCCTAAAAAAGGCATTAATGGCTTGATCTTTTGATCAGATGCGTTTTATTGTCCAGAAAAGCTGCTGAGTTTCTAGTGCCTCTAATCTGCTTGCTTTGCTTTTATGGCTCAAGTGAAATGGACTCAAAGGCGAGCGCCTAATGTGAGACATAAAAGCCAGACAAAGCATACAGCAGACACAGATACAACAGAGAGATGCACATCTTCACTCAAGTGCTATACAAGGGGGGGAAAAAAGAACTATTAAAATAATGTAAAGGTACTTTTAATGATATGATTGTAAGCTGTGGCTTTAAGTTGAAATGATTCTCTCGTACAAAGCACGACAGGATGTTTAGCTTCATCGGATGTTTTATTAAATGTGGCACAGCTCACGGGGATTGCATTTTTATTTAAATATATTCTGATTACACTGAGAGTGGCTCCACAGTGTAGTGGTTTACACGTTTGTTTAAGAAGCAAAAGATCCCCGGCGGTGGCACGAAAAACTTTTGGGGTTGGATTTGCCAAATCAAACTTGCAGAGAGATAGCTGGTAAAACAAAATATACATCAGAAAAGCAGTCAAAAGCAGCTTTTTCCACCATGCTGATTTCACTCCTATATCCCAAAAATAAGGATAATAAAATAAAATGCTAATATGACAAATGTGTCCTTACAGATCCAGACTGTGGCAGTCTCTAGCACTCAGTCTTTGATGTAAAGTTTCAGATTTTGTTTCATAAATTATGCATGAGCTCGCCGAGGATGTACTGCATCGAGCATCTGTTATGTTAACCACCAGCAGCAGCAAACACAAACTGTCAGCATACAGCTTTAATAAGACTCTGATCGCCTGCGTTTAATCTCTGATTTTTTGATTTCTCTCTCTTCCCGCTGTCTTTGTGTGTCTCTTGCATTTTTTCAGAGTTGACAAGCGAGTTGAAGATGAAGCCTCCGGGCAGGAGTCAAATAGGTATGTTTGAGTTCACATACGCTCCCTTCACAGGCTCTTCCTAGTTCTCCTCTCTCTGCCGTGCCTGACTGTGTTCGTGCCTCTTGGATTTTTGTCATCTTTTTTTGGCTTTGAGGACACAAAGACAGCCACATGTTTACATCTCCCCGAGCTAGTTTTCACTCACCCTCCCCATACTCAGCTTTAACCCCCAGATGACCCCTGTCTCTCGCCATGCTTCCACCCTTGCATCCTCCAGGGAACAGATCTTTGTCGGCCACCGCTGCCTCTCTCTTCAGGAGGGAGGAGTCTCTGGTAAAGCCACGTGTGTAAAAAGATGCTACAGCTTCACACGTAAGATGAAGAAACTGTCTCAGCGGCTAAAGCGTACCTCGTGAAGGTGGCTCAGTGCAGAAAGAGGCACCATTTTGTCTCAGCGAATTGGAGACAGACTCCAGAAAGAGCAGTCAAAAGGCTGTATAAATGTGCGTGTGCTTGTAAAGAGTGCGGGAGGCAGGGGGGAGGAGTTGTGCCTGGCTGCATTACTCAGCCATTAGATCCCATCTACTTTATCCAGGGCAGGTTATCCCCCCACTCACGATACATCATGCAGCACAGCCCTGTGTTCTCCTCCTCACCCCGGCAAATTGATCCATCCTCTTTTTTTCGTCTTCTGCTCTCCTTTTTTCCTCGAGGTCCCGGTGGGGGTGTCCACTTACAGATTTTGCTGAGAGCGAGAGAGAAGGAGATGTAGGAAACAAGAGAGGAAAAGAAAGGAGAGAAGTAACAAGGGGGAGAGAGGAGGGCAATTAAGGCAAAAGGAAAGGCGGCAGAGTGCAGTCAGCTGCAGACATGGAGGCGTATGGATGGACGTAAAGTTCACATTAGGTAGTTCTATAGCAGGCGTATGAGTTTAGGTGGGGTGTGGTGATGGGCGAAAGAGAAGCCGGTCGGCCTTCAGAGGATCGATCCTGTAAGAAAAATGGAGAAAATAAAGAAATAAATGAGTAACAGAGATGAAACCCAATAAAAGGCCTGTCATGGACAGAGAAATTACATGAATGGGATACCATAAGCTGCAAGATGTTACAGTTTGGACCCCCAATTTCAAAGCTTTTGTCAGTATATGAAGCAGCTTATTAGGATTTTTCAGGTCGGTTTCCCTCTGGGCAGAAGGGTCAATGCCGGCCTCTGTGGTTATAATCCCCTGCTCCTCCTGCTCCTCCAGCAGCTTCTCCTGCTCAGTAAGCCCTGAGGTAACCGCACTGACTCAGGGCTTTTCACCCATACCTGCCTCTCATCCCTGTGGGGAATTTTACTGGAATAAAAAGAGATGAAAGCTCGTCTACAGAGGCAAAAAGGAGAAAAAGCAATGAGCAGTTTGCTGTGTTAAACACGACCTTGGCAGAGAAGGCGTTTAGTAGTAGCCTGAATGAAAGTCTGTGTCTGTGCAGTCTGTTTAAATGTGGGACTGTGTTGTGAGGACAAGCTTTGCATACTGTACAGAATATAAATGCTTATGGAGCAGCATTAGCTCTGCTTTGGTGATAAGAAGTGAAACACATGAATCAAGCTGTAGCTTCTGTTTTTCTCTGATCCACAAATTCGGCATGTGAGCATCAGTCGGCCTGCAGTGGGCAGGACATATTAAAGATATCAAATATCACAGTAACACACAGATCTTCCCATAATATGGACCGAACGGCCTCACAAAAAACGACCCTTCATTATCAAACATCAGAATGGAAACGAGGACAATATTAGTTTGATCCACTGACCAAAAAAAAGTGATTGATCGAGAATTTTGATTATTTATCAATCAGAAAATATTTATCTTTTCATTTTTTAGGTCAGGAGAAAATGTTTATATTTCTCCAGAAAAAAATCATTCTGATTATTTTATCACATAAAGAAAAATGGTGGGATGCCCACCCCAGGATGGAAATGAGAGCAGGAGATTGACAGATGGATCGGTGCAGCGTCTGCAGTAATGTGGATGCTGTACCGGTCTCAGCTCAGCTCTGTCTTCATGGTGATGACGCAGCTGAGCTTCACAGCAAATCTGACGATTTACTGGTCGATCTGCGCTGTTATGGCCATCAGCTGTGGGTAGTGACCAAAATAATTCGATTGCTGATGCAAGCGGCAGAAAATGAGATTCCTCTGAAGGGTGTCTGGGCTCCTTAGAGATTGACTGAGGAGCTCGGTCACTTAGGAGTGGCTCAGAGTTAATGCTGCTCCTCCAGATTTAAAGGAGCTGTTTTGGCGCCTCCTAAATGAAGTATTTTGGGCATGGTAAACTGGGAGGAGGCCCTGTGGTAGGAAAAAATGGATAATGATGTTATGAGGGAGCACCTCAACAGTTGAGATGGGTGGGACATGGGAGGTCTGGGTGTCGCTACAACAGAAGATGGATTGATGGATGGTAAAACAGAGGAGAGTATGTTGCATACCAGAGAGGTTTCCATAAATGTGAAACAAACTTTATTCTGAAACTCTACATGTTCATAATTTGCATTTCTGGTCTGCATCAGAATTGCAGGAGGAAGAGGAGCTCTTGGAAGCTCGCAGTCTGGTGGTTGAAAACCGCCTGGCAGAAAAGGAGTGCGTCTTGGGAGAGCTTAGGAAGGAGCTCACTCAGAAAGGGGCTTTGGTGGGAGTTCTCAGAGCCAATCTCAAGCAAAAAGAGCGCCATTTTCTGGAGGAGCTGAAAAGCCGCAGCCACTGTTCGACCGTCCTTAACACGGAGCTGCAGAAACAAACCGAGGCTGCGGCATACCTCTCCTTCCAGCTGCACGCTGCGAGGCAGAAACTGCACCAGCAGCGGATGCAGCAGAGGCAGGGCCTGCTTTCCAGGGCCAACAACCAGGGGCTCCAGTACGGTGCTGAGTATAACTCCACAGTTTCTCCACAGATGCTTTCAGGAGCTTCGCCTTCTTCTCCTGTGGTTAAACCAAAACGTAAGAGCGCTAGGGCTTCCTCGAGAGTTGAGCGTTCCCGAGAGTGTGTGCCGACAGAGAAAGTGACGGGCCCTGCAGAGCCCACAGCCATGCCGGACCCTGCTCTCTTCCTCCACCCTCGAAGGCACAGGGCCCGCTCCAGGCACAGTGCGGCACAAAGACAGCCTCCACTGGGCATGGAGAAGGAAGAAGAGGAGGACGATGAAGGGGCAGGGGGTGGGGAAGGGCCAGTGGAGCCCCAAGATGAAGCTGCTAGACTGGTGTCTTCAGCAGCAGCGCCTCCCGCTGCGGAGACGCAAGCAGATTAGTAACTACTGTGACATGTGCATTTCAACCACTGTATCATCTGTCAGACTGTTAATGGTGATAACTGTTGTTCTGCACCTTGACTGAATCCACACTGAGACTGGTTTTAGCCATTTTATTATATCACACTCACTATACGCTCTTTTTAAAATATGAACTTTGAAGTAACCTTAAATAACTCGCAAAAGTCAGTAAGTGTCACTTTAGGTCAGTCTTTTAAACTAGAAGGAATTGTTTACACTGCTGTCAGATACTCTCTGCATACTGCGGGGCCTTATTTTATGGTAGCCCCCCCTTCTTGGTTTGAGTTTGACCGTGGTAGCAGTCATTTAGAGTGGACTAGAAGCTGCTGTGGTAGTTGTGTTACCCAGGCAGCTGTGACCTTTAAAGGCCCTTCATAAATCACCCTAGGTGGCTGAGTGTTTGCGTGCGGCACAGCTGAATATATCTGAGGTGGTAGGCACAGGAAAAACCATTGATCCCCAGGAAATTCCTCACTTTGAATAGAAACATACATAGTTTGTTGTTGTTGTTGGGTTTTTTGTGTTGTTTTTTTACTTCTTTTTGGAAAAAATCCATAGCCATGCATCAAAGTCCCCGGTGTAATCTGAAAAACAGAAGTAATCAGTCCAGGCAACGATTTTTAAGGAAACTTGCTTTAAATAACTGCACGGTACAAATCACATTTTCACAGCAGACTTTAGATATCTCTGTCAGTTTTACCTGGCATCAAGGCCGTGTCTAAAATGAATATCATGCTCACTCAACAGGCACTAACTGCCAGAGTTACTAAAATGTTGCCCGGCACAGTAAAAAGTACTATCAGCATCCAGAAAGAGATCACAGTGACAAGATTGCCTGTGATATGTTGATATTAAATATGTAATTTTGGGAGTTCCCTTCTCAAGGTGCAAAATATAAGAAGGAGAATGTTTAAATCAAGCACGCACACTAATTTAATAATGCAATTTACTTTTAATTGTGCCGATATTTAACACAGAATAAAAGCAGGTCTTATTTTTTTTAACTTGATGCTGAAATTGACCGTTCAAAAAGCAGCGCAACTTTTGTAAAGCACGCTATTTTGCCCTTTTTAATAAATCTGGCCCTAAACTCTTCTCTGTAACCAGCAGAATGCCTGTTTGAGAAACACTCCCTAACAGCAGCCTGGTTACGTTTGGGCAACAAAGCTACAAGGCTGGTTTGAGTCAGAGTACACCTGTTTAACAATGTCACCCACATCACAGAAAGCCTGAAGGCAAACTGTTGCCATGTGCAAAGCAGCCAATCAGTGTTTCAACTAACAACAAAGTGTTTTCCCACAGCCCGCCTTCACTGTTCTGGTTAGTGACCAGATCATGATACACTTTAGAGCAGCGATTCCCAACCCCCGGGCCACAGACCAGTACAGGTCCAAGAGTCGTTTGGTACCGGGCCGCGACAGTCGAGGCTAACCCTAACCCGGTTTTCAGGGTTGTTATCGGTTTTTATCATTATTTTTTTTATCGTTTTATCGTTAACTTGGTTTCCCTGTGTCTTTTCCCGTGTGTTATGAATAAATCGTCTTTTTTTGTACAGGTTTTATTTTGTTGTATTTATCCGCGACACCTTAAAGGCTGGTCTGTGAAAATATTGTCGGACATAAACCGGACACAAATCCGTGGCGCAAAAAAGGTTGGGGACCGCTGTTTTAGAGTGGACCTATTATGCTTTTTTTTAAATTATTTTTGTTGTAAATACAGTTCTAAGCAAATTTATTAGATCACCAAAAATTCTGTTCAGGAATGCAAGTAAATTAATACAATTTGGCATCTCAACCAAAAAAATATAATGTGCTTTAATATTGTTTTTATACTTTTTTTTTCTACAGCAGCTGATTTGAAAGTGATAATTGACGACAATAATTATATTTTAGCATTAAAAATGTGCATACAGAATATTAACCATTACAGAAACATTAAAAAAAAATTAGTTACAGATACTGTTCGCTTAGGGCAGCTGAGGCATAAACCTTACACTGGGCGGTGGTCTAATACATTTCTTAAGTACTGTATGTAAGGCAAAAGCTCAGTCTACTGCCTCTGCATGATGAAGGGAGGAGATATCCTTATGTGGTCCTCTCAGGCTCCACCCACCTATCGTCCAAACCTTCTGCTTATGAGAGGCAACCAATCAGAAGAAGGCTGGCTTAAAGGGTAAGGAGCTACAACAGCTTGTTTCAGTCAGTGGATGAGGGCAAGTGTAAGATGAAGAAGAATTATTTTGAACTGTGAATCGTGCAAATCTGAAGTCCTGAAAGGTACTAAAGGTCATTAGACTTTTGTTTGTCTACATCAATCTCAGCCAACAGGTTAAAAAAACATTAGAAAAAGACAAAATATTATCACTACATTACTAAGAAAGCATCACAACTTGTCATTCATTTTTAAATAGCGGTAGAGATACAATGTGAAAATAACTAACTTAATTCCTTTAAGGTACACAGTATATTTTATCAGTGCCTGTCTCTAAAGGAGGAGCGGTCAGCCACATGAAACTTCAGTCTGTATGTTTTAAGAAGTGATGGATTGGGGTGGTGTGCTGCCTTTCCTTTGCAGGGCCTGCTTTGCGTGTAAACAGGCCACATGCTGGTGATAATCAGTTCTGACTCACTGGACTGTGCACTTTACTCAGGTGTGGGCTGTGTACAGAAAACACACACGTACGACGCCTTCTTCGGCATATTTGTGTTTGAGGGTCTTGTGTTGTTTTGTTTCACTTTTTTTTCTTTTTTTCTTTTTTTTTTACCTCAGGAAAAAAAATTAGATTTCTTGATGTGTCTGATGATGTGTCTGATGATGTGTCTTACACTGAAGAGCCGGATGATTGTTTTGATGGAATTTCCTTTCACATTTTTTTAAAAACACATTTAACAAATTCCCAAACTAGCCTTGTGAGTGCACACGGATGCAGTGGCTGTTACCCTCTGTTATCAAAACACATGCATATGGTGGCCCCTAGTGAAACAATGAGCAAACAGCATGAAGCAAGCAGGTGAAATCAACCTTTTATGCTACGGCTTGCATTAACGGCGCCCGTTTATGACTTTACCATCATATACACTGCAACTACTGCCTTATAATATATAAGAGGAGTCGTGATGTAATAAACGTGCACGCGGACTCAAAGGAAACTACAAGTCTTTACTTAACGGATGGTTTCCTTTTATACAACTCTGGTTGGGGTTTGCATATAAGTCAGATCACAGTTTTTCTTCAATGCTTTCCTTGAGCCATAACCTAACTGAGTAACCGCAGCTTGATGCGAGTCTTCCTGTAAGACTGAATTTGATTGTAAGGATTTTCTTTCACTCCTAAGCCACCGGTTAGCGGCTTAGCATCATGTTTGTAGGACTATTATTAATAAAGCAATATATATTGTATATTTATATATTATGAGTAGGTGAGGTCAGCTGGTGTAAGGACATTTGAGGCGTGAAAAGAGTTTCTATCTTTGTAATTTTTCAGCTCACAGTGTTTTCGCTTTATTTTTTTTCTGAACTGTCCGATGGATTGTTCCATTTTAAAGTTTTGTCACTGACTCTTTATGAGATGAGTTGCTACGCTAAATGTTAAGGGATTCAATGATATGTTGCACGTGACGCAGCGGTGAGTAAATCGGCATATTCTTATGCCACCTGAAAAGGTCTGGATGCAACCTGAGTGAAGTACACTTTTTCTTTCTTTTGTTTTCTTTTGTTTTGTTTTTTAGCAAAGAAATGCGAACATGACAAGGGTTTCCATTCACCTCTTAGCTGGGAAGCCATTAGCATGACCGTGTGCACTATTCTTCCTCAAGTTTTATGAGATAGTCGGTGATATAAGTGCAAAGCTGTCTTGTCCAAAACAGTTTCTCTGACAGGGAAAACTGAGCTTTAGACTGTTAGACTCCATGAGTTAATCACTGCACCTCCTATCCAGGTAGATTCAACTCTCCATCCACCTGTAATCATCAGTTTAATAGATTTCACAGCAGATGATCCATGCTTTTTATGTAACATCAAAATACTGGCTGCTGTACGCATCTTTGCTACAGTTCTTACAACTCAGAGACTGACGACTTGTTTGTCTGCCTTGAGGGAAAACGCTAATGAGCCAAAGAGGCCCACCACTGAAATTAGCACAAAGACAAACGGTGCGACGCCTAACGAAGATGTCTTTCTTTCAACAAAATCTTCACTGCCTCAGAGCATAGCATACTATATCTCACATCATGCAAACAAACGGTAATGATCTGCACACATCCGCAGAGAACGTCTTCCATCTTTCAAAACACTCATGTGACTCTAATCCTCATATCGGTCACATGACAGCAGCATCTCTGTCAGTTTTACTCTTCCAGGTCTTTGTGGTGACTCCTGGTTGATTTTCCGACTTACAGAAGCATTTTCAGGGCACCGTGAAGCATCTCGTTTGATGTGTTATGTGGTTTCTAGCAATAATACCCAACATGCAAAACAGAGAGAGGTTGCTCTGGGTTGTTATTTGCTAATGACTGATTACCGCATATACTGTGTTTGCTTCCTACAGTGATTTACTGTACCCATAACCCAAATAAATTGGAAGGTTGTCGAGTCTGCTTCTTGCTTTGTCAATAAAGTGATTAAATTATTTTGTATTCATGTATTATTATAGTTTCCTTTGATGTGGGAATGAGCATCAATGGGTCTGTTACACGGTAAAATATTACTATTAAAATATGTGATTAGTTTCTGTCTCTAAACAATGTGGTAAAACCATCAACCCGTCTCTGCTGCTTATCCTTTTCAGAATTGAATTCAGGTTGATTTCGCTGAATGCTCAGAAAGCATGCAGGCTAGCCCAACTTTGCATGTGTCAGGTTATGTGTAACATATTGTCTGTGTCTGCATGGATGAGCAGGCAGTCTTCCTAGCAGAAAGCAGATACTTTGTGCACTTTATGTATGAACAGAAAGTGGCTGTGGCTCAGGAGGAAGAGTGGCTTGTCTACTAACCCGAAGGCCGATCCCTTAGCTCCCCTAGTTCACATGTCAAAGTATCCTTGGACTTATACTGAACCCCGAGTTGACCCTAACACATCATCGGACTGAGACTGTGTGAGATTGTTAGGTTAAAAGTGTGTAACAATAAAAAAAGATTTGCTTACATGAATGTGTGTGTGAACGCAGAATGAGATTTTTAGTAAGAAACAGCTCTGAGGGCTTAAACTGACTGGAAAAACATTTACTAATGCCAGTCCATTTACCTCCTAGGCGAGGTGTTTGGGGCATGTCCTACTGGGAGGTTGTCTCAGGGCAGACCAAGACCTCGCTGGAGCAATTATATCTCTTGACTGGGTTGGGAACAACTCAATGTCACTCAACGGATGAGCTGGAAAAGGTGGCTGGGGTGAGAGGGTTCTCTGCTTAGACTGCTGTCTTTGCGACTCAAACCTGGAAAAGTAATAGAGAATGGATGGATGGATGGATGGATGGATGGATGGATGAATCTCAGTGAGCTGCTGGAAGTGAGGAGCTAGTGTGAGTGACACAAGCTCATGTGTCTGTGCCAAACTAGAGATGGCATGATACCACTTTTTTATGTCCGATACCGATATCATAAATTTGGATATCTGCCAATACCGATATGAATCCGATATAGTGTTTTTTAATCAACAAAACTGTTTTTTAAATATCTTGCTGCATTTTGTATAAGTTCATACTCAAGTTTAAAACAACAACTACACTAAAGCTATTCTGTTATACCTGTATGCAAAAAAAAAATATTTCATAGTTCAGCAATACTGATCAATCTAATAAACTTAAACCTACACCATCCTCCCTATTCTGGTATTTTAAAGAGTACTTAGCATAAATATTAAGCAACCTAACTAACAGGGTTCCAACTCCCAGCAACAACAAAAATAAATAAATAAAAAATAGGGAACCACCCCTCACGCTCCACCTCATGATGCTTAATCGACGTAATCAACCTTAATTTGATGCAGTGTGAAAAAAAATGCACGGAAATCAATTCTTTTTCAAGAAATATTAAATAGATTCAACATCTTTCTTCAACAAAATTGCAGACTGCACAGATGGTACCTTCCCAAAGGAAAAAGTACTATAGCTTACTAGGGTATATATATTAGACTTAATAGTTACTATATACAGTAATGGACTTCTATACATTTTACATCAGATTAAAACTTTGGGTGTAAGATTCAGATAAATATTAAATAATTAAAAGCGAGACATCTTAAATGAGAATAAGAAAGAAAAGTATGTCTTTGTGCCCCCTTTTCCCTGTTAATCCCCTATCGGCCCCCCTGGCTAAACTTTGCTAGATCCGCCCCTGCACAGTTACCAGCGTCAGCTACGTAGAAAAAGATCCTCGAGTAGAAAGTAATATTAAATACATTCTAACAACAGCTGATCAAGCTTAAACGTGCTGCTGTTGTTCAGCCGCTGGTTTCCTCTTTCTGGTGCAAAGTGGGCCAAAAACAAACAAGAGACACGGACTCGCGACAGAAAAGCCGATCAGCTGATCATTAAGCAGTTTCATGATTGAAGTAGCAGCAGGAGAGGCAGTCGCTCGTTAAGCTTAACGCAGGAATGCTTTACAAACATTCAGAGATGGACTTACACACTTGCTTTACTTCTCTCGGGGATAACTTTGTTGGAGATGAAATGCCGGGTTGCTAGCGAAGCTCCAAATGCTATCCAGACCACAGGTCCCGCATGCCACAGCCGCTCTATCACGTGATGCATACTGCTCCGACTGCTAACGTTCTGAGGTGAGTTACGGCGTGTTGCAAGTTTTGTGAGGTGCTTTCGTGATATTTAATGGCTCGGATTACATTTTTTATTTTTCTCCGATATCCGATCCAGTAATTTAGGTCAGTATCGGACCGATACGTAATATCGGATCGGTCCATCTCTATGTCAAACTGTTAAAGTTCAGCGAAATCAACCTGAATTCACTTCTGTTTTATTGGTGAAGCACCAACAACAGGTGCCTCATGGCACCTTACTTTCATCAGCATTGACCTTTCAGCAGAAGAGATAAAATCCAATGAGTCCCTTTAATCCAGCACCTGAGGACAGATGGGAGATAAAAAAAACCATTTATTTTAACGGAAACAAACCTGGTGGAGAGCGGCTATGTGCCTCGACCAGTTGACTAAGGGTAAAGTGAAAAGAAGGGGATGTAAACAAAAGAAGTATAACATTAAACACTGCGTAGGTTGGAGGGCTTAGAAACGTGTGGTAGGGGAGGCAGATTTACCTTCAGAGAGGTATCTGTCTGGAGAGATTAGAGGAGATGAGAAAGGTGCTCACTCCATCATGGGAGGTCCTCCAGTAGCATGGGGCTATGGTTATGTAATCCAGTTCAAACTACAAGAGTAATTAAAAGGTTTTGAAGTCTAATTTAAAAAGCAGAGAAACGCCTGTCTATTCAAACCAAACTGAGCTTGTAACTGCGGTTTAATAAGTGACAATTCTTTGCAGAATTGTTATAATTCAGCCACATTGGAGAGTTTTCTAGCTTGAAAAACCTCCAATGCCTGTTTAAAGTTATGGCAAAGCATCTCAAACAGATCTAGCTCCAGACTTAGAGTAGGCCACTTCAAAACCTTCATCATTTTGTTTTAAGCTATTCAGACGTGTACTGGCTGGTGTGTTTCAGATCATTTTCCTGCTAGATAACCCAAGTATGCTTCAGCTTCAGGGCACAAACTGATAGATGGACATTCTCCTTCAGGATTTAGGAGCAGAATTCATGGTTCTATTAATTATGGCAAGTCAATCAGGTGCTGAAGGAGCAAAGCTGACCTAGACCGTCAGACTACTACCACCACGTTTGACTGTTGGTATGGTGCTCTTTTTATGAAATGCTGTGTTAGTTTTACATCAGATTTAATGGACTCAAAGCTTCCAGAAAGTTCTGCTTTTGTCTCATCAGTCCACAGAGTATTTTCCCAAAAGTCTTAGTGATCATCAAGATGTTTTTTGGCAAATGCGAGATTAGCCTTTTTGTTCTTTTTGATCAGCAGTGGTTTTCTCCTTCGAACTCTCCCATGGATGCCATTTTTGCCTCTTTCATATTATTGAATCATGATCTCAGCCCTTAACTGAGGTCTGCAGTTTTTAGATGTTTTTCTGGGTTCTTCTATTACCTCCTGAATCAGTTGTTCGAGTGCTGTTGGAGTAACTTTGGTAGGTTGTCCACTCCTGGGAAGGTACACCATTGTTCCACGTTTATCCATTTGTGGATAATGGCTGTCATCATCAAGTTTGCTGGAATCCCAAAGCCTTAGAAAAGGCTTTGTAATGCCTTTCCAGATTGATTGATGTCAATGACTTTGGTTCTCAGCTGTTGTTTATTTAGATCATGGGATAATATGTTTTGAGACTATTTCGAGTCTTGATTCAACAGTTCTGACAATAATGAGTACAATGACTGGCTACCGACATTGAACTTAGATTAGATTAGATTAGATAGAACTTTATTAATCCCTCGGGTGGGTTCCTCTGGGAAATTCGATTTCCAAAAAGCACAGCACCGACAGAAGTTTCAGAGTTACAGAATATTATATATATATATATATATATATATATATATATATATATATATATATATATATATACACACACACACACACACACACACACACACACACACACACACACACACACACACATATATAAATACAGAGACAATATAAATAAAATATACGAAGGGGATAAATAGAATAAATAGGAATAAAAAATAAAAATACAAGTGAATTGCACATTTCAAGTATTGAGTCTATTGCACTGTTGACTATTTACAAAAGTATTGCACAAAAGGTATTGCACAGTGAGGTGAAGAGGCACTACAGCTTAGTTGTTCCCCCCTCCTTTGTCCTCCTGTTTCCCCTCCCTCTCCCCTCCAGAGAGGAGTTAAACAGTTTGATGGCGTGTGGGACAAAGGAGTTTTTAAGTCTGTTAGTTCTTGTCTTGGGGAGAAGCAACCTGTCACTGAACAGACTCTTCTGGTTGTTAATGGCCGTGTGCAGAGGATGCCCAGCATTGTCCATAATGTC
This sequence comes from Maylandia zebra, assembly GCF_041146795.1. Classification (NCBI taxonomy): domain Eukaryota; kingdom Metazoa; phylum Chordata; class Actinopteri; order Cichliformes; family Cichlidae; genus Maylandia; species Maylandia zebra. The sequence goes on from NC_135180.1 coordinate 20,623,445, forward strand.
CATCAGTTTCTTTAGTGTCCTTTTCTCTGCCACTGTCACCAGAGTGTCCAGCTTCATGCCGACCACAGAGCCAGCCCTCCTGATCAGTTTTTCCAGCCTGGATGAGTCCTTCTTTGCTGTGCTGCTCCCCCAGCACACCACAGCATAGAAAAGTACTCCAGCAACCACTGACTGGTAAAACATCCTCAGGAGCTTCCTGCAGATGTTAAAAGACCTCAGCCTCCTGAGGAAGTACAGTCGGCTTTGGGCTTTTTTATACAGGTGCTCTGTGTTGCATGACCAGAGGTCAAACAAAAATTAGGAGAGGGTGAAATATTCGTTTTACAGCACCTAATCCAAATAACTATTAAAATTGTTATTTCAGCTATTTTTCCACAAAACTTAATCACAGCTAATTTATAATTTTTCTTTTTTGCATCAGGGCAGGAAGGTTTGTACAGCTTTTTAATTTTAACCCTTAAAAATTAAATATTCATTTGAAAACTGCATGTTATATTTACTTAAGCTATCTTTCTCTAATATTGAACTTTGTTTGATGACACATTTAAGTATGAAAAATATGCAAAAATAATGTAATCCACCAGTTTTACCCTCAGCATTCTAGTAGATGCGCCTACGGTATCAATTTGAAAATCTTAGATTACATCCTTCTTGAGTCACAAGATTTTCATAAAAGTTGACGTCTGACAGGTTTACAGCAGAGAGGTCAAACAAAAATTAGGAGAGGGTGAAATATTCGTTTTACAGCACCTAATCCAAATAACTATTAAAATTGTTATTTCAGCTATTGTTCTATTTTCTGACCATTTTGAGGGGATTTTGTGTGAAGGCTTTGCAAAGTACAGCCAATAAAAAATGTGGAAGAATGCCTCAAGATATAAAATGCTATGCACTTCCACATAAGAAGAAACACCGGGTCATTAATGTGATTAGGGTTTTAAATGCTCGTGTTTTCCTCTCTCCATCCATGTGTCCATGTTTTCTTTTAGTGCAAGACAAATGAAAAACTGGTGAGTGCGCAAGAATTGTCGCGTGTGGCTTTCCGTAGCGCCACGCGGAGCAGGTGGGGAGGTGCAACGCAAAGGCAAAGAGGTCAAGAGGAGGGGAGGAGAAAACCACGTGTGATCGGCACTATGTACAGCACTGTCCTTCCTCTGTAGACTTGTTTTTGTAAGCTTGTACCCCTCGTATGTCGCCAGCTAGCTCGTGACAGCCAGAGAAGAAGCTGTAGTTTGCCTTTGTTTATTTGCGTTTCATTTACAGAGACACACAAATATTCGAGCAAAGCTGCTGGGGGATTTCTGTCACAGAAACACACTGACTGCCGACCATGGTGAGCAAGACAGATGACATCCCGGCGTCAGTGCCTAACTGCAATCCGGCAGATCCCGCGGATGGAGCCCAGGATGGTAAAGGAGCAGGAAAGGCACCTCTAAAAGAGTCCTGTGGTTGTGGTAAGTCCGCTGCAGACACCACTGCGCTCATCGTGCATGCAGAATCAACATACATACAGCATGACTGAATGTCTGCTTTACTGAAGCTGTGCAGCATGCACCAAATGTGGTGACTTTCACCTCCATGCTGCGCTGTGTGACTTAAAGGTCCTCAGACCGAGCGTAGTGCTGCTGCTTTACCCCTCCATCTCTGAAAGTTTGAAGGTTCCACCTTGCACCCACCTGCTAACCAACTGTCCGGTGTTAATGCTTTTTTTTCACTCGACTGGGACCGCTGCTATATTCACAGCTGGCTCGGACTTCTGCCTGACACTGCAAGCTGCTCAGGCTAACCTAAACACATTGGCCGGTAATGCTAGCATTATCTTTAGCGTGTCCCATTCAGCGTGAAGCTAGTTAGCGCTCCGGTTAGCTAGTTAGCTAACTAGCACACAGGCGCTCCTGTCGCTGTCAAAGCTGTCTCGTGCCTTAAAACCAAACGTGATCACGGGGAGCTATGGTTTTTCGAGTAAAGCACGGAGCGCCTGTGTAGCGCCTGTTTGTTCAGAGCACATAAAGCAGCAGTAGCTGCCGTAGCACGAACTCGCGCTGACGCACATGTTCGGTAACTGAAGGTCACCTTCAGTGGCGCTTCACACTGCTTACACGAACACGGGGGGGGTCGCGCACATGCCTTCATTTTTACTGGGGGTGGTATGTGTATCACACAGCTTGTGTAGCAGACATGTTCGTCGTTACCGAGCTATAGAAAAATACGCGTGAGGTGGCTGAATCGCGAGGTGGTCGGTGTTAGTCCTCTAACCGGCCCCATCTTCACCCCCCCCGTCCTGATTAGGTCGAGCGTTCCTCCTCGACCGGGAAGCGGAAGCTGGTTATAGCCGATAAGTCATGATGGTGGTGTGCGCACGGTGAGGGGGAAGGTTACTCTAATAATACGCGAGCTGGTGAGTAAAAGCTGTCAGGTGAAGGTTGTTTGGGAGCAGCGGCGGAGTGCTGTGGGTGCAGGCGGGGTTAGATTTAATGCAAGGGCTGTCACCTGGTGAAGTTTGACTCCCACAGCTCTGAAGTTCATTGCAGCCTGCCCGGACCTTGAAATGTCTCATTGCACAGTATCTGATTCCTCCAGCTGTCCGGAGTGAACCTTTGTCGGTTCGATGATGAAGAGCTGTGGTTTTGTGTGTGTGTCACTCATTATAAAATCCCACATGGAACTGCATTTCAGACGTAAACAGTGTATTAAACCATAGTTTTGAGTCATTGGGAGGGATGGGATTAGAAATGAGTTGTGGTTTTTCAGCTTGATGTTAGAGAGGCAAGAAGCTGAGATGATTTTGACATGTGCGGAGGAAGAGGAATGGATGTTAAAGATTGAGCTGCCAGGCATCCTCTCGTGTAATTAAAGCTTTCCTATTTCCAGTCGTTTAGTGTTTATTGGAGCCTGGGTGTCACATGGGCTTCATGAACATAGCAGTACAGCTCCAAGCTTTCTCCCTTCTTGGGGAAGTTGTGTCAGCACATATCTGTACTGTTGGCATCACGTGTTGCAGAGTAGCATCACAGCTGATGGCACATGGACTTTTAGTCCAGCTGTATTTTAAGCTTGTGATTTTCTTCTTTCCAGTATAACTGTAGCAGGTTCATATGTTTGTAGATGTTCTTGGAAAGCTATATCTGCTTCAGCCCCAGAAATCCAGCATTAACCAAGCAGTGTGACTTCACATGTCAGCACTTGAAGCATTTTTAATTTAAAATTACATTTTACATCCCAAACCACTCATGGACTAATCAAGAATCAATAGCAAATGTAATCACTGGGCAATGGTGACGAGGTTGATGCGTCTCAGTGAGTAGTTGTAACTAGACATACTAACAGCACGTGGCTGAGCAGACAGGTCGAGGTGAGGGTCACTCTGTGGCTTTAAGGAGCTTAATGCTCCTGTGGGTGGAAGAGTGCCCTTGCTAATCCCAGCAATCACTGACACCCTGCCTCGATTGCTCATCTCTCTTGGCATCTTCCACACCTCTGCTGTTTGTCTCGTTGTCTTTGTAGTTTGTGGCTCAGAGTTGAATGGATTTATTTATTTTTTGTCTCTACGGATATGTATATGTATAATTTCATTTAAAAAAAACAGACATTTATTGGAGCTATGGCAGAAATGTCATTGTTTGTCGTGTTATGGGTTGGACTCATGGATCCTCATGGATCCTGTTTGTGACTCAAGTTGCCCCCTCTCAAGCCTGCACCACAAAAAAAAGTCTCTAGCATCATTCAATGCTCGGGGAACAAATTACAACAACGGAGAATCTGCTGGCAGACTTTTAGATTTCAGTCTTTGTGTGGCCGTCCACCAGAAGGATGCCACCTTGTGGTCCATCAAACTCGATTACAGAGGGGCCTTGTGTGCTAGGTGGTGTTTTCGGTGTTGACAGGCTGGTTAATGTTGCCATGGTGATGGTGTCAAGGGCTGCGGAGTGGCTAGATGGCTGCTTGGCTGGCTTTATTGTTTAACAGCAGAAGTAGGCTAATGGAGTAAACAAGAGAGTGCAGTTCAGCACTGAGCTTTAAGTTTGAATCATTTTCAGTTTGATCTTCAGTTGTTTGTTAGTATTTGAATGTATCTAATAATTTTTTTTCTTTAAAAAAACAAAAAAACAAATCAAAATCCTTGATCTTCATTCCTTACCGAGGACTTGGGCGTTGTACCAGTCTGAGCATTTGCTACAGTGCTTAATGGCCGCTCCTATACATGGTTTTTAATCACTGCTTTTAATTATTTGACTCTGATTAGAGCGGTTTGATTGTTCCACTGAAACGTGCCTTTCAATTACTGGTCAAGTTAGCACTGTCTAATTAGATGTGATGATACTTAATGCCAAAAGAGAAATCACAGCATTTATTTTAGGTAAACAGATATGTTTAGAGGTTTATTATAAAGTAACACATCATTACACTGTAAAACTCATATTTTGTCATATATTTCTCCACAAATAGAGCACGAATTTACAGTTTAGCTGATGAAGTAATACTAAAAGAATTAGAAGTGTCTGATTTCAGCCAGTGAATGAGACATTTTATCATACTTGTATTAAATTAAGTAGTCATTCTCAAGGATTTCTGGCAGACTTTCTGATGTACACCCTGAGTGGAAAATTGACCCACTTCATTAGGTCCTTCTCCTGCATTTGGGAATCTATGCACTTATAACCAGGTAGTGCATCTCTATTTTCTACACTGAAGTAAAGCAGCATGCAACATTTCCTCTTCACTGTTTTAACATTGCTTCTCCCGCCTCCTTTTGCCTCATTACCTACTTTCTGATGAACTTTAATCCCTCTACTGTAGAGAATAGGTCTGTTTTGCAATGCTTTGTCCACTGGAAAACCTCATCATTAGTCTTATCACTTATAGTGCTTTGTACTGTTGGGTTTCTGCGATGATGAATCTGATATCTACAGACTTAATCTAGCCAATTGCACGCCAACTCCCCTCTTTGTTTCTTATGAGTTAATCAAAACGAAATGATCAGAGACAGCCGTTAATGTCTGTAGATCTTCTTTTGGTTAATGAAACATTAGAAAATCTGTAAAGTGCCTCTTATCACAGTCTCTCAGCTTCAGGATCCAGAGATAACCTCTTCAAGTGACTTGTTTTGTATCACTAACCATTCATTACCTGAAGATATTTAATTAAATTAAATTTAAAATGAGGCCGCAAATCAAATTTTAAGAAGCTGGACTTAAGAAGTGCAGTATTGGCCTAATACTTCGTGTTATTTCCTTCCTATCTGGTCTGTAATATTTCAGAAGTTAGTCATCATCATGTCACTTGTGTGAGCCAAAATAGAGCTCAACTCGGAGATGAAATGTTTCTGCATAGATCCCTCATTCTTTCCGACATTGTTGGCCCGCATGCTCACTCGCCCTGAAGCAGTTATGTTTGTTATTCAGAGCGTGGCCTGTTGTTCCTCTCCCATGCGCTTCTTCCACCTCTCCCCCACCGTCTCACTGCGTTCATTCCCCACCCGGGGTCGCGGTCCAGGTCCAGCCCCTCCCCTCCCTCTGGCCCCTTCTCTCCGAGTAACCCTGACATCGCGTTACCCTTGACAGGCAGCAAGGACGCGCTGGCTGGCAGCAGTTGTAGGTCAGTGAGAGAAAACATTTGCCTGATGTCCTTGCAGTGGGCCCCTGTTCCTTTGAATTAATTTAGCTCATTTTTATTCATGTCATTTTCCTCTCACCTTAACTGTTACTCAAGAAAATAATATCCATCCGTCGTCTGTATAATGAGAGGAGCTGTCAGACTTTTCTCAGCTGGCCTATTTTACAGAGAATTTACAGAGAATAATTTTGGTGGCTCTGATTTCTATAAAAAGGTAAAGCAACTGCTGGATTATTTGTCACAGTGCTGGTATAAGCAGATATCCATGTAAGTGACCCATAATTCCCTCTCGTGAATGGTGAAATCCTCCCTCGAGGCCTCCTGGCTGAGTTCCCTGCAGTGTTGCAACGGTGTAGGTTTCAGCAGGTCACTGCTGGAAACCAAGCGTTTTCCTTTTCTAGACGAAGCTGGTTACTTATTGTCAAATTTCAGATAAATCATTAGTGACTCAAGTCAGTTATGATTGTCAGCATGGTCTTTTCAGTACTGTTGATGTTTGAATAAAAAGAGAGATCTGAGTGTTGAGAAGATCCCTCACGCTAATCCTCTAGTCTTTGTCGACTTCAGGGAAGCAAAACCACAGCATTGTCATGGTATAGCTGAGCTTTGTTGGCTTTGCTCAACCGTAAATAAATATTTTATAAGGATATCGGTAAGATCATCTGGGCCTGGAGGATTGCCTTCCTTATTTGTGACCTGGCTGCTTATGTGGAAGAAAAGTGAGTTAGTGTTGACATGATGGCTGAGTCACTGATGGCAGCCAAAGAGGTGCATTGTCTAAATTATGCTGTAAACAAACAAATTATAGCATAAACACAGTGTTACCCAGCAAATGGCCTCGAGGCTTTGACAGGAACGCTCCTGTATCTGGTGCAGTTGACACAATAACTACATAGTGTGGTGGTTAACGCATTCACTTGACAAGTGAAGGGTCACTGTTTTAATTCCAGCTGGAATTCGGATGCGAAGGGCCACAGTGTTGAACCCTTGTGACAAGGTAGGACCCAGCAGTAGCTTTATTATTATATTATTATTATTATTATTGATGTGGAAGAAAGGGCAAATACACGTCTTTGTTTCATTTGAATATACTTATCCAGTTTACACAGTTTAGCATCACCAGACAGCTGTAGTACCATATGTCTGTAACTACATATAAATTCCTGTGTCATGCTGTTTGGCAAGGTGAGCTCACTTGGAGAGTGCATAACAATTGTCCCTTTGTCCTTTCAGTGTTAGCAGAATTAGCCTGTAGTGTAGTCTGTGGTGGCATTTTAGCATGTTAGCTTGATTGAGATTGTTACTGGAACAAAACAATAACCAGAAAGGCTAGATTATGTTTTAGTGATTTTTTTTTTTTTTTTTTTTTTTTTTTTTTTTTTTTTTTTTTTTTCCAGAAGGTTGAGTTATTAAGTCAAACTTCTTCACTTGAAATGTTGACTTATGATGGAAAATATTTTTCCCCCTTTCATTAGTGGAAACAAGACTCTAACAGTTCTGAAACCGAGACAGTGCTTCTGTCCAGCCTCCTCATGACTATTGAAAAGATTGGAACTGGTTTTTATAAGTTCCCAAACAGGAAAAACACAGTTTTCAATTACTCATAAGAAATTCAAAGGAAGAATGTGCTAATACTCAGTGTGCTTACGGCTGCATTTTGTCACCAGTACGCCAAATGTCACTTTTTGGGTTACAACATTTATTTTACAATATTTTCTAATTAAGATCACACTTGTATTAAAGTGGAAAATTCAGAAAGCGATGATCAACTTTTTTTTTTGTTCTTTTTTTTGTAAATGGTTTATCCAACTAACAATTGAGTTCAATTCAATTTTTTTTTCTATAACAACAGTAGTTGCTTTGAGGACATTTATATTTTAAGGGGCATAATACAGACACAACACCAACAATCAGGCAAAGCCCTGTGAGCAAGCACTTGGTGACAGTGGGAAAGAAAAACTCCATTTGAACAGGAAGAAACCTCCAGCAGAATCAGCCTCAGGGAGGGGCAGACGCAGGTTGAGGGTGAGAGGAAAACAACAAGTTAATAAATTGTCGTTTCTGACAAAGGGAGTTGGTTGTGTTATTTTAAATAAAGCCTTAAGTAGTTGAATATTTTATTAGTAGATATGTCTTGTGACTTAACATAAAGCTTGATCTATGCACTTTTTTTCATTAAAGGGCACAGTGCAGATACAGCCATGGTAAATGGTGACAGGGCTCATGAGCATACGGAGGAGACGGACTCAAAGCAGGATGGGAATGGCGAGGCAGACGGAGGGGAGGAGTCTAACGAACAGGAAGTGATAGTGATCCAGGACACAGGCTTCACTGTAAAGATCCAGGCTCCGGGGACAGAGCCATTTGACCTGCAGGTGAGGATAAGCTGCAGTTCTTTAAGAAAACTACAGGACTTTCAAGTCATGTCTGTGATGATGTAGTTTGTAACATGAACTAAATGTTGCTGCTCCTCCTCATTTCTGTGTCACTTCATTTCTTTAATTTCTTCCCCAACATCAGGTCTCCCCCCAGGAGATGGTGCAGGAAATCCACCAGGTTTTGATGGACCGTGAGGACACCTGCCACCGCACCTGCTTCTCTCTGCAGCTGGATGGAAATGTGCTGGACAACTTTGCCGAGCTCAAGTCTATCGAGGGTCTGCAGGAGGGATCGGTGCTCAAAGTGGTGGAAGGTAAGATTCTGAAGCACCAGGGCTTGTCGTGCAAAGTTTGGACTAACTTCCTGAGAGCTGTTGTCCATTTACTTAGAAGGGCACTACATTCATGGCTATCTGTTTAAGAGAGAATCATGATGACCAGGCACTTTGGTGGGAAGGAAAAACTAACAGGAAGAAACCTCCAGGAGAACCAGGTGGAACTCACAGTATTGGCAGGTGCAGCCTGATCCTGAAACCGTTTTATATACAAATATGTTGGTTGTCATGTTGCGGCATTATACACGTGGGTCTGCTAAGGGTTCGACTTATGTAATGGAAAAGGTGTTTCTAAAATCGGTAATCGCATTAAATTCTAATCATCATATCCATCCATACATACATATTGTCACACTTGTCAGGGGTCCGGCTAAATACAAGACGTTAACATAAAGCTAGCGTTAAATGACCCAGAGTGACGCTCAGGCCAATGTTTGAGTTTTGCAGTTAACAAAAGTAGAGATGAACATGCTCCTATTAGTGTTTAAACTCAGCCTCAAAAGCCAAACTGAAGTATTCCCCGTCAGTGACGCTGTATCTGAGGAATATGTTTCAGAGTGTGTCTGTTACCTATGCTGAAGCAGTGCAAAAATAGTCGACTTGATGATAATGTACAGAACTGGCTGGCAGGAGGCTACTTGTGTGATCTTTGCAGACACAAGTGAAATTCTTCTGTGGGGTGTGTTCTGGGCTGGTATTCCTTAAGTTATTGGAAAAGACACTTGTGCTGATATGAGCGAAAATGCTCTTGTGTTAACCACTTAATTTGGGGGACAAATTGATTTGTTGCTTAAAAACCAAAAAGTTGTGAGTAATGCAAAATTTTGAGTAGCCTCCAGCACTCATAATAGTTCAGTATACATGTTGCTTAGTTGGGTTTTAAACCACACTGTTTGTTTTGTTTCCCTCAGAGCCCTACACGGTGCGTGAAGCTCGAATCCATGTGCGTCACATCAGAGACCTGCTGAAGAGTCTGGACCCTTCTGACGCTTACAACGGAGTAGACTGCAACTCTCTCTCTTTCCTGAGCATCTTCACTGATGGAGATCTTGGAGGTATGACACTAAGGATCAACAGTTTCTTTAAAGACTGTGATTCCTGCTTACAGAGCTGGACCTTGTGTAGTTTAGTTGGACTTTGAGGACATTTGAGACAAACTCTGTTAAATTATTGATAAACCTTGTATTACACTGTTTTGAAGCGTGTGAGCGTAACAAAGAGCACACGAGCTGAAATGCCCGTTTCTGAGATGGAATAAAATATGGAGACAAAATGAAGTTGAGGGCAGACCAGCAAGTTGGTGCACTCTCTTGCGAAGTATTTGCACTGAGAGACAGACACGCGGTTTTCTTCTCTCAGTGATGGATTTTAAAACCTACTTTGCAGTCGGGAGATAAATGAATGACTGTTGTTGGCATTAGGAGGTTTCCCCCCTGCTTCTCAGTGAAATCGCCTTTTAAACTGCTTGTATATTATTCATACGTAAGAGCTGAGGATTAAATTGTTTCAGGGGATTTTTAAGAAGGGAGTAAAATGTTTCCCAGCTCTGGAATTTTCACCATGCACTGCTGCAGCCTTTGCAGTAATCGAACAGCATGCAGCTTAGAAATGAAAAGCAGAAAATCTAAGACTCCCTTCTCAGTCAATGTGTTTGTTCAGACATGTCAAACTTGATCTTAAGTGGGTTGGACGAGTGAAAGTTCCCTTTCTCTCAGTCTAAAGAAGTTTTACTACACATTTAATCTCAAAGATGTGAGGAAAAGGTTAGGGTTTTCTGCATAATGAAGAAATGCTGCTGCAGTAAATGAAAGAAACCTGTCAGCGTGACAGAAAAAGTTCCCGTAGCCGTCCATTGGGATTGAGTCTTTGCCGAGCTGATTCTGAACCCTGAGCCTTATGTTTTACACCCTTGTGTTAAGCGATCAACAGATGGTTTTAAGAGTGACTGAATAAGGTTTATGTGTTCACATTAGTCCTGTGTGTGTGCATGCATGCTGTTTTATTCAATAGAAATCCACCAATTTTCCTTTCTTGCTTCTTCCTTTGCTTATAGAAACTGGAAAGCGGAAGAAAAAGGGCAGCGAGATGGAGCAGATAGACTGCACCCCTCCAGAGCACATCCTGCCCGGTAGTAAAGAGCGCCCCCTTGTGCCCCTCCAGCCACAGAATAAGGACTGGAAGGTGAGGAAGGCATTTAGGGACTTAAACGGGGGAAGTAAGTTTGGCTTTTAAACTTGAGATTCATCCTCTTATTTTACGTGCTCCACAGCCCATGCAGTGCCTGAAGGTCTTGACCATGAGCGGGTGGAACCCTCCACCTGGAAACAGGAAGATGCACGGCGACCTCATGTACCTGTACATTGTGACTGTGGAGGAGCGCCATGTCAGCGTCACTGCCTCAACACGCGGCTTCTACCTCAACCAGTCAGTTGATGTTTGGGCCTGGTGTCTCCTTACAAGCTCTGTGTTCTTACTGCAGCTGACTCTCTGCCGTTAAAGTGCAGTTTAAGCATTTGGCAGCACCGTTTCTGCAGCGTGTATTTATAATTCAAGATGCCATTAGGTGAAGACATTTGGCAGCAGTTAGTCTGCAATTAGGTGATGTAAGAAGCGATGCTGTGAGTCAGCTCATTATAGTTGGCACATTTTCTCCTGTAGTGTTTTTCCTTAAAATAGAACAGGAAATGTTGATGCAGTTTGTTTAGGTGGACAGCCTGGAAACATGTTGCATTGTTAGGATGAAGATTTTTTTTTTTTTTTTTTCTTTTTGTATGTGTTCTTTTTTTTTCCCCTTCCAGCTGTTTTCTCAGTCATAAGCTTGCTTTCATGTATTAGTGCTTTGTAGTGTGGCGGGGATATTTAACAGCAAGTTTGTTTCTTTTTCGTATTTTTATATAGATGCTTTTTCTCCATTTAGCAGGCTGCAGATGATGAACTCGGCTATATTAGTGTGAACCATGATGATAATGTGCTTGTGTGCTTTTCAGGTCTACTACCTACACCTTCAACCCCAAACCAGCTAATCCCAGCTTCTTGAGCCACTCTCTAGTTGAGCTGCTGAGCCAGATCAGCCCTGCCTTCAAGAAGAACTTCACCGCCCTGCAAAAGAAAAGGTGAAAACATTTCATTCTTTTACTTACCGTATTTTCCGGACTACAAAGCGCACCCGGATATTAGCCGCACAAGCTAAGATCAGGGAAAAATCCTGTTTTCTACATACATTAGCCGCACCTGACTAAAAGCCGCAGGTGTTTCAATGTTGACTTATCATATGTAAGAGAATATGCACAAAGCGAATTGTCAGGAAAGAGATGGCTGTTTGGAGACACACCCCTTTTATTAATATTTTGAAAAACAAGTTATGGGTACATATTTGCATAACTTTTTAGGTATATGTACAAGTAGCGGTAATTACAAGTACGAAACATGTACTGTGCTTCATAAATGAGTAACAAATGTAGTACATAACAATAACCTACAGCACACCAGAAAAATAGATTCGGACTATCTTCTAGGCTCAGGTGCAGTGACACGGCTTTAACAAGAAGAAAAGTCAGTCATTCACCACCATCTTCCTGCGCACTAAAACCACCAAAGTCCTCTTCTCCAGTGTCGGAAACGAACAGGCTCAGGATGGCTTCATCATTCACTCTCCGCTTCTTTCCTTCGTTGTCACTTTCAAAACCAAAGAAATCCTCGTTGTCAGTGTCAGAGTCGAACACCCTCTGAAGGGCCGTGGCGGTGTCCTCCTCTCCATCATGCAGCAGTCCAGCCCTTCGATATCCGTTGGTGATCATGGATGTTTTCACACTTTTCCACACTGTCAGATTCCACTGGTGGAGTTGGGCATAACATTGTACGGCACTACGTTGCCTGGCGGACAGACATGTGACCAACATACCACTCTTGAACCCCGATACTATGTGTCTGATCACATACGCTTCCGCCAGGCAACGTAGTGCCGTACAACAGCGGAACAAACAAAACAAATCCTCTTACGATATCACAAAAATCATGGACAATCCATAGAAAAGCCGCACCTGACTAAAAGCCGCAGGGTTCAAAGCTTGTGCAAAAGTAGCGGCTTATAGCCCGACAATTACGGTAATTTGTTGTTCTCACTTGCCTTGATGCTGATTGTGAGCTGTTTTCTTTTTTTCTTTTTTTCTTTTTTGTCCCCTCCAAAGGAACAAAAGTCATTTTTTTGACCTCTACTTACTTTGCACTTTTGTTCTTTCACATTCGGGGACAGCAGTTGAATATCTTATAACAAATGAGTCTTTGCAAATAAAAGTTGTATATCAAGACTGTGATTTTCATCAGTTATTAGTTTTAGGACCCTCTCACAGCAAGCGAAAAATGATATTTGCAGCTAAATTATGAACCATGGAAATTATGGTTTCTCTTTTACTGCTGCAGAGTCCAGAGACACCCGTTTGAGAGGATAGCCACGCCTTTCCAAGTATACAGCTGGACTGCTCCGCAAGTAGACCATGCAATGGACTGTGTTCGAGCTGAGGACGCATACACCTCCCGCCTGGGTTATGAGGAGCACATCCCTGGACAGGTCAAGGCGCTGAATCCAGCAGCAGATCATCAAGAGGAATGATTTCAAGTTTTTTCCAATATTAATTTTCTTGTTGTGCATCTAGACCAGAGATTGGAACGAAGAGCTGCAGACTACCAGAGAGCTGCCCCGGAAGAACCTGCCTGAGCGGCTGCTAAGGGAGAGGGCTATATTCAAGGTTTAAAGTCTTACTTTCTGCAGCTCTTTAATTAGCCACCTTGTTGCTTATGCTGATGCTAATTTAATGTGAAACCTTTTACTTTCTGCAGGTCCACAGTGACTTTGCGGCAGCTGCCACTCGAGGTGCCATGGCTGTAATTGATGGCAACGTAATGGCCATCAACCCTGGTGAAGAAACTCGGATGCAGATGTTCATCTGGAACAACATCTTTTTCAGTCTGGGCTTCGATGTGCGGGACCACTATCGTGAGCTGGGGGGCGATGCGGCCGCCCACGCAGCACCCACCAATGACTTGAACGGAGTACGAGCTTACAGCGGGGTGGATGTGGAAGGTCTTTACACTCTGGGAACTGTAGTGGTGGACTACAGAGGCTACCGTGTCACCGCCCAGTCCATCATCCCAGGTATCCTGGAGCGTGAGCAGGAGCAGAGCGTCATCTACGGCTCCATTGACTTTGGGAAGACTGTTGTGTCTCACGGCAAATACCTGGAACTGCTGGAAAAGACCAGTAGGCCACTAAAGGTAAGAAGCGTGACTGTGTGACAATAATAAAGCTGACTCGTGTCTACATACAGATACTGTGTATGTTTTGTACGTTAAATTTTAGATCCAGCGGCACAGCGTGCTGAATGAGAAGAATGACACGGTGGAGCTGTGCTCCTCTGTCGAATGCAAAGGCATCATCGGGAATGACGGCAGACACTATATTCTCGACCTCCTTCGCACCTTCCCCCCTGACCTCAACTTCCTGCCTGTGGATGGAGTGGAGCTGTCTCCAGAGTGCCAGCGTCTAGGCTTCCCCCGCCAGCACCGCCATCGCCTGGCCTGTCTACGCCAAGAGCTCATCGAAGCCTTTGTTGAGCACAGGTTTGTGTTGTTGTTGTGCAGCAATAATGAGCTGTTTTCTAGAAACCTGTGCTGATTATATAGAAGTGACTTTGCTACTTTTTCTTGTCTTCCTCTTCAGATATCTCCTGTTCATGAAGATGGCAGCGTTACAGCTGATGCAGCATAAAGCCAACAGGGACTCTATCAAGACTGACACACCCGCCATCACAGAAACCTCAGAAACACTCGCAGAGAGCAAAGCCGACACGACCCAGACAGACACAGCACAGACCAATGCCACAGATTCCTCTAAAGCAACAGACATCTCCACAGATAGCACTAGCCAGACAGACAATGCTTCCACTGCTGCCTCACAAACAGGAACTGACAACGAAGAGAACTCCTCGAAGCCCACAACAAACGGGCCTGTAGACCCCACAGCCACCCAGAACGGGGAATGCAAGGGCCCATTGGAGGGTAAGGAGCTTGAGGAAAGTATTCCAGGATTAGCTCAGGCCAAAGAGCTAGCGGAGACCTTAGTTGCCGAAGATGGATCTAGTATTGGTACGTTTAGAAACACCGCCGCGCCCACCCCCCCCAAAAATTGGGGCCAGGACAATACAGAGAGAGCTACTCTGGTGGATAACGGCATAGAAAAAAGAAATGGATCAATAGAACTCTAAAATTACTGGATCATAGTGTTTTCTTTCCACCTGAGTAGCTGTTCCCGTTCAGTCCTCAGCCTGCAGCAGGGAATAGTGCCCCCCCCGAAACAACCTATTCCCAGCCTGTGATCCCTTTGCAGCAGGATTTGACCCAATAACTCCATAATCGGGTGCTGTGTTGATTAATCCAAAGGTGCTTTGAAATGCAGAAATAACCTTGTGGTGCGTGATTTGTGTAATCTGTGTGAGCCAATCATAGAGCGAGGGTTTGTGGTCCTGATCGAATGGTGGTGGGTGCTCTGCTGAGACCAGGGTGAAATAAACTGGACTGCTGTTGTGTATTGATGTGTGAACAGATAGTTTGAGAACAGTTCAGATCAGAACTAATCTTTACACATTTTGACATGACCTGTCTGACGTAATCACCTTTAACATTTCTGTATTTTTATTTTTTTATTTTTTTTTTTGTCTTTGGTCCCAAACACAAACAGACCCCAAAAGCCGTGAAGTGGTCCTGAATGCCTGTAAGGCAGTGGGCTCCATCAGCGACACAGCTTTCGATATCCGCTTCAACCCTGATATCTTCTCCCCAGGTAACATGATGATTCCTATTATATGGGTTATTAGAAACAAATAGCTGGGAAGTCAGAAATGATCTTTTCCATGAACATTGTGTGAAGCTTTTAAGTTTTGGAAGTGGAAAACTAGAGTTGTGGAGACACTACCACATTTGATTCCCGATTACTTCAAAAGTGAATACAACAAAAAGCAATGATTGTGTTTGTGGTGTTGAACCAGGAGTACGGTTCCCTGAAGAGAGCGCAGACGACATCCAGAAGCAGAAGCAGCTACTCAAAGACGCAGCTGCCTTCCTGGTTTCCTGTCAGGTCCCAACACTGGTCAGTGACGCTTCTGCTCCCAAACATCCAGCTGAGTTGTCTTGGTGTGTGAAGAGTGTGGATTCAAATAGTTTTTGCCTTTTATTATAAGGACATCACGATCATGTTAAACTCCCCGATGAAGGCTTGTGTGTGGCTAAGGAAATGAAGGCCCAGGTAGTGTCTAACATGAAATGATTAAAGCATAATGTGTTCTGCTTAAACTATTCACCAACTCTGTTTTTGCTTTTCCGGTGTATAAAACCTTTGCAGCTGGGAGACTCTTATAGAGAGAGTCAAATTTAAGTTTTAATTGTAAACTACTTGGGGGGGAAAAAATTAAATTTCACGACTGCAGGGATCAGATTAGTAGGACCTCCTATATTTAGCTGCCATAGAAGATGTCACCACCTCGCACTACCCCAAAAGACTGCAAAACATCATCAGGACTGCTCTCAGTCCTGGTCATTGTATGAACTGTTACCCTTTGTCTGATGATAATTCAGAGCATGCGTTCAGATATGCTACTTCTGTTTTTGTGGAAATTTAAAGCATATTTATGGTATTTTATTAGTAGTTTTCTGCACTTAACTGTTTTTATATTGGACTTGTGCGCCTAATTTCATTGTTACAATGATAAGTCTGTTCGGTAAATGCTTGCACATCAAATTATCACGTAGGGTTGTCTGTGTCTGAGTTTAAAGCCATGTTTGTGTGTTTTCATAACCAGGTGAAGGACTGTTTGGACCACAGCGCTCTGCCCATGGATGGAGCCTCACTAACGGAGGCTTTGCACCAGAGAGGCATCAATGTTCGCTATTTGGGCACAGTCCTGGAGTTTATGGAGAAGACTCCTGCCAAAGCCCAGCTGGAGCACATCTATGTGAGTCTGATTCCTCAAATCTGACCAATAGAATCAGCACACAGTTTAAATTTAAAAAAATAAATAAAATTCTTCTTGTTTTTTTTTAGAGAATAGGAATAACTGAGCTGATCACCAGATGTGCAAAACATATATTCAAGACGTACCTCCAGGTTAGTTAAATTTAATGGTGCAACATTTTCTGCTCTCTTTTAAAGACATCAACGAGCTGTTGTTTATTTTCATCTGTGCTTTTTTTCCTGCAGGGTGTAGAGCTGTCTGCACTCTCTGCTGCTGTGAGCCATTTCCTAAACTGCTTCCTGAGCTCCTTCCCAGACGCCGTTGCCCACCTGCCTCCCGATGAACTGGTGTCACGCCGCAAAAACCGCAAACGTCGCAACAGGGTCCCCGGCGGTGGCGACAACACGGCGTGGGCCAGCCTGACACCGAGTGAACTGTGGAAGAACATTGCCTCTGAGGCCCAGAGCTATTATCACTTTACCCTACAGTGGTAAGGACCCCACCTGTTAAACTCAAACAAATGTAGAGACTTTGTATGTATTTCTAAATAAAACCTATTTACTCATTGCACAGTGAAAGTGTCGACCAAGTTGTGGAGAAATTCGGCCTCCAGAAAATCACTCTGCTCAGAGAAATTTCAGTCAAAACTGGCATACAGGTAACTCATTTACAATGTAGTGACTGCACCCTCACTTTACCGAATGGTCATCACATCCTTTCTTAGACTTGTGTTTTATTTGACTTTTAGATCCTGATAAAGGAGTATAACTTCGACAGCCGCCATAAGCCTGCCTTCACAGAAGAGGACATCCTGAACATTTTCCCTGTGGTGAAACATGTAAACCCCAAAGCCACAGATGCCTTCCACTTCTTCCAGAGTGGGCAGGCCAAAGTGCAGCAAGGTGACGTTTGCATGCTGTGTAAAAAAAAAAAAAAAGTTTTTTCAGAGCATTAACCCTTCTTCCTTTTGTACTAATATATCTAAATTAATCATTATACTGCCCTCAGGTTTCTTGAAGGAAGGATGTGAGCTGATCAACGAGGCTCTTAATCTCTTCAACAACGTGTACGGAGCCATGCACGTAGAGATCTGCTCCTGCCTGCGCCTGCTGGCGCGCCTTAATTACATCCTGGGAGATCACCCTGAGGTAGGTACAGATGTGCAATGCTTCCTTTTTTTTTTTTTTTTTTTTATATATATATATATATAAGCTCATGCTGATTTTTTTTTTTGTGGTGCTGAATGGCTCTTTTTGTTTTGTTTTTTTGTTTGTGTTTTATATTTACCTGCAGGCTCTCAGCAATCAGCAAAAGGCTGTTCTGATGAGTGAAAGAGTCCTTGGCATCGAGCATCCCAACACAATTCAAGAATATGTAAGCTACCAGATGGAGGAGGAACTCATGTTTGTCATGTTGACCATGTTTAATATCCTTCTAAACTTGTTTGTTCCTTTCATTTGTCAGATGCACTTGGCCCTGTACTGCTTTGCCAACAACCAGCTTTCGACTGCCCTGAAGCTTCTGTACCGCGCTCGTTACCTCATGTTGTTGATTTGTGGGGAGGACCACCCTGAGATGGCTCTGCTGGACGTGAGTGCAGACTTCGCCTGCTGGCTTTAACGTTATTTCTCATAAGGTGGGGAAAAAGCAAAATTATTGAACTTTGTTCCTGACTTCCTCAGAGTAACATCGGGCTGGTGCTGCATGGAGTCATGGAGTACGATTTATCTCTGAGATTCCTGGAGAACGCTTTGACCATCAACACAAAGTACCATGGACCTCGGTCCCTCAAAGTAGCCCTCAGGTGGGTAGATTGATTTATTCATTCATATGCATTAGAATAAAAGTAGTAATGGCATGATGGTTTGTATTATAACTGCCTTATTGTTTTTTCAGTCATCATTTGGTTGCAAGAGTTTATGAGAGCAAGGCTGAGTTCCGCTCTGCACTGCAGCACGAGAAGGAGGGTTACACCATTTATAAGAACCAGGTATGCTCCACAGCAGTTCATACACTTTAACTTTACCAGTTGTGATGAAGCAGTTTTTTTTCTAATGTTTTTTTCCTCCTGTCAGATGGGCGAGGCCCATGAGAAGACCAAGGAGAGTTCTGAGTATCTGAAGTATCTCACGCAGCAGGCTGTAGCTCTGCAGAGAACCATGAATGAGATCTACAAAAATGGCTCTAACGCCAGCATTATGCCCCTTAAGGTAAATGTTCCAAGTCATTTTGTTTTTTTGTGCTTCCAGCTGATTATGTCCAAATGTTCAGTGCTGATGGCTTTTTTTCGTTCCCCCCTTTCCCCCCCCTCTGATTTTCTAGTTCACTGCACCCAGCATGGCCACCATCCTGGACCAGCTCAACATCATCAATGGCATCATCTTTATACCTCTCAGGTAGACGCATAAAGGAGCATTACTGCTCTTTGTTGCTTGTATATGGGTTGGTAATCTCACAACATGCAGGAAGTCAGTGGCTTCCTCAGACATTAAACTGTGGAACTGAATAAATGGGGAAATTATTTGGTTATTAGCGTAACCCTGGTTCTCCGAGAGTGTTAAGATTGCATTTCCAATCTTTGCTTTAGTTAGGATTTTATAGAAATTTCACTCTTTTGGGTCACTATACTCACTTCCTATATTTGAATTAATCCTTCCCAGAAAATGGCCATTAGAGTACTGTGCAAAAGTCTTGAGCTACCCCTGATTGCTTTGTATTTTGCTTCCAGGGTGTCACACTTTCTAGTATTATTTTTAAAGTAGTCTTGAGCCATAGTTCTCCAATTTTTCCACAAATGCTTTGACTTAGGATAATAAAGTGTTAAACTACACAGGCTGTGTGGATGTATGTGTGCCTATACAACCATAAATCCTGCAGACAGAAATCTGTGTGCCTGTTCTGATATTGGACCACATCCTTTCTAGTAAATAATGACTTGTAATTTAATTTCGTTCCACCTCATGTAAACATGTGATGCAAATGACAATAAAGCTCCTTGAATCCTTGAGATGAAGGTGTGGTTAGTGTGTAGCTCTGGGAGCATGTCTGTGACATGAATGGGGATAATTATAGGCTCAGGATTTCTTCTATCTTAGGGAGTTGTGTGTTGATTTTTCTTCTCTTTTTTTCAGCCCAAAGGATCTGGAGAACCTGAAGGCAGAGGTGCAGAGGCGGCAGCAGCTGCAGGAGCTGGGAAAGAGCGAGGAGCCTGCTGAGGACCGCTCACTGGAATTGGAAGACAAAATTCCCATCGATTAATATTGAGTAGTGGCCAACACAGCTATTTTCTGCTATGGGAGAGAAAGACGGGCTGTGATGGATGAGTCACAAAGCCTGTGGACCCGAAAGCCGAGCAGTCTAAATCAACATAAATAAATGAGAAAAATATAAATAAATAAAAAAGAGGGAGGGGAGGGGTCAGGGTAGTCCAGACACAGACTGATGAACTGTAGGAGAAAGGAATACTGAGCAGGAATTTCCTACAAAGTAGGGATAGAGGGGAGGAGAAAGTACAAACCATGTAAAACCACAGTACCGTGCAATCTGAAAATCCCGAGAACCTGGTGATGAAGCCCTAGAGCGTGTTGGCTGTGTTAGAATTACGATGAATATGAAACGAGGGTTTCAGCCGGGGGCGGGAGACCAAGAATGACCATGACATTTTATACCAGAGCCTTATCCACTCTACCATAATCCCCCCCCACACACAAGCCATTCTTCTTCTCAGCTCAAACTTTCCACAGCACTGTTGGCCCAGGACCATATTCTGCCCCCGTCATTGCCTAAAGAGCCTCGAAGATCCTCGGGCAAGTAGCCACCGACTCGTGGTGGATCCTACCCTGTCCTTGAACTCAGGGGTACTTTCTATTGTGCACTAAGACCAGAAAAGACCAGTTACTAAATTTGCCATTTTTCAAGTGGGGCTTCTGAATGTAAACTTCCCTTGTTAGTGGCTCATTGAGCCGCCTTGCAGCGAGCACCCATCATTCACACGTGTCCTCAATAATGAACTAATTTGATCTGTCATTTGTACTTGAGACATCCCGGGAGGGTGCATGCTGTATCCTCTGGTTCCCGTTTCTCCAGCGCAGTCACAAATTAGCGAGCTCACAACTAATCATTTAGGTTGATTTTATTTTTATTTTTTTAATTTCTTTTTATGGATTATTTTTGTAAAAGTGCACAGGGGGGGGTAAGAAGGAATTTTATTGCCTGTTCATCATCAGTTAATTTAAAGCCATGTCTGTTTTATAGAAAATGTATAGAAATGGAAAAACGATGTATAAATCTCTATTAGACAAGTACTTGATTGATGTGTATGGGAAACACAGATTTGAACAAAAAGAAAACGTCCACCTTAAGCAGTAGATTTATCTCTATATATATGAGTTAGCTGTGTTCAAATATCTATTTTTGCACAGTGAAAGAATATGTGCATGTGTGTTTGTGTGTTTGACAGTGTGCGTCTTTGTGTAGTCTGACATCAAATCTGTTGGCCGGGGCTTTCCTCGCATAGTTTGAATAGAGGCTGAGAAAACATTGGCTTTCCAAATCTTTAATAATTCTGCACACGGTAAACTGGGTTCTTTTCTGGGCCCCAAAAATCCGCTGATATACTGAAATTGGTACTGAAATTAACCGCATCGCTTCTCGACATCGGCAGTGATGACAGACTTATCGTTGCTGGTTGTTTATTTTTATTTTTCTTCTCGTTATGTGATTTGTTATTTTCTTCATGTGTAACGGAGCCGAATCCCAGACAGGAGCGAGCAGTAAGCAGTTTTAGTTAACTTTCTTGTGCTGTGTGTCGACAGGTACACGGCGTCACCAAAATTAGGAGAGGGGGGCGTGGGGGGGAAAGGAAGGGCTGCCTCAGTGATGTACCAAAAAAGACTGATAAAAGCTTGTTTTTGCTGTAAACTTAATGTTTTCCCTCTCATGGAAAGATGTGAGTGATTAAAGCAATAGAGCGATGATGCATTTTTTTTTTAAAAAACATTTTTACTTGTTGGAAGTTTGCCTTCTTACTGTACTGGAAGAATGATGTATACAAAACGATGAAAGATGAGTTCTTCACACCAGGAGATGAGGTCACTACAGTGATTTCCAGATTGCTCCTGAACCAACAACAGCTGAGCATGTGCCTGTTCTCTATCCTGAATGGAAACCAGCAGGATGATGGCTTTAAAAAACAAAACAAAAGCTGACATAAGCCTTGTGATTATGTCTTCTGGTTTTCTTGTATTATTATTTTCTTCCCCACCTACTCTCCAAGTGGCATTCAGCAGTAATACAGACAGTGTCCATAAGGTGGCACTCTAACATTCTTCTGTATGTGAAGGACAAACGTTTGACCTACATGACAGGAAATGTCACGGTGCAAGTTCAGATATACACATGCTGTATTTGATTTAGAAAAGTATGCTCATGGACTTTAGAAACATACATCTCTTCTAGCATAGCCAGATGTACTGGAAATGCATTAAACTGCATTACTGTAAACGTTACATGAGATTCTGATTAATTTTAAAATACCAATAAGTTTTTACATTTAGCAAGGATGTGACAACTTTAATTTTTAGCACATTTGTAGTTCTACCTGCTGTTAAACGTGTTGTAAAATGTTTGCAGCAGAACATTTAATGATCTGACGCTACGATAGTTTATGAAACTCCCTGAGAGACAGGAAAATGTCTACAGAGATGCTCTGCTGCCCTTTCAACACTTAGCTTTTTGCTTTAGTTGGAGACATCAGTCTGACTCTGCTGTAGGTTCTTTCCTGAATGCTGTAGATGTTTATTTGAGGTTATCTCCAGAAGAGGGGGGGCAAAGTGTAATAATATAAAACTATGAAGTGTATTCATTCACACATATTTTGCAGAACTTTGCATTTTTTGTTTTACATTCAAATTGCAAAGCAGGTCATGAAGAATGAATGTTTACTTAAAGGACAAATACTCAAAGATTAAACACTGAACTTGCTCATATGGGCTCTGTGCAAAGTAGCTTTTTAAAGTTAAAAAGAGCTCATACTATCTTATAAAAAAAATAAGAGTGCTGTGAAAAGAAGAAAAAGGCAAATATCTATCCTAAAATATGCATTTCACTGCTCCTGGTCATACTGCAATACTGTCTTTGTGTGGCTGTTTGAGGGTTTTGTGTTCTCTCGCTGATGAAATCTCTTCTCCACAAAGACTTCTTAAGCCTAGTGTTTGAGTCTGCTTCCCCTGATGGTGTGTGGTATTTGTGTGTGTTGCTCTTTACAAAATCTAATTATTTTTTGGTCTGAGTATGCTTTTATATTAAAAATGGATTAAAATAAAACTAGTGAAAGATCTGTTCGGATTTTTTATCAACTTTTTTATATGTTTTTAATTTGTTTTATAACAAGTAGCCAGTGCAGATGTGAAAAAGTTTTCAAGGACTCGACGCAGTCCCATGGAAACACTAAGTACACCTAATGTATACATAGCTCTTTAGTGTGCTCACCCCAGTATTTCAATTAGGTTGAGGTCTGGACTTTGACTAGATCATTGCAACACCTTGATTCTTTTCTCTTGTTGCATGACACCAAGTGACGCTTCAGCTGTCATACAGATGGCCTCGCATTTGACTCTACAGACTACTTGGGTATTCAGAGAACTTCACGGCCAATTCAGTGAGTGCAAGGTGCCCAGGTCCTGTAGCTCTGAAAAAAGCCCAAGTCATCAAACCACCACCGGCATGCTTGTTGAACTCATATGAGATGTTTGTGCTAAGTTGTGCTTGTCTTGTCTGTCCAAAGGACGTTCCCAAAGTTTTGTGGGTGTTCAGATGCAGCTTTGCAAAACTAAGGCATGTTGCCATCGTCTTTTTTAGAAAGAAGTCTTTCTTCTGGCAGCACAACACACACTTGTTCAGTCGTTTCTTAATTATGCACGAACTGCATTAACTTTCACATTTAACTTGCGAACTGACTTGCGAACAGCTCAGACTCTTGAGGCCCATAGAGTCTGAGCTGTAGGGTTCTTGATTTTTCTTTGAAGGCTCTAAGGTCTAACCTTGGAGTGAGTTTGCTGGGACCTCCACTACTGAGAAGATTTTGGCATTGTGTTAAAACACTACCAATACTTATGCCTTTATAGAGATGCTCAGTTAATCAAGTGCATTTGATTAGCAGCATCTGGCAGTGGCTACTTACTCCCGTTCATACGAAAGGAATACTCAATACTTAGCTTTGACAGAACTGCATGTATGGTCCTGTGGGGAAAAACCCTTTGTTGACTGTGTATCTGAGGAACATCAGTATCAGCTCTTGATCGGTATCGGTCTATTTGTAAATAACTGACAGACATGTGTCTCAGCTGGTACAAAAGAGGAACTAGTAACAACACCAAAAAGAAAAAAAATCAAATTTCAGCAGCTGCTGTCAGTCAAAGCAAAGGTTTTAAACATGGAACATATTTTCATACTCAGCAAGTTTTATAAGTAAAAAGATTATTTATAAAGCTTACTAAGATGGGGGGGTAATAAAAAAGGAATTTACCTGAGAAATATCCTAGAATTGGCGTGTAAAGTACAAAAAATAATTAAATCACTAAATAAAAAAGTGCCCTTCTGTGAGTTTATTAAGTCTCTAAATCACTCATGACATTTAGGACAATTTCCTCTATTTAAAACATACTAATGAGAAGCCGCAATCTAAGAGTTAACAGGCAAATAAAATAACGACCAAGGGCGCGCGCGCTCCTGTGATGGCGTGAACGCGAATTCCAAGCGCGTACCCGGCCGAAGTCGAATGCGGTAGTGTACGAAAAAAAACAAGCGAGCGGAGCCGACAGGAGACAAGACGGCCACAGTTTACCTCCACATCATAAGACCAGGTTTTGGGAGCGGAAATTTCACGCCCTGCCGGGTCGTGTTGCCGTCGGAGACGTCTGAGGATACTCACGGCCAGTAACAATAGGGTAAGTCTGAGCAGTTTTCATTTATGAAGCCGGCGACGGTCGAAGGAATCCGTCGTTAGGTGGGGAAAATGACGATGTGGCTGCAGTCCGTGCACCTCCTTTCTGTGCCTCAAAATGGCGGATAGGCCGCTCTGGACTGGAGCAGCAGGTACCCTGTCAGTGGGAGTTTGTCCTTGTGTGCCGACAAACAGCACTTGAACACTGGCTGTCATTTAAGCCGTTATTATTTGCTGTTTTGGTTAAATGTACATACTTGAGCTGGAATACAAAGTGCGGTTTTGATTGAAGTTAAACGAGCGAGCTAACTTTCTGGAGCTAACTTGGCTAACATTAACTTTAGCTGAAGATAACCTGGAATAAGATAACGATAACGACTGGCGTTGTGGTCAGGTAAGCCGAAGTAGAGTAAGTTTGGAGAAGGTTTCAGTGATAAGGTATATCAGTGCCAATTGTGCTGCTTATGGAGTCCACCTTAAGTTAGTAATAAGTAATTAGCGTAGTTAGAAGTGCAGTAACTGTGCCTGTCAACCTAGTCTCTTAACCCCTGCAGCATGCTTGAATGCATTTCCAAGTAGAGGGTTGTCCTTGGAAATGTTAGGCCTGTGTCTCGTTTAAACACCTGACCGCCCGCACCGTGTGGTTCTGTTGTCGTTAACCGGCGGTGCAGCCCCGGCGTTAGCATTTGGAAGCGGTTGTGAGTGACGTTCAGGCGTCGTGTGGTTTATTGTGCAGATATTATTGTGTTTCGACTTCAGTCAGCCCAGTTGCTCCCGTGACCTGTCACCGGGTGCGTTTCTCCCCTCTCTGGTCGCTGTCACACTGCTTGATGGATGCTCGGCTGAGGCAGCTCACATCATTGCTGTCACACTCGTGGGCTGCTTCACGCCGTGTGTTGTTGGCACGGTGTTTGAAAATCAGGGTGGAGCACGCAGGAGGAGGCGACGTGTTTGCATGTGTGCCTCGCTGTTTTCTGTGTCTCGTTGTATGAATTCAGAGTCTAGTGAAAACGGGGATGAATGCTAGTCTTTGCTCTGGCAGTCTCATGGGGGAGAGTACGTTGTCGCTACTTAGCGCGAACCTTGTTTTCAGATCGGATAAACCATTAATTTGAGCTAGGATCAGCCACGCCTGGTAAGTGTCCTGTCCTGATCCTGTGGGATGTTGATATTTATTTTAGAAAACGGCATTCAACACGTCTTACACTCCATGCAGGTGTTTGCGATTGTGTTGTAGGTTGTGACAGACTTAAGAGGACTCTCAATTGCAGCCATTTTGAGGAGCAATGCAGTTTTTGACAGTAGCGGTTGTTGGGACCTGTCACTTGTAATACTATTATGATATGCACACACTTATGTTAAACACTGATGCCAAATGCTGCAAATTGCTTTGGTCTTGTTGTGGGTCAAAGTTGGCCTGCTATTTGCTTGATCCGTTTCTAAATCTGCACAGTCCACACGAAGTTTAGTAATAATTTATGCAGTTTTCTTTCAATGTCAGAAAATGTAGCTATACAGACTGTCCATGATGTCAAAATAGTTCAAAGTTCAACTTTTAGTTTAAGAACAGCAGCTTTGTATTTGTATAAAATATACTGTGTGCTGAGCTGATTTTTACTTGACAGTGCTTTTTTTTTTTTTTTTCTTTTCTCGTCTGTGCTGAGTTTTTATCAGCAGTTGATTTGAATAAGTACATCTCTGTAGCCAGGCCCCATTCAGTACTGTCAGCACTGGAAACACAGCAGCACCAATTGCGTTTCACTGCAATGGGAAGCTTTAGAAATTACTTTTAGTCCATCAGCAAAACTGCAAAGAGTCACTGATGTTATGGGGTTGTCATCTAATAGTTGTGGAAAATGTGAAGATTTTTGTGAGAAAGGAGCAAATTGTGCCCCCCCCCCCCCCTTTTTTTTTTTTTCTTTCTTCTTTTTCTGTCAGCAGAGAGTATTGAGACAGAGAGAGAGGCTGTTTGCCTTTGCTATAGTGGATGGCTTACAGTAGCATAGAGGTTCACCTCCCAGACAGCTTGCCCACTGCTAAGCTGACTGGTTATTAACCAATCTGCCAACAACAACTGCCAGCCATCCTACAAATGACTGTTTTCACACGTTGCCAGATATTCTGCTATACTTTACAGAAAGTATTTATGTTGTAGTGAGACTGTAAATAAGTTGTAGAGGCTGATGCTTTGATAGCAATCCACCATTTGTGTGATAGCCACCATAGTTGCTTGCAGAATTAACCTCTGCTCTATATTTATAGTCTTAATAATTTCAGCCAGTAGCTTGTTGGTGTGAGGTGAATTGCCTGGAGGGATTCATACATGGTTTATAACAAACCTCTTTGCTGTTGTATAAATGTAGCAGGCTAACCTGCCTCAATGGTGTTGCTCTCGCCTGCATGTCAAGTGTCTTATTGGTGTAACATTGATCTGTTGTCCTTTACAGCTTCCTCTCTGTTCAGTGTCTATCCCATTCTGTGGGTGTGGATGCTGGGGTGTGTGTGTGCTCTTCCAGAAGATAAAACAGCTGTTTGAGAGCAAGGAGTAGGTTTTTTTCTGTCTTGTGCACTACTTAAATATTTTTGTAGTCACGCATTTGAAGCCATCTGTAGAGATCATGCTTCTCCTAATGAAATCTCCTCTATTAATCTCAGGAGAACTCTGCTATCTTACTACCCATGTAATTTAATAGGTTTAAGTGACTGCTACCAACCCAGTTAACTAAGACAAGCACCTCGTGGGTTGTAGCGGCTGCATGTTGGGAGCCGAGCCAGATGTTCCCCCAGTTGCAATATCAGTTAGTGGTAAAGGTCTTTAGATGGTCTCTGCCTGAGTGATTTATCAAGAACAGCCATTCACAGAAACTTAGCATTTGAGTGCTATTAGAGTGGAGAGGATATCTCCATTGTGTGTCATCAAGCTTGAGATTTCTTTAGTTATCTGATTTTGAAAAGCCTCTATTTAGTCTTGTCAGGAAGCAGTCATCTCCACAGCGTATTTCCTAATTTTATCACTTTGTATGTTAAATTAGCCAAAGTGTGTCGACATCTAAATTACTGCCTGTGTGATAAGCCTCTAATATGTGCACATTAGCCGTTAAATATATTATGTTTATTGCTCTGTTGAAACCCAAGTCTTGAAAACATCATATTATATCTGCTTCAGTAGCTAAATGTGTCAGCGTGTAAGTGTTCAGGTCATATGACAGCGTCGTTTTTGATTCTCTTTGCATGGTTATGAGATCTAAAATCACAGACCTGTTCAAAAGACTCCTATGCATAGGTGTACCTCCTCTTCAGTAAAGTAGTTTAGCCTGGTAGCCATTCCCCTTCTGTAATTCAGTGACTTTTGTCCCCCAGGTGTTGACCTGGATTTTTTATGTTTGGTCTGTGCTCTTGTATGATCAAGCTTTGCCAGCCTTCTCCAGCCAAACTTGACTGTTTCTGCTGTATTTTAACACTTCATTATTTCACATGATTCATAATAGTTCTTTTTGTTGTTATGTAAAAAATGCAGTCTGTGATGTTGTTCCCAGGGCATGTGAGGTGGAGTCTAAGAGTAAATGAAGGTGCTCCACATTCCAGCTGTTTGAGATGTTTGCCTTTTAAAAAAAAAAAAAAAGAAAAAAAATGCTGTGGTATTTTTGTTTCTCTCTTTTGTTTCTCTCTTCTTTTTTTTTTTTAAACGAATACATTTAAGGGGGCGGGGGGATGATGACGGCGACATAACGTCACAACCAGAGAGCTGTGAATCCAATGTAGCAGTGGGTTCGCGACCGTCAGCTTTGTCAGCATTGCTGCAATATTTTATGACAAGTTACTAGAACACTATTTCACATGTGACTTTAGACTGTGGTATTTTTGTTTCTCTTCTCTGCATGCCATAGCAGCTTATTCCTTTGTTCAGACACCATGGGATGGGTAGTCAAAAATGTTTGTGCATACCTCGTCTTGTAATATTTGGCTGGCGGCATAAGGTTAAGTCATAGTGTTATGGTGACGTGTCAGGACTAGATATCTAATTAGTTTGGGGATTTGTCGTCGTCTACGTTGTTTTCTTTGAGTCTTTTTCTTTTCTTTTTTTTGTTGACATTTTTCCTCAGGTATTTTTAAACAATTGTTGCACATTTTAATTGTTTGGATTCAAATTATCAGTCAGGTGGCCCACTTTTTTTTTTTTTTTTTTTTTTTTTTTTAAAGTGTGTAGAGACCAGCCTTGGGTTAGCTGCTTAAATGCAGCTTGTGCGCAAATGTTTGTCTGAGATAGATTTGTAGTCAAGACCGCCTAAACCAAGACCAAGACAATACCAAGACCAGAGGGTATCGAGACCAAGACAGGCCGAGTCAAGACAAAATCGAGACGAGACCAAGACCGAGACAAAAAAGTCTTTAAACTGTAGCCAGATGCTGCTTCGTTTACGGGTGTCAGGCATATTTATGTGTTTTTGCGATGCACTCGCACAGCCCTCCTCACCGCTGTCTACTGTCACTCAATAACTGAGAGGACAGACGCGCGCTCCACTTGACTATCACGTCTCTCACCCTCTCTGTTTTTCACATAATGATATTATCCTATATCCTCGCATGTGATTGGCCGCAATATGGAGGGATTGGAGCATAGCTGAGCCACTGTGTGAGAGCTGAGCAGCGAAAGGAAATTAAGTGAGGAGCCGGCTTTCGCTCAATGGGAGTTGACTCTTCTGATTCACTACAAATCACTCTCTAAGCACGGCTCTTAGAGCTGATGCTTTTGCGCATGACACATTATCGAACGTTACGTTGTATATCATGGATACTGTTGACTCCAAATCTCCCGACCACTATGTCGATCTGAGACAGCAAGACCAAGACAGCAAGACAAGACTGAGGGATCCAAGACCAAAGTCTTTCGAGACCAAGACCACGTAAAAGTCTCTAGACATCCAACTCTAGTCTGAGAGGTCTCAGAGGTAACAGCCAAGAGGCAAACTCTGGAGCTAAAAAATGAAGCAGAAGCAAAAGTGCAATAAACTGCAGTGCTTCTAATGGCCACTTGAAGCTGCCTCCAGAAGAGAGTTAAGCACACGCATGTTAAAACACCCAACTTAACAGCTTTAAAAAGCATTTTTGCAGCCTGGTTCAAAAATGAGTTTGTCCTCTGTTGACAGTTTACCCTTGATAACTCTGAGTGGGGTAATTTTTTACTGTAACTCCTCTACCAAGGTAGTTATTTAGGAGACTTTTGGAGCATTTTAATGGATTATCTGAGTAACTTTATGGTCTGAGGTGTGATGCAGACTGTTCTGGAAGTGCATTTTACTTATGGTGAGTGAATTTTAGTATTTTGTTTTAGTCCATTATTTTAGTACCAATTTGTGTGTCTGAGCTAATGAATGTAGCTGGCTAGAATAACTGGAGGGCCCCCAATATTTTATTTATTTATTTTTATTAATGAGTAAAAACCCTGATTGGGAAGAATTCATTTCATTTGACTGCTGTTGTTGCATTCTTAACCACAAAAGATGCAGAGTATGTACAGTACACAGTGTTCATTTAGTATGTATGAATTGGTCTCCTAACATCAGATAATCTGTTGGGACTCGTAAGCAAATTGAACACATCTCCCAGTCAGCATCATTAATGTAAAGGGCTCTGTCGTTGTACAGTTCCTGGTCCTGCACAAAGACAAGACAATCACTGGGAGGAAGACGCATTACCATTATTGACTGCCTTTGAGCAGATTTATAGATGCACCCCTGGCTGCGGCTCATACCCCTCCCTTTCCATCGAGGCACAACATTTTGTGCTGAGCCAATTAGCCTGATTGTGCTATTGTGCAAACATTTTTGCTCGATGCTGAAGCCGCAAATGAGTTTTTCAGAGAAGGGAGTCCTACACGTTAATGGATACACACAGCGATGAGACCTGCCAGCAATGCAGAGAGACGTATCAATATGTGGCAGATGACCTGATTTTCACACACAATGGCAGTTGTGAAGGTTGATGCATTTGGTGCCTTTTTTGTGTGGTAGTTATTTTTTTATATGGAGGGAGTGAGGGAGACATTTTTAGCTTCAGTGCCTGCTCGTTAGAATATTTTTGCTGCGCTCTGATAGTGTTTTTGGGCAGCAGCCAGCACGCCGTAAGGCACACACAGTCAGGGGTAAGTAGACATTTGGACTGCTGTCAGGTGGTGACATCAAGGTCCAGAGGTTAGCTGCTGGTCACGTTAGGCTGTGTACTGTTAATCAGTTTCTCTACAACATGAATAAATGAACAAGCAAGCAATACAAAGTAGTACTTTAACAGGTTGGTCAGTCCTTCATCTGACCAACCAGAATTATTTAGCTTTTCTCCTTTTTTCTGCAAACAGAAACACAGTGCATAGGAGGACTCTTTTCCTTGTGGGAATGCAGCTCCTGCATCTAAAATCAGCAATGTGATTTTTTTTTTTTTTTTTTCTCTTCATTGTAGCTTCCTGGGGTGTTTCTATTCCTCATCACTTCTGTAGCCAAATAACGGTTTCTTTTACTGCCTGTTTCCCAAGCAGCAAATCTCATGTCTACTTTACATTGTTTCCTGTGTCTGGAAGTCTGCCTTGCTGTAATTTTGTCAGCTTTTTGCAGGTGTTGAAGTAATTTGGCTTAGTTTGTACCTTTTGTTTAGTGCTCTGGCAGAGATTTACTGAGGCTAGTCCCAGTAGATTAAGAGGCTTACTCTGTTGGGTACCTGGTTTGTTAAAGTGCTTTTTCAAGACAATGATGCAGTATAGAAATAGTCTTCATCGTGACATTCTTAACATTTCATTGACATTTATTATTCCTGAAATAAATACTCTAACCCTGACAATAAATTTATTTTCCCACTACCACTGATGGATATTTTTTTTTTTTTTTTAAAAGCATGCCATCAGCCAAGTCAGCTCCTGAGGTGATATCATAACGAGATGATGGGGACAGGAGAGTTTGAGCACAGCCGTTACTCATACTCTCTCTGCCATGTCCTGTTTTTCTTTTCTGTTGGCAACCTGGGAGGAGAATGTGGGTCAGCTCTTGTATGTCAACGGAGAGGCATTCGCTTCAAGAGCAGACAAGAGTTGTGCCATGACGGATTGTGCAGAGAGATAACAGAAGTGGATGAAAATATTTAAAAGTAAACAAATAAAAAAATCGAATGAATGAGCAGTTTATACAATGATTTTTTTGCTTTATTGTTCAGTTTTTTCCATCATCGCTGACAGTGTCTTTGCTAAACTGGTGCAGAACACTCTACATGTTATCTGTCATGCATACCTAATGCTGACTTTCTCTTTTTCTCTCCCCTGCAGATGCAGCATACACTCAGCTGGTGACTGGTCTGCAGGCTCTCCATTTCTTCTCCCCGGAGTCAGCCAGCTTTCGGGGGGCAGATTCCTGCGACCCTCTTCTCTTAATCTGAGTCTCAGTCTGGGCAAAACTAACCTGTCATTGGAGTACACCACCTGACCTAATCTGTGTTGCTTGGATCAGCACAGCTCATCTCCTGACCGAGGAGAGCGCAGCGGCTGCACAGGAATCACCTTCTTCTTTTTTTTCTTTCTTTTTTTTTTTTTTAAATAAATAAAATCCGGCTCCGCCCACACTGCCCCGTCACGATGGTGCTGTCACAACGTCAGAGAGATGAACTGTAAGTTTCCAGAACAGCTTTCAGATTTGAAACTTACGGATTTCCGCGCTATGGTTTGTTTGTTGCCATTATGTGATCAGACGCGTTTCATACTCATGTGGCTCTTACTACAGAGCAGGATGTGGTGCTTAGGATTTTCAGGGCAGGTTACCATTTCCATTGGTAACTTGCGCTGCAGACCTAACAAGCTCATGCAGAATCCAGATAAGAAAAAGATATCCTGGGTATGCTGAAATTGCTTTGTAGTCTGCGCTCTTGAACAGCTGCCCAGTACGACCACAACCTGCTCATATTTCGGTGCAGTGATTGCATTTAGCAAAGGGGTTATGGCAGCTCTTTATTCTGATACCTAATCACATGAGTGCAAGTTATAATGCCAAATACCCCGACAAATGGTGTTGGTGTGAGCTGGCTACATTTGAGCTTCATTCGTTCACCTGTCCCAAAGCAAAAGACACTGATATTTTTAAAATGGTTAAAAAAACAAAAAAGCCTGAGACAAATGTCCTTTGTTGTGGTTGTAGACTGTTTACTTCCAGGGAAGGATGTGTATTGACTACAGGATTCAGTTTAAATGGTTAAATTTAGTAAATGTTTCTCCCCTCGGTAACCTGTCAAGATTAATCAATAAATGGTTAAAGGTTTCTAAGCTCCCCTGAGGCCTGAAGCACAAATTTATTGATCGACCACCTCTGCTGCCTACCCCTGCCCGATGTGACCTTAGAAAAGCTTAGACTGCCACCTTTGGCCCACAGTACATACACGGAGATCCAAAGAGTTTGTATATTTGCGTTCTGCTCGCTGTGAGAAGTGATTCCACAGAGAAATCATGCACCCAACATAGCGTCATTGGCAGCGATGTGGCACACAGACAAAGACATGTCTGCTCATGTGCTGAGTAGAATATAGGGAGATGGGAAGAGTGAGAGGAGCTGCAGTCTGGGCTTGGTAATTAGCACCTCAGGCAGGGATAAAATGTTAAGGCATCTCAGTGTGAGATGGAAGGTCATGAGCAGGCGTTGAGATCATCTTCCTGAGCTTTAGTTGTGGAAAAAATATCCATATCTGTGCAAGTCAGGAGTGTCTAACTTGCTTTATTGCGCCAAGTGATAGAACCCATTGTAAAATAATATATGATAGAATAGGGCTGTGCGACATGACCAAAATCTCATATCCCGATACAAGACGTCTATTGTCCCGATAACGATATAAATCACAAAAATGTAACCTGACCTGTACCTGGAGTCGAGTGTTTTAACAGATGCATGAAACTATACATTTTTAGACATAAGTTGTAACGGCCGCCATTTTCTTTGAGTATTTATTACACAGCGTGCTGCGGGGAAAAGCCTGTTCTAACGTTTGAGTCTAAGGTTTATTTTTTAGCACCTGACGGCTCTTTTTTGCTTCTCATCCGTAAATACTCTGCATACTCTTTCATGTGATTCAGTTTATTTTGAAAAGTCAACAGGATCTTGAGCTTTATTGTGAAAGGTTTATGTGGAAAAATAAACAAACGGGTGGTTTTACGATGGTTTTACCGTGGTTGTTGCTAACGACAACGCATAAAAACAGGCACTTGCCCGTCCGTAGTGTGGTTATATTAAATATAAGAGAAAGAGAGAACTTTAAGAAATTAATATAGCCACCACAGTGACCATCAAAACGATGAAAAAATATTGCCGTAAACAGTTTATTTTGCGACACCACGAAACAAAAGATAGTGTAAAATGAAAAGATAGACGTTTTTATATCGTCATCCGATATATATCGTTAGATCAAACAGCCCTATGATAGAACACCATCCACTCAATATTTTTCTCTTAAAGAGTAAATGGGCACATTCTGAAAATTTCCCCTCAGCCATAACCAAGATTTTATAAAAATCATAAATTGTAGGGCCTACCAGAAACACTAGGCCAAACTGGACCCTTTGGCAGGCTAGTTCTAGCTTCCAAGTTACATCTTTGGTGATGGAATTACTATGTTAGAGCCACAGATTTTCCTTTGTCTTTCAATGAGGTGAAGACCTTGTTGATGGCCTGGTTTGTTTTGGGTGTTTGTTTGTTTTGTTTATGTTTGTTTTTTTTGTTTTTTTTTCTTCTTTTCTAACCGCCATCTTGCACTGTCATTGAAAAAATGCCTCACTGCATGTGACAAGGCTCTCAGCATTCCTCAGTCTTTCTCTGTGATTAGTGCTGTGGGAGGGGTCCGTTGGTATGGAGAGCTCCATTGGAATGCTAATCTTTCGTGCTATTTGCTATTCAAATTAAGCTGGCAGGACCCCCCCCAACCAAAACAAAACAAAAATCCCTCTTTCTTTTTTTTCCCCTTTCTCTCTGTTGCACAAGTTTCTACCCCCAGTGGTATACAGGAAACCGTTGAGGGACCCCCTGAGTCTCATTCAAGCATCAACGAATCACATTTGTTAGTGATGTTGCTTGGCTCAGATAGTGCTCTCATGCAGTGCCCTTAAGATGTCATTTCCCAGCTGACTTTCTCATTTTGCGAAGCCTGCTTGGAAACCAAATGTCCTGTTTTGAATCCAAACAAGGCGGTAATGGGAACAGTGACCGGCTGATTGTCTGCTCTTCACACTAATTTTTCATTGGGCCCCCTCCTTTCTTTGCCACAGCCCTGTTTAGCATTAGGCACCAACCCAATAAATTTAGTTCCCATAGCATTCAAGCATCTTCTTCCCTCTTTTTCACGGTTGAACTGTTAAAAGTAACCAATCGACTGGGGGGCAGTAAAAGCGCAGCTTTACAGTCTGTTTTCTTGAAGAAATATTTTTGCACATTATTCCTCTTTTTTTTTTAAGAGGAATAATCTTTGTCAGCACCATAGTCAGATGCCGTGATTGCGCAGCATCTTCACAACTTATTTTCTTTGTCTTTTCTTTTTTTTTTTTCCTTTTTTTTTTTTTGCTGCCACTGAAAAGCCCGTTTGTGTTCCTTTCCAGGGTCAGGAGACTTATCCCCAGCAGCGTGTAGCAAAAATAGATACAGAACACAAACTATCTGCTCCCCTGAAAGACCTCGGAGGCACTTATGTGCAAATGGGCCTTTGCTTTTGAACTCTTTTCTTTATTAAAAAAAAAAAAAAACCAACTCTATGTCTTGGGCAACAAGATGGTGCATGTGATTTTATTTTTTGTTCTTTTTCCACCATGCCCTTGTCTATAAATGTGGTGACATAACAGATGAAATTCAAAGATATGGAGATAACCGCCACAGGCAGTCAGAACTGTGGTATAAAGAGTTCACCGTGGCTCAGTTTGATCATTAACAGGACTTAGATCATGTTTACCTGTCAAGATACTAGTCCTCTAAGTCCCAGTGTTCACCCTCATTCAAATAAACTCAGTTATCCAATGACTCCTGCTTGTGTTTTGGCTTCACTTTGAAAAGCTGAACCACGGACAAAAAAAATATATAGTAGTTTGGATATAATGTAAATGTTCAGCAGCAAGTCTGCTGCTTTTCTGTAATAAAGACAAGGAATTATGAAAGCACATTGCTTTGTTAGATTATGGAAAGCTTTTAAAATGATCCGCTGTTGTAGTGATTTTTAAAAATGGCTCATTTGAGAGTAAAACTTTTTGATAAAACATGGTCTTTATTTTGTAGACTGTGGTAAATGGACTGGTTCTTATACAGCGATTTTTCCATTCTACTTATGCATAGCCAAAAATATTTATCACGATATATATTTTAAAATTTCCGATAACTATATAACTGATGATATAATTGACACAAGACAAAATACTTTACAACTCCACAACTTTATTAGTGCAAAAGAACCCCATCAGTGTATTTTTAACTTAAACAAGCAGCTGTTTTTTTATGTGGGTTAAAGCTATACAAAATTTTAACAGTGGAAATGCAAATTCCTTGCTGACAGTTTAACCAAAAGGCATTTCCAGTGGAAATGGGCCGACATCTCCTGAGCATAACCATGTATAATATCCACAAAACTTAAAAAGTGGTTATACACACACAATACGGTAATATTATGTTGAAGCACAGTACGTATTACTTCGCGAGGCTCCTGACTACAGTAGCTGTAATGCTCCGGCAATCCATCATGCGGTACGGGTTTGTAGCTTAGTCGTACTAAAACATTTTTTGACAGATTTTTGAGCACCGTGTACCACATAAAATCGGTTTGAGGTCAGTAAGCACAACCAGAATTCATACATAAGGTGCACCGGATTATAAGGGGCACTGTCGATTTTTCAGAAAATTAAAGGATTTTAAGTACACCTTATTTTCCAAAAAACACTGTAATAATGACGGCCCGCTAGCATGCACTACCACAAATTGTGCTTTCATGTGTATCTGACGGACAAAAACCAAACCAGTTCAACATCACTGAAGTTGCACCATTTTTACAAACCAATTCTGGTTCATCTGTTTTATTTAACGATCCGCTTTCGCCCTTCTCATTCTCTGCCACCGCCATGCTTTTTCCGCCATGTGCGTATGAAAACAAAGGCACTGCGCATGCACGTTTTACCCATATTCTATTGCGATATTCCCTTTTCTTATCATTGCCTTTTTTCATATAACATGTTTCATTCACCTGTCATTCAAGCACTTTTTTTTCTACATGTAAGCACTTTCTAACATTCACACACATCACGAATGACCACACAGCAGTTAACACATAATGCACCAACACAATCAATGACATCAGCCAGTTATGTAGGTGATGTCATAGGCCTTTCAAAGATTCCCCGCTGAAGATGTGCATGACTAGTCCAGTTGATATTGCTGCCCTTGCTAGTTGTCACCAATGTTTCAGTGTGTTGTCACTTTTTGATTAATCAGTCTGATCTGTATCCTGTTGTTTAATTGTTGAGTAATTTAGTTTCCAAAAACATTCCTGCTTGGCAACTAATTTACTAGGCAGGTAAGGTGATAGGGTTCACGGCAGGTTACCTTTTTACCTTCTGATATCCACCACTGTGCTTGTCATGTCTGGTTTGGTGACAGTCAAAATGCACAGTATGCGTTTCAGATGGAGCCTCGCAAACCAATGGGCAACATCACATGACTACGAATAATTTAGAGGGTGCATATTTAAACATAGCTGTGCAAGCTAAACGAGAGGTTCAGATTGATTGCGTGTCGCTTAAATCAGTTAGCCTTTGCACTTTTTGTCAGTTTTAAGTGTTACTGTACAGATTTGTGGCTTATAAGTCAAAGGTCCTTCCTTTTTCATTAATTGAACTTATTGCATTCGTTCTCCCCAAGTTGGGTCCAGAGAAGTTGTATTTTGCTAGTAGATAAGTGTTGAGCGTGACAGATATTTATTTATTTATTTATTTATTTATTTTTCTCTTTCTTCCTCTCCCCTCCATGGTGGTGGTAGTAGTGAGCAGGAGGTTCTCCAGCCTCTCTTTTGGTTCTCAGGGAACTGAACACAGTTTGGTGCACGGGTGTGTCAATCAGATTTTTGCGCTGGCATGACAGCACTCCTTGTTTTGTGGACCATCATCTCTTATCAATTAAGCTAGTTAAGACAGTTTCAGTTGGTTGAAACCTCGATCGGTTGCTCATTGGAGTTTCCAGTGGTTTAGTTTACCTAGACTTTTACTGTCGAGAGTCAGCATTAATTTTCTTTATAGTCCCTCCCTGGTTTCCTCATTACTTGTATTTCATTTCAGCCAGACCTTTCTCAGTGCGTTTTCATAATGCATCATATTTATTAGTAGTATAATAATTATTCAAATCCAAGGTACATTCCTAAGTAAGACAGATTTGTGGCTCAAGACCTCTACCACCAGAATTCTCCCATAGATTTAAATGGAGGGCTCTCTAAGTGCCATGTGTGTCTCTGTCACCTATGTTGTGTCTGGCTTTATTCTGTGTTTATCCAAGGATGAATTATGCACAGCCTCACTGGATTAAAGAAAGTTTGACTTTGGCTTCAGCTCAGTCAACAAAACTCCATCGCTGTTTGACAGAAAATGTGTATATGCCACACCCATTATAGAAGAAAAAAAACCCCTGCTTTTGTTTTCTTATTTTAACATAGACACCTGGTTTCCACACCCATGCTGCTTTTGATCTTAAAAGCCATCTGCTTCTACACACCCACAGAAACGCACAAAGGAAAGTCAATGTCTAAAGTCGACATTTACTTAAAATAAATAGATAAATATAGAATGATGTTAGAACCTTCTTCTTTTCTGAATTACAGTATAGTGGGGTTTTTCTCCTTGGATTTTTCTCATGGCTTAAATGATAATCCCCACAAAAAAACCATTCCCCTACCTGTTTCACACTCACGCTGACTGCATTGTGATCATCATCCTTCTCAGAGGCTTTGTGATGACAAAGATGGAAATCTGTCAAGGGGTATTTCTGCCTTTGGGGGCTTTTCTCTGGGGTTTCCCTGACTTTCAGAGGCCTTACCATTTTAGGTTTGGGGAGGATGGATTATTATTTTAAAGAAATTGTAAGTACTAATAGTAGTAGTTGTGTTGAATCATGTTTTTTCAGCTACTGTCTTCATTGTAGTTATGAAACAAAGCTCAAAGCCCTTATTGGCTTTTTTGGGGTTTTTCACTTGCGTTTGATCCCTTGACGTATATACGTTGTGCTGTTGCCCCACAGTCACACCCAGCAGAGCAGTGTTCCCAACACTGGTCCTTTCTTTGAAATGGTTACCCCTGTCTGTGTGTTGAAGGAAAAAGTAGACCTTTACAGAACAGAATGAGGTATAGCCAAACAGTCTTTAATATAGTGTTCAAGTTAGTGTGAATCGAATATAAGTATTAAAGGCAACATGGAAAGTGATAAACTAAATCACTTTTGGGAGCACATTTCATGCATGTGCATACATCTTCATGTGCAAGTTGTTTATCTTTGCATCTGCATGTCGGTGTTACTGGTATTTGCTCACTGCAGACTTGGAGAGGGGGGAGTTTACCCGATTGGAGTGTTTTCTCTTCTTTGTTTGACCTTTTTATCCTCTTTAAAGTTGAAGCCATTAATATGTTGTATATAGGCTCTATATTTATATATGTGCTTGTTGTTTTTATGTTGATAGATAGATGTCTTATTGTGTTTACTTGGTTTAAAACAAAAACCCTTAGGTGGTCTGAAAAGCTTTCTATGACAGACAAAGCCCTGCTTCTGGAAAAACAAGGGTGGTGATTGCCTGAAGGTGCCAACCAAAGCCCAGAGCTCTTTATCAGTCAAGTAAGAGGAATAGAGCGATTTTCATAGAGCTAGATTTAGCTGGGAAGTTATGCAATCTTGTTATTTATTTATTTAGTTAAAGTTCTCACTGAGAAGTTATCACCTCATTTAATATTAAAGGCAAATTTAGACCACTGCTGCAATTCTGTTTCATGTTGCTAATTGCCCGCAGCCTTATTGTTTAATATAAACACTAATCATAAAAAACAGGGCAGTGCTGTGTGGTGATGCAACCAATGTCTTTGCTGTTTGCACAGTGATCATCATCAGACAAACCAACCACTGACACAGCCTCTTTCACCTTTAGTAGCAGTCAGAATGCCAGAAAAAGTCCAGTTGAGATGCAGCGTTAGTTGAGATGCACATAGCAAAGAGCTGTGCTGTCTTTTGAAGAACATAACATTGCAATATGAAATCCAGGGTAAAGTGAATTTTGAATATGCTAAGATATTTTTCAGAGTGTAGACCTGAGCTGTGGTCTGTTAAATATTTATCAGGAGTCTTGAAATGCAAACGGGCCCGTAGACAGAAATGGAAATATTCCTTTGTGAGGGTTTTTTGTGGTTATACAGCAGGGGGGCAACATCCTGTTCAACCAGCTGTAGCTAATGGAGCTGCTGTGTAGTGTGTGGTGCATTGTAGGTTAAATGTATTCTAATCTGTGCCTTAACAAGAGGGTGTTTGTTGGCTGATTAATTTCTATGCTCTGCTGTAATCACTGGGCATGTCAATAAATTAAATGATAGCCACACATTTATATATGACGTGCTTTATGGAGTGTTGCGTTCAGTTTTTCATACTAAACTAGTTAATAATCTAAAGAACATTAGTCTGATCTGAAAAATCAGGAGCCAGAATTAACAACAGAACTTTGCTAAGCTACAAACCCGCACCGCTTGATGGATTGTCGGAGCATTACGGCTATCGTAGGCGGAGCCTCGCGGAGTAATACGTACTGTGCTTCAACATAATATTACCGTATTGTGTGTAAAACCTCTTTTTAAGTTTTGTGGATATTATACATGGTTATGCTCAGGAGATGTCGGCCCATTTCCACTGGAAATGCCTTTTGGTTAAACTGTCAGCAAGGAATTTGCATTTCGACTGTTAAATTTGTGTATAGCTTTAATGCACATAAAAAAACAGCTGCTTGTTTAAGTGAAAATACACTGATGTTTGTTTGTTTTTGGGTTTTTTTTGCACTAATAAAGTTGTGGAGTTGTAAAGTATTTTGTCTCGCGTCAATTATATCATCAGTTATATCATTATTGCAAATTTTAAAATATATATTGTGATAAATATTTTTGGCCATATTGCCCTGCCCTACTTTACAGTCATATTGCTTTCTCCTTTTCCTGCACATTCACATCATGTGTAGCGCTAATGGGTATAATAAAAGCTTCCCAACCAGCATTGCACTTTACCAACAACCTTGATATAATGTCTCAAGTGAAGCTAAACAAGTGAGGAGACTTTAGTCACGTTGTGTAATTTGACTACTGTTTGCAGTCAAGTGAAAAGCTAGCAAACAAAGAAAAGTTGTTTGTCTAGAGGAGCTGGGAAATACCCCCAAACTGCTCTTTCTTTCCTGTTGGTTTGTTATTGTTTTGGCTGTCCTGCTAACGTCCAGCGTACTGCATGGCGAAGTTAATGTTGGGCTCATAGACCAGCATTTTTCATTTAAAACCTGAGCGACAATCTTTCTGTGCAGTATTATTTAGTTAGTATGCTGACAGCGGTGTTATAAATCTTTAATAAAAATATTAAATGAGAGCAATAAATATTGGGTAATTGAACAATCTGCTTTATTTGTTTGATTTAGTTTAGCTTCAGGGGAGGCTGTGTTCGTGCTTCTCATTTCTAAAAGGAAGCAAAAGTGGAGTGGGAACTGCGAGGAAGTGATGTCACTGGCAGACGAGCTGGATGCCTGACTCCCTCTCTTCTCAGAAGGATGAGGTCATGCATCTCTTCCTCCTCTCATCCCTGTTTTTCTTCTCTGCATCACAGGCTTTTCTTCTGGGACCATCAAGCGTTTGTAGCGCCTAAGAAAGCGTAGAGGTCTGATGAAGCATGCTAGTATTATAACCCACGTGAGGCTTGCGTAGGCTTTTGCTTAATGACACTAGATTGCTAACACTTGTAAGCAGATGCTGGTGTGAGAGTTTCTGAATAGTTTGAGTGATTAATCTCGTATTTCATCCCCTGATGTCATCACGGAGATCTCACTGAAGCAGGGACTTCCAGTGCAGGCTTTCAGGCCATCTATTGTTCTTGTTCCTCACTTCTCTCTGGCCTGGCTGGCCACGTTACTCGCCCTGCCCTCTTTCTCACTGTCTCCTTATCGAGTCATCTAGCTGTGGGCTGCTTGTAACCATGGAAACTCTGTTCTCCTTCTGTTGATATTTGTACACCTCCCCATTTTTTTTTTTTTCTCTCTCCCCCATTCTCTTTTCATCACAGTCATGAGGATTATAGATGGTTAAAGACTCGTTTTGTTTCTTTCTTTTTTTTTTTTTTTTTTTAATTTGGCACATCCAGTGTGAAGTGGCAGCCGTCAGCTCTGCATCCCCTATGTCAATGACTGATTTGAGCAGTGTGGCTCTCTGTTGACCACTTCTGATTGTGTGTGTGTGTGTGTGTGTGTGTGTGTGTGTGTGTGTGTGTGTGTGTGTGTGGGTGTGTGTGTCATCCCTCCCTTTGTTCATTCGTCTGGCTGTGTAGCTGTTTGTTCTTAGTTATTTGTCATTCTTTTTTTTCTTTTTTTTTTCCGAGATATCCTGCTCCAATATTGATCATGATCATTTAACACAATAAATTAATATTTTAAATATTGTGTGTTTGTAAAACTTTAAAGAATAATCTGAAACTGAAGTGTTTGTTAACAGCTAAATTGATTTCACTAGTCTTGCTGACGAAAGTCTGTATTTCCATTATTTTCGTCTTAAGATCAACTAATGTAGCTGCACCCTTTTGGAAAGTGTGATGCTTTGCTATAAATGCAGGAGACCTAATTCCTTTAGACCCACTCACTCCACTCTACAAAGGTCTGAATGAGAGCACCATTGCTAAAGACAAAAGTCTTTTCATAATTGCCAGAGATTTGTGTGGAACGTCAAATGCACAGTCCTGCTCCACCAGATGGTTTACATATAAATAAGTGACCTTCTGCACCTTCTTGTGGTGCGATAGAGATTATGGATACATCAATCACCATATCAAAGGCATCCTCTGTGCCTCAGCTCCTTCTCCTCCTCACCTGCTTATATACTCAAGACTTTGTGCTTCCCCCCTCCCTTTGGTTGTCTTCTAGGCTTTGAACAGGCTGTCAGAGGAGTAGATAACCTCCTGCTAACCTTGAGCCTTAATAAGGTCTGGGCCTGTTGTCACAAGGATTCTGGTGGGCAGAGAGAAGCGGGTTTCTGTGCTCAACCCTGACCGAGAGGGTGCAGGGGGCACAGGCTGGGCTGACAGATTGTACCCCCCCACACCCCCGTCACATTGGCACCTCAAAGCAGCGCCTGCCTGACAGCTTGTCTGGCATCTCCTGGCATAAATGGTGTCCAAGGGAGCAGGAGGACCCAGAAAATATTGTATATAAGTTTAAAGAAATTTGCATTTCTTTTTAAGGCGGTTCAGTTTTATATTGGTCTTTGTTTGGTTTGGTAGGTAGGTGATATAAGACTGAAGGTGGAGCTGGAAAAGGTTTAAGAAAACACAAATCCAAATTGACCCTGAAGAAAGGTCTCTCTCTCCCCCCCCAAATCTTAGAAAGCACATTTAGTGATTTCAGTGTTTGAAAGGTGCTAAATAAATAAACTTGCCTTGCCACTTGCCTGATCATGAGCTTTGCGCTTTTTTTTGTTGCTCATTGAGTTTAGGTGGGCAATTCAGTTAATATAAATATAACATATGCTATTAATGAAAAAATACTTGAAAAAATTGTAGCAATAGAAGCTGATCAGTTCTTCTAATTTATGCTTGCAAAGTCAAACTTTAAATGGACAGGCTTATTGAACACAGTATAATGGAAATTTGTGTCTTTAGAATTTGAGGTCTAGCAGTGATGGTTTCTAGATGCATTCATAGATGTGGTGGGACACATTGCTGTTCTATCCTGAGATCATCGGGGGTTTCTGGTCTCCCCTTGCTAAGGTGACCCAGCCAGGATTAATCAGGCCCAGACTTGTTTCCCAGCAGCATTGACCCACCATTGGACCTTTTGATTCAAATTCACCTGGGGGCCCTTTGTACAGATTTGATGGCCTTCACCTTTGCAGCACCTCTGATGCCAAAAAAGGTCTAGGTCT
This sequence comes from Maylandia zebra, assembly GCF_041146795.1. Taxonomy (NCBI): domain Eukaryota; kingdom Metazoa; phylum Chordata; class Actinopteri; order Cichliformes; family Cichlidae; genus Maylandia; species Maylandia zebra. The sequence continues at coordinate 20,666,878 of NC_135180.1, forward strand.
TACAAAGGGAGCAGGCAGCTAAACATCAGCATCCCACTTCTATGGGCTCACAGTACATTCTCCAGCCGCTCCTCCGGCACTGATTTGTCAGTTCTCAGTACTTCAGCCATATGCATTCGTTTGCTTTTTCCATGCAATATTCTTGGGAAACTGTGAGGCTAAATAGAAGGACCTGCTTAGAAGAAGCTTGTGTGTGTGTAAAACACCTGGCCTCAAGAAGGTTGGTGTCACATGGTCTGGGAACTTCAGCTGCTTGCTCAAAAATGTCCGCAGTTCCCAGTTTAATGCTGAAGAGAGCAGGCTTGCTGATGGTTTAGAGTTTGGCTGAGGCTTATGCACCTCCACCAGGTGAAGAACATTCATGTAGTCATGCACTCATCAACCAAGTACAAGTGCACACACAAACCAAACATGAGTATGTGGGAAACTTCGGTGAATGGGTCAGACAAGCAGTGACTATTTATTCAGTAGTGAATCAAATGTCTGTACAGCACCTCAATAGTAAAACACAATGAAACACCTGCATGGCAGTGTCCAAATTGTAAGTGGAGCTGTACTGGATAATAAATGAAGGTCTGATTAAAACATTATCAAATTGCTTTGTCGCAGTTAAACTGGTAGTTGCCACAAGAACATTAAATTATGCTCAGGCTCAAATTATAATTGAAATTGCAAAATCACCAAGTGGAAGAATTTAAATATATAATCCACTTTTGTTGTGCACCCTCCTGAGAGTCTAATTAGGTGGAAAATAAAAAGGCGAACTGTTTGATACTGACTTGAACCTCATTAATAACTCTTGGTAAATTGAACTGCTGCTGAGGCTGCAGTCATGAACCAGACGTGCGTGCGTGTGTGCATGTGTACGTTTGCCGTGTGCCCCACAGGGGTCTTTGGGTTTCCCTAGAAGACAAAAACAGGAAGAATGAAGGTAGCTTCCTCTGTCCCTGCTCTGCCTCACTACTCTATTGTCTTTCCTATCTAGCCATCTCTCTTCACATATTTGAAATAGTAGGACTGTTGTGCACTGCTGTCACCATCCTCACACCACCTTTTGTGCCGTCTTGCTGAAAAGATCTGGTGTCTTTGAACATCTGCAGATTTGGTTCTTAAACTCAGGAGATCGACTGTTTTTAAAATAACAACAGCCAGAAGCTCGTAGAGGTCACAGGGGTTATTCCTTCCCACCTCCATGATTTCTCTCTGTTTTCCTTCTCTGTGCAAGTAGGTGATGGTGGGATGTACACTGGCTTTCATTTTCCCTATATGTACACGACGGGGGAGTCGTCCATTCCCATTATTTGCCCACAGCAACAAGAGCTCATTATAGAAGCCAGACAGATATGTTCTCAATTTTTGTCAGATGGGTGGAGAGGGGTGGGTGTGCGTGTGTGAGTGTAAGAGTGAGTGAGGAGAGTGTGTATTTTTCTATTGGTAGTGTTAAGTAAGCATTTTTATTATTATATAGTATGATAACAGTCTGGGAGTGTGAAAAGCATATAAAGTGTCTTTGTCTGGCACGTTTCCTGAACCTGATGATTTTTCTGTCTTTGTTTCACCCTGTTGAATGCAGCTTCATTACTTGCATCGTCGTTTCTGGTGGCAGCTTAACTACTATCTTGTCTGCTAATCAGGAACGACTAATTATGGTTCCTCTTTGTCTGTTTTCCAGAAATCGAGCCATAGCCGATTATCTACGTTCCAATGGATATGAAGAAGCATACTCCACCTTCAAGAAGGAGGCGGAATTGGATAATGTGAGTAGATTAAGGACAGACACATACATCCACACAGCCAATCAGACCAATTTAAACAAACAGTAGGTGTTGATTTCCACTTTATTTCCCATCATGAACATTTTTGTCAGTATGTTCAGGAGTGTGACCTGGAGCACCTGCTCCTGGTCAGGATGCTCTGTCTGATTGGTGTGGCTTGTGCTGCAAGCCTTTTTTTATTTAAATTAATATATATTAACATATATACTTTGAAAAAAAAAAATTAATAGTTCTCCTTTCTGATGAAATATGAATGTATTAATTCCTTCTGTCACCATTTTATTAGGCACACCTATCACAAATGTTGGGCCCTGAAGTCTTATTTTTATGTTGCTTATATTGAGTGTTTTGGACACTCATGGAATGTGGAGAGTTAGTGGTGCCGCACTTACACTTACATTTTTTTTCTTTTGTGTCAGCCCCTAAAAACAACATCTGGGTCATGTTCTTTTCCTCGATGTGCCTTTCCTCTTCTTGCTTAGTGTGAATTTTCTGGTGTAGCTATAGCATTAGGAGCAATGCATAAAACAAACCAGACATAAAGTTCAGTTTATGTTGACATTGTTTTAGACAGGTGTGAATTGTAATGTTGTTTTATTTATTTATAATGTATGCATTGGGACAAAAATACCAATCATCTAATGTAATTAAGAAATGTGAATCCAGCACTCACAGTGGAAGAGGTGGGACTTCTTCAGTCTGGGGTGTTCAGTAACTTAAAATTAGCAACATGAACCACAAGAAAAGTATGACTTTGAGTAATTGTCATTTTATTGTAGGTTAAATCAATAAACACCAGTCAGTCACCTGTGTTAGTTGTCATTTAAAACTCATTCATCTTTTTTTCCACATAATACGGAGTGTAGTAAGGAGCCTAAAATAAAATATGTGCCCTTTAGAGCTTATTGTGTAGTGTTTGCCATGTTATTGCTTATTTGTTTAAAGCTCTCTTCACCTGAGAGCGTTTCTCATCTCACTCTTGCTCTTCTGCCTTGTGGCACCTTTTCTTTTCCATTGCCTTCACATGACACCACACTCCCCTCTCTTCTGTGTCTTCATCTGTCATTCTCCCACTTGATCTCCACGTGACAGGCCTTTGGAAGCAGGGTGAATAATGGATGAATGGCACAGAGGGATTGGTGCAGCCTTTTGGGTATCGGCCACACACACCTTGACGGGACTCGGCTAAACAGATGAAGCATTTAAAAAAAACCAACATTTTATTGTTTTTTTTAGGACTGTTAAGTATGTTACCTTTTTTCTTTTAATGCGTTTAAAGTGTGGTTGGGTTTTGTTCTTATTGGTGAATTAAGTGTTCCTCGGTGTGGCTCTTTGTGGATGTTTGAGAAGCAGTTTAAAGTTAATGTCATGACAGACTGAGTGCACTGGTAGGAATAATTAATGTAGGTCATGCTCCAGTATTTTCTTGCCTTTTTGAAGGAAAGTATACATACCTGCATGCACAGATAAACATGTGCACGCCTTTTTATTAGCCTCTGCCAATTGGCTGGTAGGCAGAAGTGAAGTCTGGCACTCTGTGTGTGTGTGTGTGTGTGTGTGTGTGTGTGTGTGTGTGTGTGTGTGTGTGTGTGTGTGTGTGTGTTGTCCAGGCAGATGGCAGATTAGATGATTGCAGACTTGTCCAAACTGGGTTCCCCCACTCAGTCCATCTGAGATAGATCTGCTCGATTTCTTCACAGGGCTCCGTACATGTCTTTGTCTCTCTTTCTTGTTAACACCTCCTGTAGCCCTGAGGAATCACCTCTTGCCACTGAAACGTGTTAAATATAGGCTTCGACATCACCTGCAGCTCTCCACACCTCCAGGATGTCTGGAAACAGACACGGCTGAGTAGGGGGCTGTGAAATTGGAGCGCACTGCTAATTTTCTCCCTCACTGACACCCGTGGCTGTCTGTCAGTGTGGGTTTTTGATGCTTTGGTACTTGCGTCCTAAAGGCATGGATGTGCATAGAGTCCTCCAAAACTGTTGCATTGTTTATAGAGCGAGGCAACACAAAGCAACACTTCAGATTTACTTTAGCATATACTTAAATACACTTTAAATAATATTTCAGAAAAAAAGATAAAATGCTCTGCTTGGTTATTATTATGGTTATGCATTTTGATTAGTTTTTTCCCCCTTTAGTTTCTAGAGTAAGTTTGCCTGTTTCAGTTTAGTTTTGTGTGGTTTTTTTGTTAGTTTGGGGTTTTTCTTATTTTTAGAATGCGGGTGGTGTTTTGTTTTGTTTGGGGGGTTTTTCTCCACGGATATGATACTTGTTTCTAACTTCTTACATTAATAATACAAACACAACACTTCATGTCTCACAGACATCCCAGTCTCTCTAAACGTGCACTAAAGCATGCTGTTTGCTTGTTGTTTGTTTTTGTTTCACTGTTATTTTCATTCATTTTAAGAGTTAAATTTTTAGTTGTATTGCAGTAACTTGAAGCTTTGTCCACACTTATTTTTAGTTCTAAGTTAATCCTTAGTTTATGTCAAATATTACTCGATTTCAGTTTTTATCGCAAAGATTTGTTGATTTTCTTTGACTAGTGTAACTGAAGGTCATGAGAGAGTGATTTTTTTATTTTTTTATTGTTATTATTTTTTTAAAGGCATTTAATGACCCTATGCATCGTTACTTTGATAAACAGGATGTATTTGCACAGAGCTAACTTTGACACTATGTGTATAAGAGAATACACTCAAAGGGGTGTGTCATGTTTTATTGTTTGATGTTTTCAAACAATTATTGCAGAAAATAGTATTTTTAACATTTACTTGATGTAATTTGTAGAAAATTCATAAGGCTATTAGGTAAGCTGTGATAAGTTTGTTTATTGCTGTATGTAATCCTATAAAATGGTAAGGCTTGTGGGTTAATTGGTAGCAGTCTATAAAACGCTGGTAATTAGCATCAAAGAGTGCTGCTGGAACCACGTGCCACCACTGGGCCAACATAATTTATTTTGTTGTGTGTGGTGAATAAATCCCTGGTTGGTCTGCACCTCATCTCTGCCACAAGCCGCCTATTTCAGTCATACCACTGCTGGCCTTTCTAATAAAGATTTTTAAAGACATGCTCTGTGAGACTGTCAACCTCTACATATATGGTATTTAACCTTTGGTGCATATGTAGCGACACTACAGTGTTTTGTTTCCTCCGTTGCCTGTTTGTGCCATGAAGCCAGTTACGTAAAAGGTAGAGTCCAATTCGAGGAATAAGCCTGCAGGTGGAATCAGGCTTCAGTCTGCCACAAGTTAACTTCTACCACTGCTTCCAGGACCGGGTGTGTGGCTGTGAGGCTGTAAGCCTTTGTCTGCAGGAGATTAGCTTGTGTGAGGAGGATTTGGACTTGGGGGGTGTGCGTGTGTGCGTGTGTGTGTGTGCGTGTGTGTGTGTGTGTGTGTGTGCGCGCGCGCGCGTGTGTGTGTGTGTGTGTGTGTGTGTGTGTGCGCGTGTGTGTGTGTGCGCGCGCGTGTGTGTGTGTGTGCGCGCGCGCGCGTGTGTGTGTGTTTGTCATACAGTAGGTTGGCAGTGTCCTGCAGTTGGTTTTGGCCTGTGAAGGGTGTGTAAATAATCCCCCCCCCACACACACACACACACCTTTTTGGGGTTTTTTTGTTGTTGTTTGTTTTGTTTTTTCTTTTTTCTAACTATAGCCAGATCTCACTATGCCCCTACCCACCCTTGACACGCGCACACACACACAACATGCTCCTCACCGATTATGCTAAGCCCACGATTTTGACTTTCTTTGCCAGTTTTTCTGATACCCCCCTCACACTTTTCTCCCCAGAATGAAGAACTGGATAAGAAGTACGCTGGCCTTTTGGAAAAAAAATGGACCTCAGTCATCAGATTACAAAAGAAGGTTTGTGAGGTTTTTTTTTTCCCCTCCTCAAAGAAAGCTTGTGGGGATTGTAGTCTTGTGAAAGGTTCGTGATATTGGTGCTCAAGCAGTTGTTAACACTGAAATGAAGTCTGTCAAACAAAGCAATGACACCACTGTTGATGTAAAATACTAACTTAAACACAAACAATAGTCTCGTGAATCCATGTTCCTTCTCCCGTATCTCCTAAATGCACATTTCAATATGCTTCACCAGCTTTTGTCCCTGTGCTCTCTGGCTAGGTGATGGAGCTTGAATCCAAACTAAACGAAGCTAAAGATGAGCTCACTCTGGGTGGGCCCGTTACTCAGAAGCGTGACCCCAAAGAGTGGATCCCACGCCCACCAGAAAAGTATGCGCTGAGTGGCCACCGCAGTCCGGTCACCCGTGTAATTTTCCACCCCGTCTTCAGCGTCATGGTGTCAGCCTCTGAGGACGCAACAATAAAGGTCAGTCCTGCTGGTTTCAAGTCGAAGAGCCAAGAGTTTCCAGATAAAATCTGCAGTAGGTGATTTCACTGACAAATTTGTCTCGGGGCTCAGGTTGCACATAACAGTCTAAATAACTTTTGAAGTTTTTAATGGAGCCCTGCAGGACTGTGCTCTCCCTTTGCACATGATCCAATAACCCTGATCTACTGATGTTTGTTGTTCTGCTCAGCATAGCTGCTGATGGTGGCCCCAGTGAGTCTTATGATGAGTTCAGAACATTTAAGCTTTCCAGGGATAAAAACACTGACAGTTTTGTCTTCAGTATATTTGTCTCTAAATTCAAGCATCGTACTAATCAAAGTTTAAGAAATGGTCTCAAACTGTGTTAGTGGAGCTGGATTTTTAAGCTCTGTTAATTATTTAGTTTAAAAGGAGAGTAATAAAGACAGTTGTGTTAAGTAGACTGGTATGGGTATCCCAGCAGTGGATGTGCACTTTGTTGAGAAAATGTGCATTTTGTTTAGTGTCACATCTTTTAGAAGAATTTCTACAAATCCAGTTATTCAGTGTTTGATGCCTTCTATTCCCAGCATGCACAGATGGCACAGCTGTCGCTCTGCATGGGTAATATTTGAGTATGCTAATGTTTTAATTCATGATGTTTGGACTAAAACAGGCATTTACGCTTGTGAGAAATGTTCAAATGCAATATTGCATGTATATCATGGCTTCAAAGACCCAAAAAAATGACTCCATGAGTGGTTTGTGTGTCTGATTTGGGAGCTTCCTCATATCAGAGGTAAAGATGCATGCAGCATAAATCAGTGTTTAAAAATTGCTTTATAACCTTGTTTTATCGGTCCAGTTTTGCTCTTTCACTTTGTGCTTAATGTAAGCTGTCTTTTTAAAGTGTAGAGGATGGGTTCAATTCTTTCATTTCAACGGTTTTGGTGTCCAAAAACAAATTATTTTTTTAAACATGGCATTTTCCTTTCACAAGATATGTTTGCATTGTAGGCAGTGAAAAGAGGCATTCATGTATTAAGTGGCCTTTTTACATTTTTTCATTGTCAAAACATTAAAAAAAAAAAGCTTTTATGGAGACTGAAGAAGTAATTTGGCCCAGTGATCAAAATACACATGAACAGAATCTGCATTCTTGGACTTGGTGGTATAATCTACCCTGACTTTAGAGTATTACAGCAGTAACCTCCTCCTGATTAGAGATTTAAAAATTATCTTCTTTTTTTTTTGTCTTTTAATTTAAAGCCTGCTTGGTGGCATTTTTAACTCAAACACCTTTTGTTCTCTTCTTTGGATGATGCTTCCCTTAGCTTTCCCTTTACTGCTTTGACTCTCCTTGCTAGATATACTCTGGATTATACGAGTATCTGTCTCTGTGTCTTGTATTTATTCGTGGATTCCTTTATATAAACTCTGTGTTCTGTCTCTGGGCTATTTTTGCAGCTGCGTTTCTCCACTGCTTCACTGAACAATGCCAATACTCCGCTGAGCTGTTTGTTATCTGTATATTTTATTCATAAGACAATAACAGACATTTGTACATCTCCTCCTTGGCTACACCCACGCAGCAGGGAATTCTCTCTCACTCTGTTTTGGCATCTTCTTCCTTTTCCAGCCCCGCCCTCCAACTCGCTCCCCCCACTGCACCCCCTCCTCTCAGCATCCTGGCGCATTCATCTTCCACTTAAACCATTAGCTGCCCCACCATGACTCCATGCCATCAGCTGTCCCTCCCTCAGGAGCAGGGAGGCCCCAGGCCCAAATCTTAAAACTGAGCCCTGATTTCAGGCGAATCTTTTCCCTGTCACCTCCACTCTCTGCACCCTGCTTTGAATCCCCCATTTGTCCTACTTTTCATCTCCTAAACCCGTTGTGTTTAATTTTTTTTTTTTTTTTTTTTTTTAACAAGGAACGGACCCCTTTACTCAGAAAAGGCCAGACTGAGAATCTTGTCAGCTGCCTGACCTCATAATCAGGCCGTCTGTTAACATGTGGGAGGCAGTAGATGTTAGCTTGGTTTCGCATGAGGACCCTGGGTGAGGTGGGGTGGAGTGTGGGGTAGCGCTCTCTCCTGAGATTAATCTGCCTCACAGCACCTCAAAAGCTCACTAATTAACACCTTGTCTTATTTGTTTAATCTCCACAAAGAAAGCAGTAAACCTTTTTGTGGTCATTAACTGTAGTCACATTTCTGTTTGCTGCTACTCGAAGAAGTTAACTTCCTCTATAGCAACTGATTCAGAAACCTTTTCATTTATAGAGGAAACCAGCTTCATCAGAATTTTGCTCTTGATGTACTAACCATCATTTTGATAAAAGCAGGTATTCCTAACCTCGTAGTATTTTAACATGCAGCCTTGATTTCAAATGCATATGTTACCTTGTGTGGTTTGTGATCTTCATGCACCAGCAAATACCTCTCCAGCTCTGTACTGTACTATAACAGCTCAATGGGCAAACAGAGCTGGTACTGACTGATGTTTAAAATGCTGACTAGCCTGCTCATCGTTGGAGTAAGCAGCTTCATTTTCATTTGTGCTGACTGCTCAATATCTTTCTGCTTTTGTAGTTTATTTTTTAAATGATATTTTAGTTTATTAATCCCCAAAGCAGCACTGAACACTCAGTAAAATAAAATGGATGATGACAAAATGTATAGTAGGTAAAAATTTATTCAAAGCTTGAATAAATGCAATTAAGTAAATCAGTGTTTCTTAATGAGACTGTTTTTAAAATGTTTTCTAATGCCATTTATTGAAGTTATTAACAGTAACTTTGCTTGATGTTACTGGCAAGTTGAAACTTTGTACCATAAACTACCAAGCTAATGGTACAATAACAAAAGCTGGCTATGGGCCAGTAAATGGTGGGAGGGCTTTTGGAGGTCAGACTGCACACACACATTAAGCCCTTTAGAGCTGTGTTTCCTTACCTCTCACGTCTTGATTAAATTTAATTCCATTATACCGGAGGGGAATAGAGGGGAAAAAAGGTTAAATAATTCCATCACATGTTTGGTGAGAGGCAAAAACTTCTTTGGTGGGCCTCAAAATGTTTTATATGCAGGAAGTTCTGACCGGAGGTAACTTTTCACTGTGTAGGTACTTTTATAATCCAATATCTGCAGCCGTTGTGACAGATCATAAGACCACCTCAGGAAATGTTATTGGTAGGCTCTAACCAGCCAGGAATCAGAGTTTTGACTTGGGTTGTACATTGTTAGAAACCCCCTGTACTTGTATCTTTTCATGGGATGTAAGCTGTTTTGTTTTTTTTTCTGTTTCAAATCCTGTTTGCCCTTTATTTTAAGTAACATCTCTGCATGGCAAAAATTGTAAAAAATTAAATAAATAAAAAACAAAGAAACCAAACCCATAACATGAAAATATTATGTGTTTGGGAAAAAATACATGAAAATAGGAGTTAACTGAGGGCTGTAAAACGACTAAATCTACTCAAAATTTTTAAAAGGGTTTTTACACCTGAATATGATCACGGTGGTTTAAATAAAAAAAAATAAAAAAATAAAAAACAGCACTCTGAGGAACGTCTCAGAACGTTCTCTGACACCTTTTCTGCTGTGCTCGTAAGAAATCTCTCTTAATTTGCAACTATAACACCCTTTCATGTGTGTACAGCGTGCAAATCATGCTTCTGTGTGTGCTCAGGTACACCACCAGGATGTCAGGGTAATTTAAACAACTGAAGTGTGAGCTTTCTCATTGCTTTCCTCACAAATAGCACATGGACAGAGTCTTCACATTATTAGCGGCCTTTGATATTTAAAAAAAATCTACGATATTTTCACTGAAAGAATGGAGGCTATTAATCAGTGCCAGTCTGAATCATCGGTCTTTCAGTGTAGAGTTACAGGTTAATGGATAGCTGTGCTTTAGCCTCTGCTCCTGAGTACTGTTATATGTGTGAGTGTGAAATGTGTACATCCAACAAAAGAGGGAGAGAGAACCACTGAATTCATCCAGGACAACCTCCCCCAGCCATCTGTAGCTTCCTCATGGGAAGAGGGCAAAGGAAACTACGAGGATGGGGGAGGTGATGGTAGGGGTCTCCCATCACCGTCTGCCCCAAAATTCCCCCACCCCAGGAGAGGAACCAAGAAGGGTTTATCCCTTCGTGACAAACCGTCTGTCTGCTTTAAAGCTAGAGACGTAGCAGCTTTCAGGCTAGAAAAGTAGACTTTTCTATACTGTGCTCCGTCTGCAACACTCAGACTCGGCACAGTAACGTGTTAGCTTTTTTCTGGCCAAACTGTGACCCTGATGAGCAGCTCTAAGGTGCCACAAGCTCTAAAATGCATTCAGTATGTGCTTCCTTTGACTTCTGCCATCAGTGCGTCTTATTGTTGTAACTGTAATTTCAACAACACAGAGCTACAGACGATGCAACGTTTGGGTGTGTGATGAAATGAAGTGTATCAGCGGTATACAAACTTAATGTTGACAAAGTGATTTGCTTTGTCCATCAGGTGTGGGACTATGAAACAGGAGACTTTGAACGCACACTGAAGGGCCACACAGATTCAGTGCAGGACATCTCCTTTGACCACACAGGCAAACTGCTCGCGTCCTGCTCTGCAGACATGACCATCAAGCTGTGGGACTTCCAAGGCTTTGAGTGCATCAGGACCATGCGTGGTAAGAAGATGAAGCTGTCGGTTTCTTTTCTCTAGTGGACCTTAATCACAGCTGCTGCCGTTTTATATCCCCTTTGTTATGGTTTCCGCACCGTGTGGTTCCAGTGCTCAGGTGCTACACGTGCTGCTTGTTATCACATTTGATGTGCATCAACTGGCACCAACCCAAGCCGGGAGTACAGTTAGCTCTGGATTCAGCTCTTCTTAACCTAAAAAATAATTTTAAATGTGTCCTCTGGCCCTGCTCGTTAATGGACCACCTTACCAATGCTTTTCATCTTCAAACCTTGAATCTGAAGTGGCCACTGATGGCTGTCTGTGAAGTAGACATAAAAGAATATTTATTTTTGATGGGGGTGTAAGCCCTTCCTGGTGAGCAGACTAAACCCACTCAAGCATTCTTAAATTTATGCTGGAGTTGCAAATCCTGCGTTTTTGTGCAAGTGAGCAACAGATTTCACCGGTTGCCGGTCTTCTTTTTGATGTAAATGAGAGTGAGCTGCTAGCACACATCTATAAACAGACGAGCTGGGTTCGCTGCACAGAACTCACCAACGGAAATGGCTTTATTAATCTGAGCCTGCTGTTTACTTCTGTTAGCCACCATTTTCCCCCTCCTTCTTTTTTACTACCATCTCTGTCCTCTTTTAATTCACTCAACCTTTCCTCCTTTTTAATCCACTCCTCCGATTTTAAATTTTAAATATCTTGGTGGAAACACACACGCACAAAGAGAGGGGGAGAGAGAGGCCAACTGGTGAAGTAGATTAGTGCCGATTTGGACAGCAGCTTAATTACCCTCTTCAGCGCTAGATAGCACTTTTCTGTGTAGTTGCCACCCATTATTGTAGCCTGGTGGCATGTGCAAGTACACACACACACGTACACACACACACACACACACACACAGGCCTTTTAGAGTATGCTTACTGTTGTCTTCATCTATTTAGCAGCTTAAATATGGCCCAGCCTTTAGGTAATTACGCGTCTCTTATTCTCTGTCTAACAAAAATGAGTGCCAAAGCTCCAGCATGTTGGCTTTCTTGCTTGTCAGCTTTTTTTTGGTGAATTATAACAGTGTTTGGGCTTTGTTTGGTGCTAAGCATGTGTTTTTAAATAAATAAATACATTTATGTTTCTAAATTTTCATTCTGGTGGTCAGATTGGAAGCAGAAAGACTAAAAGGATCATGTGTTGCAGTCTGAAATCATTAAATTACATTTCACAGCAGACTTAGATGTTATGTGGGCTTGTGCTGTTGGGCCTGTTTTCAGAGGTTCTGGGTCTTGCTGAATCTTTGTTGTTGTTGTGTTTGTTTTTCTGTGTTCCAGGACACGACCACAATGTTTCGTCTGTAGCCATCATGCCCAACGGAGATCACATTATTTCTGCCTCCAGGGATAAAACCATGAAAATGTGGGAGGTGGCAACTGGGTATGCAATAGACACCTTTAAGCTGTTCTTTAAACCATTGTGTGTTATTTATTTTTACTTAAGCTTGATGTTGGGTTTTAACTATTTTCAGCCACGCTGATAGCTTTCTAACTGCTCTCATGTTTTTTTTGTCCATTAGCTACTGCGTGAAGACCTTCACAGGCCACAGGGAGTGGGTCCGTATGGTACGACCCAACCAGGACGGCACGCTGATCGCCAGCTGCTCCAACGACCAGACAGTCCGCGTGTGGGTAGTGGCCTCCAAAGAATGCAAGGCTGAGCTGCGGGAGCACGAACATGTGGTGGAGTGCATCTCCTGGGCACCAGAGAGTGCCTACTCCACCATCCTCGACGCCACAGGCTCGGAGGTAAAAGATCTGCTCGGATACGTCTCATTTCTCCCAAACTCCTCGAGGTCCACACAGGTTTTGGTGTATGTGTTGGTTTGTTCTCATCAAATGTGCAGTTTCGCCTTGTATGAGTACAGTCACTGTTTGAGAACCCAGAAATCTTTCCTTCTAGCAGCCAGTGAGAGAAGTAAACATTTGTGGGAGGTGACTGGAATCAAGACACAGTGATATCTCATCATGGATTGCTTTCCTTTATTTTTTTTTGTTCATCCTATCTTTGCATAAAATGGAAGTTGACTCTAACACCTGTATCCGGCCACAAAAAGCAGCCGTAAGCTTTTCCTCCATTTCTGAGCGTTGGTCGTACCAGCAGAGTCGACAGTCGTAGTCGAGAGTCTGAAGCCCAGTGTGAATTTTTTCCTGAATTTTAAGTATTTTTAACTCTCACTAATGCAAATTTGCCTCAGTTCACCTCTTTGCATAGATACTGTGAGACAATATCACTTCTTGTTTGGTGTGAATATTACTTGAATTTGCAGTTCAATATGTTTTTCCCTCTTTTCCTGATTTTAAACCTGAGGTCAGATCTATATATTGGGATTGGGATCTATATGTATTATATTTGGAGGCATTAGTTTGGTACAACTGTATTTTTTTTTTTTTTTTAAAAAGGAAAAACTCAGTACTGCCTTACTGTTTCCATTAGAATTAATGGAGGGGTGGTGATTTGAGGTTGTTTTGCAGCTACTTGTTATATAGACGACCTCTGTATACCAAAGTATTCCAGAGTCAGATGTGAAGCAATCTGAATGACAGATAAAGGCTTGGCTAAAACCAGGTCATGCAATAGGACAAAGGGCCCAAGGTTGGATGGTTGCAAAAGAAAATAATCAAGGCGTTGCAATGATTAAAGTCCAGACCGGATTGAAGTGCTGTGCATAAACCGGTGAGCAAACCTCAATGAACTGAAGGAACATTGTAAAGAAGAGAAGACCAGAATTCCTCCATGGCAATTTGTGAGACTCATAAAGTCAAACAGAAAACGATTACTTCAAGTTATTTCTGCTCCGGGTGCATCTAAAAGCTGTTGAATCATAACGTGAACCTAATCGTTAACAGGATTGTATACAAACTGTGAGATCAGTTTATGTGTGATAAGTAACCATCACTAGTGAAAAATATTTGTAGCTTCAAACATATCAAAACCAAATAAGACTTTGACTGATGATGGCGAGGAGATTGAGCCACGAGGCGGCCATCGCTATACAGCCATGTGCTGCCAGTCACACACACAAAATCAGCCCGTCCTCCTGCCTCATGATCTTCAGTGTGTCTGATTGTAGCCTCGCAAATCTAAACACACATGCTCCCTCGCAGCAGTCGTCCCAATCTAACCTGTGTTCACAAAAGCTGACTTTTAGTACTCTTTAAATAGTTGTGGTTTTTTTGGTTTGTTTGTTTGTTTTTTTTAAACAAGCCAACGTAGTTGTTGGAATTGGGTGAATCTGCAGGCTGAGAGACAGCTGTTGTTATACAGATGTTTGCACATGTGCTCTCAGACTAGTTGCCAGCAAACGTATAACACAAACGCTCAGAGGTGTTTAATTTAGGCTGCTCTCTGTGTTCTGGTACAGTGGGTACAGTATGATACTCCGCATAAAGTACAAACAATGAACTATACACAAAGCTAATATTTCAATCCCCTACCCTTCTGCCCGACCAGTCCAAGAAGAGTGGGAAGCCCGGCCCCTTCCTGCTCTCCGGCTCCAGAGACAAAACCATCAAGATGTGGGATGTCAGCACTGGCATGTGCCTTATGACGCTGGTGAGGAGCATTTTTGAAGTTTTTGTGTGTGCCACGTCCATATTTTTGGGGGAAAATGCTTTAAGTGAAGATATATTTCTTCAGGAATCAGATGAGATGTGTGTTGCTGTATCTCATGCAGGTTGGCCATGACAACTGGGTGCGTGGGATCCTCTTCCACCCCGGAGGCAAGTTCATTGTGACCTGTGCAGATGACAAGACCTTAAGGATCTGGGACTACAAGAACAAGCGATGCATGAAAACCCTGAGTGCCCACGAACACTTTGTTACCTCTCTGGGTAAGGCCCCCCCCCAAAAAAAAGGCTTCTGCCTTGGTATTGTTTGTTGATGTTTTCTCCCGAAGTTCTCCCTCGCGGGGTGTGAATACATGCTCCAGGGTATTTGCTTTACAGTTGCGGTGAAGAAGCCGAGCTTCTTTACCAGGCTCGCTCGCAGCTGGGGTTTAAAACGTAGACAATCGCTGCAGGATTTTTTTAATTTATTTTTTATTCCCCCCTCTCTCCCCGCTCCCCAGTATCTGCAGCTTTTCAGCAGATCAAGGCTTGGTTAACTCTCCTGAGGAGCTCTTGAGCCAACTTTTCCTTGGCAAGCCGTTTGAAACCCAGTCCTCTTAAATCCTGCTTCAACCGGAGAGGATCGCTGTGAGCTATTGATGTGATGAGTTCTGGTGCAGTCTGAAAAAAGCAACAGAAGCACTTTTTGTTTGAAATCGGCAGAGAAAAAGAAACTTCATTTTCCCCCCTTTTTCTGTAGAGGTCTGTCATACAACACCACGAGCTCTTCCCCAAAGCTTTCTTATTTTAAAACCTGATATTAACTCTGCAGTCTTTTTCACTGTGTTCATGTTCCCAGATGTCTGAAGGGTGGTTTTATTTTCAGTGATGACTCACTTTCTATTCAGTGACGGGAACATTAATAAATGTTCCCAGAACAAATGAGATTTTGCGGGCTGCTAACCAGCCACGCCCCTGAAATATCGTCAGATTCATGTCAGGTCTACGTCATTTAAAAGAGGGGGGGAAGCAATGCCAAAACCAACAATAAGTGAAATGCCCCAAAGCTTTGCTTGTTCCTCAGAGCCTTACAGCTCCATTCTTGTCCACAAACATTGAAAACACATGCTTGATCCGAGCCAAGGACGTGAAATAAACACATAACAGGTGTTGGATATATACTGGCCTGCTGGCCCACAGGGGCAAAAATGTTGCCAGTGTTACTGTAGTCAATTTGATGGTAACTCTGTTTTGTGTTTTTTCTCTTTTGCTCCACAGATTTCCACAAGGCCGCTCCTTATGTGGTCACCGGGAGCGTAGATCAAACGGTAAAAGTTTGGGAGTGTCGCTGATTTGGACCTTGAGAGGATTGGACCACAACCCCTGACCACCCAGGCGCTCCTCCTGCCATCCCACTTACCCTTTCACCTCCCTCCCTCACCTTAAACCCGAACCATCTCCTCCCTCCTTCCCCTCCACCCCCGCACATCTCGGTCCCCTTCTGTCGCACTCACCGCCATGGTTATTTACCCATCGCGCTCTCTCTGGTCCAGTAATTTTTATTTTATTTTTTTTGTCCTTCTGTGTAAATTATTCCTGGATGTAGATCGAGCTATTAAATGTTACACAAAAGTATTCTTGCATGGTAATCCAAAATTGTATACTGTAAATTTACATGACGTTGTCTAGAAGTACCATAGGTTTAACAACGGGGCTCGCGGAGCCTCCACCGACCAACCGAAGGCGGATGTTTTTGACTGGGTGTGAAACGTAGGGCACTAAAAACCGATAATTTAAGAAATGACAGTGTCTTTATGTGTAAGATTTATTTTTGTCAATTTTTTTTATTTAGGATTTTTCTTTTCCCCCCCCTCTCTCTCTCTGTTATTTCTCTCCTTCACTGTCGTAGTCTGTCGGTGCCTAGCTCGGTGAAACGTTTAAGAGACGAGGCAGGAGAAACGTATATGTGGGGCTTTGTTATTGAAATAATCTGTAGCTTTATAACATCACTTCTCAAGTGTGCATACCATTTCTCTTCATGTGGATCTAGGTAATATTTTAATGGCTGTATATACGAATGTTTCAAACTGTGTCCTTGGACCTCGGGGGCTTGAAAACGGCTTTGTACTCATTGTCACGGCGGCACATGAATTGCTGCTGGGCTTTAGATAAATGATCCCATTTTTAAAATGCGTGGCTTTGCGAGTAGCTACACTAAGCTTGTTTTTTCTTCTTTTGTTTTTTTAAAACAAGAAGCCTGATGTAGCGAGCGAGTTTCGCCGTCAGTGAGCGCCCTGGTCGCTGAGCAGACTTTGGGGATTACACCCGTTTAATCTGAGTAAAGATCTCGGGCGCGCCTCCCTTTTTAGGAGACGTTTTCCCTTCACCTCCTCAGTCAGACCCGGCCGGATCTCGTAGCCACGTCTCTCGCCTCCTGACCTGGTTGGATGTGGCGGGGGGGTTTGGAGCACCAAAGGAAAGTCTGAAGATGCTCAGTTATCCCGCTTCGCCCTCTGAAGGCTTAAAAAAAATAACACAGTGAACTGGCTAATACACGACAAGGAGTCAAATTGAGCGCCCCCCAGGTTCCATATCTGGCATGTGCAAGGGTCTGTAATTTTTGAGTTATACCTTGTGCATAAAGAAATCGGTTTTGAGTACTGAAATAATACAAAGAAGCCAGTTTCTGTGAAAATAAATGTAAATTTAGCTTGTTATCAATTAAGAAGCCTGGCAATTTTTTTTTTTTTACTGTCGCCGTAAACTGATAACCCTAGCCGGGAATGAGGATTAGTGAGGAAATGCCGGATAACTGCGGAGGTCGTCTCGTCTGGACGGTTTATACTTTAGCTCTTTACCCTGGAAACGCTTTCCTGAACTGAGCAGTTTGTCATATTTCAGACCTGCTTTACAACAAAATGACTGGGTTTGTATCTGCAGCTATCCTTAGAAAAACCCTGAAACTATTCTGATTGTCAAACCACGTCTTTATTGATATATGCAGAGGTGTCAAAACTCATCTTAAAGGGTACAGAGAAAGACAACACTAACACCCGAGGGTCTCCACAGACAAATCTCTCCTGAGTGGGTTTCCTCAAAAGTTCTGATTTTTGGATTAAATGCTGAAGAGACAACCATTCCACTTCCCTCATAGGACACAAACATAATGAAAAATAAATGAAACATCTTGCGTCTAGCTGTAGCTGCCAAGGTGATTCGTTAATCTTGCACATCCCTGTTTTTTTGTTTTTTTTTCACTGAAGCTTTGTTCATTCACTGGTGATCAAAGACAACAATGATGTTGATGAAGCGTTTAAATTAAATTTAAAAACAAAACACTTATAATTTCCGATTAGCCGTGTCATTCCAGTGCATCTCTTGGCTAATAAAGAATTCCACTGCTTTAACCGATCTTCTTATCTTAGCTTCTTTGCCAAGTTTTTCCTCTCTTCCTGTGTGTAACTGGATGTGGTGATCTGCTGCTCAAGCTCTTGCTAGTGGCCACTGTGAGCCTAAATGTGACCTGGTGATGTAGCACCGCTGCATGTAAGCCTGCGCCCAGAGGCGGAGCTGTCGGAACGTGACGTTTTAAATGATTTGGTGAATGATTGACTTAAAAAAAAATTGGTGAATGAGTGCTTATTTGCCTTCTTCCTCTTCAGCGTTAATGATAATGGTGCCACGCTGTTGGAATCACAGAGAAATCGAGTAATTGTTCTTTCCCCAAACTGATCCGGGTTCGGACAGCTCTGATCTCTGGTTGTAGGACAGCTGGTTTTGTTGTGTGATGCTATTCGAGGGAGGTTTGACAGCCTCCTCCTTCTGTACATGTAATGGGATTGTGGCAGACTAGGATGTCCCAAAGGAGAAACCCTCTCTTTCAGGAAATATTACTGATGTCTCCCTTTTGGTGCAGTGCCCCTCTGCCCCCTTACTTTTTTTTTCTCCCTATAAGCTGTTTTTTCTCCGTACAGAACATTTCGTCAGAGGCTTTGGATGAAGAGAGTACATTTTTGTAGTACAGTTTGGCTAACAGAGATGCCAACGTGTTAAATGTTCTAGCTGAAGCCAAAAATGGAGACATTTGTCTGTACAATCGGGTTTATCTTGAGAAAGCAGCCTCCTTGGGGGTCCAGATGCTGCAACCAGCCTTTTTGAAAAGTCTCCTCAGGATCACTCTGACATGCCAGACCACAAAATGTAAAGAAAACTTATGCCCCTCCTTGATTTTACTTCAAGGAGGAAGGTGATGATCAGAGGTCAGGACGATGTGCGTTCTGTTTATTTTGTAATAATCGGTTGGGGGAGGGGGAAAAAGAAGGAAAAAGACTAAAAGCAAACCTACAACATGGCTGACAATGTATGCAAGTGTTGGGAAAATCCCCTTTTGACATTCGCAGGTCCAAAGCAATCCCTGTGCTGCTCTGGTCTGGTGTGTGAAGGGACCGACGGACAGCTTTTTACTGTCTGTGGGTCGTTTCCCTCGGCCCTCTGTAACCTGCCTGTGAACCACACACGAGGACTTCAGACTTCACAACAAGCTCCTACAGGAGAGCTCATGATGTTATCGCCACTATGGTCTCACTCTTCACACAGCAAACTGTTAACAATATACCTGGATGTCATTATTGTTTGCGATATAATAAAAGAAGAAAATCTACGTCTGCGTCACCTGATTATTTCTTTAGAGAAGCTAGCAAGGGGCTCTGGAGAGATGGGTATTGGTGGGGGGGGGGCAGGCAATCAGCCTTTTATTTTTTTTTTTTTTAAACAATTTGCATGCAGCATGGTTGTTGGTGCTATACAGGCTGGCCTGAGTATTTCAGAACCTGCTGATCTGCTGGGATTTACACACACACGCACACAGACACCTTTAGAGTTTACAGATGATGGTCTGAACAAGAGAAAGTATCCAGATGTGTCAGTATGTCAAAAGAGACATAGGAAGGCAACAATAACTCAAACCATCCCTTACAACCAAGGCAAGCAAAAGACCATCTGTGCTGTAGCAGAAGACCACACCTGGTGCCACTTTTGTCAGCTAAAAACAGGAAATTGAGGTTACAATTTGCAGTCTTATCAAAATTGGACAACAGAAGACTGGAAAACATTGTCTGGTCAGAAGGTGAGTTCAGACGGGAACAGGTCTGATCCTCCGTGGATTCAAATAGAGCAATCCTGCTTTGTAGTTCAGGTTGGTAGTGTTGTAACGGCGTGAGGGATGTTTTCTTGGTACACGTTGGACCTTACTACCAGGTGAGCATTGTTTAAACACGGCAGCCTGTGTGAGTATTGTTGCTGACCATGTGTACCCACAGTGTGTGCCATGTTACAAAGTTCAAATCATCCGCGACTCGTTCTCTATACTAAGGCATCTGCATGCCAATCCAACAGAGCACCTTTGGGACGTGCAACCAAGAAATCTGCAGCAAGTGTGTGATGCTGTCATATCAATATGAACCAAATGTGCACGACGGTAAGGAGCAACCGGGGAAAACGGTACACGGGAAACGTAAAACAGACCAGGGCTCAGGACTGAACATAATGAAAACGCTAAACACGATTATTTTAATTATTTTTTTATATTTGTTTTTAATCGAATTTAAATGTATCGATACAAAACTTAAGTGATTTTATAAAACTGACATAAAAAATTATTCCCTAAAAAAACCCCACAAACAGACAAAAAAAAACTTTTACCGGTAGAGGCTCGAAGCTAAACACAGTTTCGGTGACGTCAACGCGCAGCGACGTGGATATGTGACGTGGGCGTACAGGAAGTGAGCTGCAGAAAGTGGGAAAACGTTTGTGCAACGTGATCTGTGTAGTGTTTTTCTCCGCTTTAAAAAGTAAGCGAAGGTCAGGAAATATTAGCAGCTACAGGCTGAGCTCTGTGACGGTAAGCAGGGGCAGCTCCGCTAACCCCGTCTGTCTGTGCTCCTTTAAAAATGTCAGACATTTGTTTTTCTGTCTAACATCAACTTTTACTGCTGTGTGTCCGTGTCTGTGTGTGCGCTCGTGCAGCCTTAGTGTTGCTGTTTACACTGCCGATGTCAGTGATCCAAAAGTGAAAGTTCAGCACTGTTGATGTCACCTCATGTCCACCATCAGGGCTCAATAATGGCTCTGAATAAGTCCATGCATCCTCGGAACCGTTACAAGGACAAACCACCTGACTTCGCTTATCTGGCATCCAAATATCCAGACTTCCAGCAGCACGTGCACACAAGCCTCACGGGAAAACCTATGTAAGTACCTGAGACTGTCCTCCGCTCTGTGTGTGTGTGTGTGTGTGTGTGTGTGTGTGTGTGTGAGAGAGAGAGATCCGTGGCACTAATAATCTCCACTCTAGTTTCTTTCATAATTGCACACATTTACATGCAGTACTTCCAGATTGTGCACCTCACTGGAAAATGAAAACAAACAGTGTGATGCATCTTTGCATCTTGAGAGTGAGTTGTCTCCTTGCTGCCTTCCTTTCTCCTTTTCTTTCTCCTTTCCTCCCCTCCCAGCGTACCCAGACATCCTCTGGGTCTGTGGCCCGAGATTTCTCCTCTCCTTGCATTTTTCCTCCTTATTTCAGAGATTTCCTGATTTACAACAAGCCAACTGGTCCGAGTGCAGTTAACACCTTACAAAACAAGATTGTTGGCTGCTTTGTTAACAACAACAAAAAAAGATTTCATGTTGAGTAAATTAAACCCCACATAGGGCTATAAATATTTCTGGTCCTGGTGATTTTCGCTTAAGCTAGCACCGAAGATTTTTATATGGGCTGGTACTTATATACTGCCAAGTGTCATTCACCCAGTCTCACACACACATTCATGCACCAGTTTTATCTGTGCTCAGGTGCTTTATCTAATATTCACTCTGATGGATGCATCTTGCTGAACCAGAGGAGCTGGGAATCGATCCCTCTGACAGACAAACCGCTGCTGCTGTACCCGTATGCAGGAAAACCCCGAGTTTTATAACAGTGACTTCTGTATTCTACCAAATATATTATTTAATAAGAATTATATTTTTTAAAAAAACAACCTGGGAATGTCTCTTGGAGGCATTTCTAAACAACTGCGAGATCATCAGTTCGAACAGGAACAACCCAGGAACCATTAAGGCTCAAACTGCAATAAACTGGAAAATGCAGGAACATCAGCATCGCTGTCCACAGTCAGAGGGTGCTGACCAAGAAAGAAGTCTCTGCTCGAAATTGACATCTTCAAGCTTGAATGAAATTTACAGCCTTGCACACGGACAAGCCAAAAGTTTTATGGTCTTTAAACGAGACAAAGATTGAGCTGTTTGCAACATGTTTGCTGTTTGTCTTTCCCCTCTCTGTTTCCTGTCCCTCTTCACTGCTCCACTAGCCAATTAAAAAAGTGAAAAAATGTGAATAAATAAACAAAAAAAGAAGTAAATCAGAGAACCCTGTACGCACTGTGAAGCACGGTGATGGTAGCATCATGCTCCCGGGCTGATTTGCTGGTGGTGGTGCTGATATAGTAAACAAAGTGGAATAATGAAGGAGGAGGAAAACCTCAAGTCTCCTTAACTTGGACACAGCTCAGTGATCCAACAGGACAATGATCCCAAACTGATTTTGGGATGGATAAAGCAGGCTAACATTAAGCTTCTTTAATGGCCTTCCCAACGTCCCGACATCAACCCTTTTGAACATTTGTGGATTACTCTTAAAAATCGGGAAACCAGCATATTTTAAATGAACTTCTTTTACCAAGAAGCGTGGTCAAATATCCAGCCAGAATTACACCAACAGCTTGTTGATGGCTACCAAAAGGGTCTGGCTAAGGTGCAACTTGGTCAGGGACATTAAACTAAATATTAACAGGAATGTATGAATATATTTGAGCCTGTATGAATCCTTTCAACCCTGCATGGATTAGACAAAATCAAATAAATCCAAACTTGTACACCAAACTCTTGTTTTGTAAAATCTTTAAAGACACGTGCTTCAATTCAAAGAAATCATTGAAACCCCCAAGTTACCACGGCATTCAAGCTGATGAGTGAATGTGAACCTCTGACCACAGCTGTACGGTACCTACCTAGTTTGCACTAATTGAAGCCCTGAGGAACACATTCAGCTCCTCTCATGACCCAGCTGACTCGCTCTGCTGGTTAACGCTCTTTCAGCTTCTGGCAGCAGCAGGAGGAAACCTGGACGAATTAATGGGCCCAACGTCAAAAATTTTCTTCCTCTTCACTCTGTCCTCTGTGCATGTACGAGTGGTTTCAACCAGACCCACAATTTAACTCGAAATAGGTTAGTGTGCCAATCAAAGAAGGCCGGCAAGCTTCCTGTGTTTTCCTCCAACTGGGCACAGATTTTGTGTGTGTGTGTGTGTCTGTGTGTTGCTCAGTGAGATCGAGCTGCTGAGAAATTTAGAAAAAGTGCAGGCTGGAGAACAAAGGAAGGGTACGTCTGGTGGGATTGGTGGTGTTGACGTCAAACAGTATGAGCTCATGATTGCAGCTCTCCATCTCTGATTTTCCTGTCTCGTTTCTGCTGTGCGCGCGCTTCGTTCTGTGGTTTCCATCCAGCGTTTGCCCTTCAGTGCTCGCTGTGATGCACTCAATTCCAGCGAATTGCTACCTTTGATATTTAATAAATATGAATGCAAAACAGATCAAGGTAAATGTCTGGGCTTCTGCTTTTATTTTTAATTATGAGAGCACGTGTGGAGTGAAAATGTAGACTTGTGGGAAATGTTATTAGATTTTTGGGTTGATAAGTTGGAGGGGATTTTATTTGTGTGCCACCGTTTTAACACCAACTGTCACATTGTTTCACTACAACGAGCACGGCTGTTAACTAAAACTGATAACTCTTGCACATTATCAATCTTCTGAATGCAGCGATATAGGATTTTCACATTGAAACCATAGGTGTGTCTGCTTGACAGGATTTTTACAAAGCCTTGCGGCCTGTTTCTCCACTAATTGGAAGAATTTCATTTTGAGAAGAGTGAATTTACTCCCCCTTTTAAGAGGCTGATTACTAAACTTTAGAGCAGATAATTATGTTACCATAGGTTTTGTTTTTTTAGTTGAGATATCAAATAAAACACGACTAACGTTTGAGTGACGGCGAGTGTAAGAGCTGCCAGTCATTGTTGGACTTCTCCTTTGTTTACATTAAACAGGTAGCACAGATGAATGCGGACGCAGTGTCACTGCAGTGAGTCCGAACATCTGTCTGTGGCTGCGAACATGTTGGCGTGGGCCGTCTGTAGCGGACCGAGTGTGCGTGGGCACACTGTAAAACCCGACTCGATGTCCGCGTGTGACAGGTGTTAATTATCAGTCTGCGGTTCCCTGACAGACGGACAGATGACAAACAATGAGGCGGCGGTGTTCGAGCTTGACGCTCGGCATGAAAATC
Organism: Maylandia zebra; assembly: GCF_041146795.1. Classification (NCBI taxonomy): domain Eukaryota; kingdom Metazoa; phylum Chordata; class Actinopteri; order Cichliformes; family Cichlidae; genus Maylandia; species Maylandia zebra. The sequence continues at coordinate 20,690,669 of NC_135180.1, forward strand.
ATATCTGGACAATCAGGGGATGCGACAGCTTCTCCTGCTTACGTGTGAGATTTTTGTGACAAGACCCGATGTGAGCGGACACACACACACACGAAGAACTGGTCGCTTGAATTTAAAAAACAGGCGGCCCTCCGCTCGCCTTTGAAAAAGAGGGCTCATCTCAAGCACCACCATCCTGAGATAATATGAGGAGAGAAAACTTGCATTAAATCGTCTCAACTGACACTAAACACACTTGGCTTGATAAAATAAGATGCCACTTAATCACCGCAAACTAGTGGCTTAATCATACAAGTCGGTCTATAAAAAAAATCAGTGGCTACTTGGTGATTGTGTTTAGTGTCGTAATATTCTTGAATCAACGGATCCTACCTCAGTTTTCTTCTCCAGTCAACATCAATATGCTTGGATACGTCACTCATTGAACAGCCAGCCTTCTCAGTGATGACCTGCTGTGGTTCACCCGTCTCGTGGAGGGTGTCGATAATCGTCAAGTCAGCAGTCTTACTCGTGATTGCAGTTGTGCGCACAGAGCTAGAAGATCTGTTTAAACTGTGTTATATAATAATTTTTTTTATCAAAGTCTAAATTAATGATCTAATTGTTTGCAGTGCTGGATTTCTGATTTTTATGAGCTGTAAGCAGTAACCATCTTGATGAAAACAAGGAAAGGCTTGAAGTTTTTCACTTCAGGTGTCATGAATATCAGATATTAATATAGAATATGTGAAAGTCACACTGTTTAACTGATTAAGAACAGTTGCCTCAAGGTGCTTTGTGTTATAGGGTAAAGATTAGCACGAAAACCCTCCAATAGTTCATGAACGGACGAGTGAGCTGTTGGTGACAGTGGCACAGAAAAAACTCCCTTTTAACAGGAAGAAACCTCCAACAGAACCTTAATCAGGGATGGGCTGGAAGGAGAGAGCCATCTAATTATTCATAATTAGATACAGTAGTTGGGTATAAACACAAGCAGACTGAAAGGAAGGTCTAAATTTGACGAGATGTGCTATTAAACAGCGAATGGAGTGTGTCGAAATGATGCGTCGTGTGGACACGCATCATTAGATTAGCATGTTGGCGTGTGCCATTGGTTAATTTGGACTGAAGAGAGTATTTGGTCATGAAACTGACGAGCTGCAATGAGGGGGCGTCTGTGGCACACTGATGTTCATGAGGCATTGCAGTTAATGGGATATAAGCAGAAGAATTATGGAGTTATAACTAGGCCTGCAGGATTATGGCTAAAATAATATTTTCCACAAGTTTCATACAGAAGTAAATGTTTAACTTCAAGGGCGTTTGCACTGCTGGCTGGACAGAGCCCGTTGGAGGTGAACCGAGCCTTTGGTTAAAGCCGAGCAGATGCGTGAGACCTTGGTGGTTTCACGTGCCCCACTGTCGGGTGAGTCCTTGCAGTGGATGGGAGACGGCTGAAGATGGGGTTTCTTTGTGAACAGATGCGCGTGAACAGTGTCTTAGTCATTTAGGCTTACCTCATGGCCATGTTGTTGAGGCTTAAGGATGTCCTGTGATGTATTTATTTATTTATTTATTTTTAATGAAATAAAAATCTGATATTTTGTTTCTTTTCTGCCCGACACCTAAAATTTCTGTAGGAGTCACTGACAAGTTTTTAAGGCAGCTTGAAACATGTGACGACTGGAGAGATTCTGGATTTCTGGTTAGCCGTCTGCAGGAATTTGGTTCTTCCTCCCCGTCAGCCTGTCGCTCCATCAGCGGAGGGATTAGTGCGGTTTTGTACTTTTCAATGAATTCATCTTCTGGGTTTTTAAGTATTTAAGCACCGAGTTGGGGGATGAGAGTAATCTTGGGGAGACACTCACTCAATCCTCCGGGGAGATATGCCTCCCCTCATTAAGGGATCGTCAGTGGAGCGGACTGATAGCAGCGGGCAGAGAAGAGAGCTCAGACCAGAGGCAGCACGAATTTGGTGGAATTGACTGGAAGTGAAGCGAGGAGAAGATAAACCCCAAAATATTTTAAATGTTTCGGGCCTTTTTCCAGATTTTGATAGGAGAAGGGGGGGCTCTGATCAGGCAGATAGAAGGGTGGGATTAGGAGGCATGAATGGTTATTAAAAATTCAGCAGCTCGGGTGAGATTTAATTTAAAAAATGTTCAATTTTCACACCAGTTTTGTTCAAAGATGTATTATTTAACAGATTCCTGAAATGGGGGTTGGAAATGAACCAATAATTAACAGCTCTGATCACTGCAAATTGATAAATGTAACCTTACATGGATCTTGCACCTGTACCGCTCATTTTAGTGTCTGGTCAGGGAAACCAACCACTTTTCGGTAAGAAATGATTGATTTATTAGGGAGCACATCAACATTTCATCCTCAAAGAGGATGTTAGAAGTAGGAAAAATGGACAAGCGTAAAGATTTGAGCATGTTTGACAAGAGCCAAATTGTGGCTTGGGGACATGTCAGAGCCCAAGCTGCAGCTGTTGTCGAGTATTCCCGGTCTGCAGTACCTACAGCGGGGAAAATAAGTATTTGACACATCAGCATTTTTATCAGTAAGGGGATTTCCAAGTGGACCATTGACACAACATTTCCACCAGATGTTGCCATCAAGCCAAATATTGACGTCATACAAACAAATCAGAACATATAAGTATACAAGTTAAACCACAATAAATAAAGTGAAATGACACAGGGAATAAGTATTGAATACATGGAGATAACAAGGGGCAAAATGACATAGAAAGCCAGGAGATCACCTGAAATCTGTCAGTATTGATAGAGAAATCCTGTCCCCTATCAGTACTAATTGATATCAGCTGCTTTAGTCCTAATTGATGGCCTATAAAGGCTCCTCATTACCCAGAAGGCACACAGGAAAGACTTCATGATGGGTAAAAGCAAAGAACTCTCTCAAGATCTTCGTAATCTTATCGTTGAAAAGCATTTTGATGGGAATGGTTATAGGTGCATTTCCAGAATGCTGAATGTTCCTGTGAGCACTGTGGGGGCCATTATCCGGAAATGGAAAGTGCATCAGTTCACCATAAACCTGCCACGATCAGGTGCTCCACGCAAGATCCCTGTCCGAGGAGTCCAAAGAATAATCAGGAGGGTTCTCCAAGAGCCAAGAACCACTCGGACAGAACTTCAGGAAGACCTTGCATCAGCAGGTACTGTTGTTTCAAAGAAAACTATAAGCAATGCACTGAACCGCCATGGCATCCATGCACGCTCACCACGCAAGACTCCATTGCTGAACAAAAAGCATGTCAAGGCTCGGTTAAAATTTGCGCAACAGCATTTGGAGAAGCCTGTGGATTATTGGACGACTATAGTATGGTCAGATGAAAGCAAAATTGAACTTTTTGGCAGTCATTCTACACACCATGTTTGGAGAAGAAATGGCACTGCTCACCACCCCAAGAACACCATACCAACAGTCAAGTTTGGGGGTGGAAGCATCATGGTTTGGGGCTGCTTTTCAGCAAGGGGTACTGGCAGACTTCATATTATTGAAGGCAGGATGAATGGAGAGATGTACCGGGACATTCTGGATAAAAATCTGCTGCCATCTACCAGGAAGCTAAAAATGAAAAGAGGGTGGACATTTCAGCAAGACAATGATCCCAAACACAAGGCCAAGGAAACAATGAAGTGGTTTCAAAGAAAGAAAATCAAGTTGCTTGAATGGCCCAGTCAATCACCTGACCTAAATCCCATAGAAAATCTATGGAGAGAACTGAAGATTAAAGTTCATAAAAGAGGCCCAAGGAACCTTCAAGATTTAAAGACCGTTTGTGTGGAAGAATGGGCCAGAATCACTCCTGAGCAATGCAGACGACTGGTCTATCCATACAAGAGGCGTCTAGAAGCTGTAATCACCAACAAAGGCTTTTCTACAAAGTATTGAATAAAGTGTGTTCAATACTTATTCCCTGTGTCATTTCACTTTATTTATTATGGTTTAACTTGTATACTTATATGTTCTGATTTGATTGTATGACTTCAATATTTGGCTTGATGGCAACATCTGGTGGAAATGTTGTGTCAATAGTCCACTTGGAAATCCCCTTACTGATAAAAATGCTGATGTGTCAAATACTTATTTTCCCCGCTGTATTTAAAAAGTGGCTCAAGGAAGGAACAATGGTGAACCAGTGATAGTGCCATGAGTGGCCAAGGCTCAGCGATGCAAATGGGGAGCAAAGTCCGATCCAACAGACGAGCTGCTGTAGCTCAAATTGCCAAAAAAGTTGATGCTTGTCCTGATAGAAAGGTGTCAGAACACAGAGACTCACAGTTCGTTGCATATGGGGCTGCATGGCTGCAGAGAACACCTAGTATCAGGATGCACTATGGAAAGCAGGCGAGCCGGCAGAGGCAGGGTGATCATTTGGGCAATGCTCTGCTGGGAAACATTTGGTCCTGCCATCCATGTGGATGTTATGTTGACATGCACCACCTATCTAAGCATTATTGCAGACCATGTACACCTTTTCATGGAAACGGTACTCTCTGATAGCTGTGGCCTCTTTCAACAGGCTAATGCATTCTGCCACTAAAACAAAAAGGGGAGGTGTTTACTTGGCCTCCAAATTCCAGATCCAGTTAAGCATCTGTAGGATGCGCTGGACTAGCAAATATGATCCATGGAAGCCCCACCGTGGAACTTAGAGAACTTAAAGGATCTGTTGCTGACATCTTGGTGCTGGATACCACAGCACATCTTCAGGGGTCAGGTTATAACGACACCAAAGCACAGTACGGCGTCTTTTTTTTTTTCCGTTAGGAAACGGCGAGCATGATGGCCATGTTAGCGCTTCACTCTGTCGTCCAAATGTGGTCACTTCATGCTCCAGCCTAAGTGCTGAACTTGAGTCCTCAAACCAGTGGTTGGGGGCTTATGGAGTACATCCATCTTTCATATACAGTCTCTACAGAACTGTATATAACTCTAACAATGGCGTGTTAGGCTTCCTTCCCTCCTTCCTTCCACTCACCTTTCCCTAGATGTTCTCTGCTAAACATAAGTGTTACATGCATTGTTTCATATCAGACTATCTGCAGAATTGCAAAATGAAACAAAACGCGCTCAGAGAAATTCATAAGCAGGTTATCTTTAAATTCACGGTGAGCTTCTTGTGACTCTTTTATTGCTGCTCTTGTGAGGACTCAAAAAAAAACCCCCTAAAACTCATGACGTGAGAGAAGTTGCTGCAATTCAGCACAAAATATGTCCCAGTGCACTCAGATTGAAGCACCGTGAAGGTCGTGTGTGTGTCTGTGTGTGTGTTTGTGTGTGTGTGTGCTTTATTGCTGATCATGGAGCTTGCTGTCTGTCTCAGCACTAAACGCCTTCTCACCTCCACATTTTGACCTGAGCCAAGAACTTTACTGCCCTTCAGCACTTAAATTGTCTTTCTTTCTCCACCTCCTCTCCGCCTCGGTTAAGTCAAATGCAACCAAAACACGACTAGACTCCTCATCGGTCCTCCCGGTGCTGTTTTTATATGTCGTCTACTCTTCTCGTCACAACTTCTAAGCTCAGATTTGTCCCACGTCGCATCCCGTCGACCACGTTAACGGCGTAGGCACGCAACGGTGAACCTGTAAATCGCGGGCACGCTCACGCTGCTTCTGGCATCAGCCATTGCTCCAGCGTGGCCGGATTTGCGTGCTCTCCTCATCTGTTCAGTAGGTGGGGTTGCCATGGAGATGTGGCATTTGCAGTGCTGCTGATGGGAGTGATCGGTCTGCATTGCACACACACATATAAAGAGCTAAAAATAGAGGGCTGGCTCCCTCTCTGAATATTGATCCTTATCTAATGATGCCTCAGAGGAGAAATGAACAGGGGGCAGAATCTCTGTGCGCTGGACAGATGAGAGAAGCCGGCTTTCATTTTGGGAACGTGCGAGCGTTATGCTGATTTATCACTTCACCCTCATTAGCCGGGGCTGTTTTTAAAGTGCAGAGTTCTTCACTGGTTGGTCATCTGCAGTTGTGTTGCAGCTCAGAAGAAGCAGGTGTTGGCTTTCTGTGAGAGGTCAACAGCTGTTCACAACTGGACCATTAACCTTGTGTGTTCATTAGGTGTAGAGACACTGACTAAGATTGATGTGGGGCCGTGTGGGTGCGTTGCGCCTCATCAGGGGTCTTTTGTCTTTGCTGCCACCTGAATGAAGATGCAGAGTTCTGTGAGAAGTGAAATAAGATGCATTTAGAAATATTTTAGTGGCATTTTCTGTTTTTATTAGACCCCTGACAGCAAAGAAACGACAGGAAACGAGGAGGAAAAGAAGCACCTAAAGGAAGCTGATTTTAGTAGAGCAGTGTGATGTTCATAGTTCAGCTGTGGGTTAACAAGTTGTTAGTGAAAATTAAAAACCATGAAATGATAAATGCATCTTCACCTCTTTGATAGTTTTGTGTGTTCTCTGCTAATGGAGGTAATAAAGGATGAACTGAAGGACTTTTCCTTAGTGTTTAGCCCCCGTGAAGAGCTTTTTATTAAGGCTCTTATAGTTCGGTCACTTCCCTCAGTTAGGAGCCTTCCTGAGTAAAATTAACCTATTTGACCGCACTCCTGGAGAACTGCACATCGAATAAAGGCCTGTCCAAGGTTCGCTCTTTTTTTTGACTTGTCACGTTCCTATTTTGCCACATTTGATGGTGTCGAGTCAAAGGTTCTATAAATGACCACAGTTGACCAAAGTGCTGTACAAGTTGTACAATAATATACACTGTGTATAACAGTCACTAAACCAGCAGTAAATATACGATAAAGTTCAAAAGTTGGGACTCTTGCCTCATTGGCTCTTGCTCTCCTGTTGCTTCTTTTCCACTGGTACCCACACCACTCAGCTTGATTCTGTCTTTGAAGTTGAGCCGAGATGGTAGTAGTGGAAAAGAGGCATAAGTCCAGTTAATACTACCTACTGGAAAACAGAACTCTTCTTCACTTCCTGCCATTTTCAAAGGAGATTATGTAGCCAGTGACAGAAATGTGAAGTGAAGGTTCACAGTGAACATAGATGGTGTTATTATTTTGTCATCCACACACAGTGGAGTCAAAAAGACTTCCATACTGCCACATTATGTTGCTCTCATCTCTGTTGGTCAGTTCAGTTAGTTGGAATAAAAGAGTTGCACACAGCCAGAGCATGTAGTTTTGTCGTGGTGCACTTCAGTGTTGGAGCTACTGGACCTCCCACACTTGGTCCAAGTCAGAGTCGCAGAACCTATTTTTATGCATACATCCCGACTTGGTCCAGGTCTGCTGTGTACCTCTTTCTGAAGATGATGGTTTGTCAAATCTGTCATACTCCTGGTATTTTAAGTCTAAAATGAATCCTTTAGTGATGACTAAACGGTGCACATTCGGAGAACTCACAGGACCTTGCAGGATTTTCACCCACACTTAAACGCGGAGGTTTTCTGGTCATCCCCCTGACCTCTGACCTCTGAAAAGCCCAGGCTGGGATGGACTCTTTATTTAATGTGAGGACGTCAAAACTGAAATGCAAAACATTTCAGCCGTTTATGTGTAATTGAATCCTGAAAACGGCGACAATGAAAACACAATCAGCGGCTGCCTGCTTTTGAAGCCGCAGAGCCGTTTCCACCATCACTCGGCGCGTTTCTTCTGCTGGAATATGCTCACACCGACACTGCGAGGTGCCAGACGCTCGCATCGCGAGGATGCGTCTAATTGCATCTGCCGAGGTGCGAAAGAACTCTGCAAAGCTTTAATTACACCTATCTCGCCCACTCGTTTTGTCTGCCTGCTTGTGTGACAGCTGAAATCATTAAACACGGCGAGAAGGAGAAGACGGGCGAGCCGAACGACTGGGACCGAGAACTGGGAATAAAAAGTGGGAGGTCTGAGTTGTGTTGAAAATGTGAAACTCATTGTCATCAGCAGGGGATTGTGAGTTGATGGGCTGCTTATCTCCCTTTTGTTTCTCGTGCGCGAGCGTGTGTATAACGTGAAGTAATGCGGTTCAGTGCAGGGAGCTGCAGGAGGCCGGAGCAGCTGAAGGTTAATGAAGTGCTGTATTAAGAGCAGTTTGGTAAATTGCTGTCAGATGGGCCACGCGGTGAAATGAGAGGATCAGCAAGAAGCTAAATTGAAATTATCCTTAAAGGAAAATTGTAGTTTCTTTCAAGCTTGGCTTTATTTTCGGTCACCATTCCCACTGGTACTCACTGGAAGTGCTGTACTCACCAAATGCTGAGGAGAGGGCGGTGAGGAGCAGTTAACCACTTTTATTCAGGATTAAATGAAGGTGAAGAGCAGAAAGGTGGACCTGTTAAGCTAATTTCCACCAGCCATGCATGATTCACAGTTTAGAATAATCTTTCATCTGATACGGAGCATCAGTACGGCTCTTCTCATTCCCTCTCTGATTGAAACAAGTCATTTTGGCTTTTTTCTAGTTGGGTACTTCTAGCAAACAGAAGGTGAATAGAAACAGCTTTTGCAGATAGGATGTAACGTTAGGACGAAAACCATTCATCAAATAACTCAACTATAAAAGGAAAAAAATCCTCAATGCAAATGTTTTACTTTGATGTTTTCTTTAATCCACGACTCTGTAAACCGTGAGCTCAGGTGGAGAGAAAGAAGAGTTTTTTTCAGCGCCTGCTACTGTAGAAAGAAGCCTTTAAACCTTACTACGATATATCCCTCAGACCTAGTTGGAACTTTTTAAAATTTTTGTTGAAATAAGGAGTTTTCTGATGAACTGCACACCCGCGTTCAAAGCCACACTTCCACGCATCAGACTTCACCCTCACTGTGATCAGCAGGACTCGCAGTTATTCACACTCATGACTTAACTGGTGTCTAAAACGTCTGTCTCTTGCTCGTTTTGTGAGTTCTCGATGTAGAGGGATGCATATTTCACCACCTAGCAACAGATGACGTATGTCAGATAAAGTCCGATTCCCACAGCTGCTCTGAGTTTGAAACGTTTTACTCATTTAGTCGCATTTCTGATTTTCTTCAGAGTGAATTTCAAAGAGCCGGAGGCGGTGCGAGCGCTGACCTGCACCCTGTTAAAGGAGGACTTTGGTTTGGCCATCGAGATCCCTCTGGAGCGACTCATACCCACCGTCCCCCTGCGCCTCAACTACATCCACTGGGTGGAGGACCTCATTGACGGCCAGAAGCAGCCGCGCAGGGGCATTGACATCGGTACGGCCACCAGTTTCAGTCACCTTCAGCGCACGTGTGATGTGATAGTCTAGTTAAGCTGCTTTGATTGGTTTATAAGACGAGAAATCAGGCTTACTTAGTCACTTACTTAACTTAGTTCAAACATGGTCATTTGCACTTCCATCACTCACTGTCAGACTCAAAATATAAGGTCATCTGCACTGACCCAGTGTGTCAGACTTCACTCTAATGCATATGTGTTTCAGTTCTCACCAGTACCTGTACATCTGTGTAAAATGAACGTGCTTCTCCTTTAAATGCTGCAGCAAACCCCAGCAGCACATCTTTAAACATTAATAACCACAGACGGGGGGGATTTAAATGTTAATGCCGCTGCTCTGATTTTTTTTCTTGATGTGGCTCGCCGCTCGGCACAGCACCTGAAATGTCAGTTGGCACTTCCAGCAAATGAGCCCAGTCATTCCCAGTTTTCCCAGCACTCGCCAGCCTGATCCCCAGTCACACGTCATTACTTGTTTTTCATTCTGTCGCTCAGAGAAAACAAGGTCTGACTTTAAATGTGTTTTCCTGCAGGTGTGCTTCTCCTCTGTAGTTCCTCAGGTCACTGATTGGTGACCCCGAACCTTTATGTGAGCCCACTGAAGCTGTCTGCTGCTGATGGATCACCACTGGGTGTTTCCTTTTCTAACCGAGGCCATCTCAACTGAATTATGTGGCTTTGGTTCTTGTTAGATGGGAATAATTTAATAATAGCTGCTGGATTTGACATTTATTGACCATTATGTCCACCAAGTCTAAGATAATTCTTTAGAAACGCATCATGTCACACTTTGGGACCTCCTTCCTTCAAGACAACAAAAACATTGCGGCACATTTTCATATTGTTCAGTGACAGCTATGATCAGTCATCATTGTGAACACATACATCACTGTCAGGCTGCCAGTAACGTACGTGTGTGTGTGTGTGTGTGTGTGTGTGTGTGTGTGTGTGTGTGTTTTTCATCAGGCACTGGGGCGTCCTGTATCTACCCCTTACTGGGAGCCACAATGAACGGCTGGTACTTCCTCGCCACAGAGGTGGACGACATCTGCTTTGACTATGCTACCAAAAACGTGGAGCAGAACAACCTGTCCGACCTGGTCAAAGGTGCGTTTGATCTACTCAATGTGAAGGTGACTTCATCTTTAGATATTATACTACTACGCTGGAACTCTCATACACTGTCTCAGAGATGATGTTTTATGTGTGAGCTGCAGCACTGAGGATGAATTCCAGGATACTGTGATTACTAAGAAGTGGATTAATATGACAGCAGGAAGAAGTCAGCTACCATTAGCCACCACAAGCTACTGGTCAGGTCAGCGTGACTTTGGAAATAAAAACAAAACCATTTTGCACAAATGTTCAGTTGGATGAAGGTTGATCCCACTTTTCTGGTCATAATTCATGTGATAGTGATGAAAAGGTTTAAACATCAGATATCATCAAAGGTCCAGTCTGACTTGAATGATGTGTAATTCGGAACATCTTGGATTTCACCTTCTACCTGTGGGTCTGATACAGCCTGGAGACAGATTGGTTTGTTAGATGATGAGGTTTGCAGGGCCAGTGGGTAGTTTTTCGGGGGCTTCCTGTGCGTCTAGTGGTCATTGTTTATGATTGTAGATGATGCCGCTATAGCGGCTCTGACCAGCCAAAAATTAAGAAGCTGTAGGTTGCATGGTGCAGGCTTGTTCTGGCAGATCCCACAGATGTTCCACCGGGTCCTCTGGAGTTTGGAGAGCAGGTTTGTTGTATTGCTTGTGCTGTTCCTGAGCAATTTTTGCAGTGTGCTGATGTCCTGCTCGGAGAGGCCACTGCCATGAAAGGTATACGTGGTTTGCAGCAATGTTTAGGTTGCAGACCGTGCACCCCAAAGTGTTCCAGCAGGAAACAGATATTTTCACCAGTCCTATTTTTAATGCTGTGGCTGCTTTGTGCAATTTGATCACTGATTGTTGCTGTAAATATTTCAGCAAGTCCTGCCAAAATCTCGATATCCTGCCTCGAAAATGCTTTGTTTCCTGTTGTAGTAAATAGGATGTCTTTTTGTGACACTTAGCCGGACAAAACAGGGACGTCTTGCTGGAAGAGTGTCGTATTTAGCCTGAGCTGAGACTAAACTTGTCTCTGCTCAGCAAATCTGTGGCTGACAGGAGTGCAGCACACAGTGACTCGGGTCCCATTTTGTATTGACAGTCATACATTTTATTCAGCTTTTACACACTTGTCTCACATTAGTGTTTATTTATTTATTTTACCTTCCTCAGTCGTCAAAGTTCCTCAGAAGACTTTACTGATGGATGCCTTGAAAGAAGAGACAGAAATGGTGTACGACTTCTGCATGTGCAACCCTCCATTTTTCGCCAACCAGCTGGAAGCAAAGGTAAAAGTTCACGTTTAAAAGTAGTTTAAATTCTGGAGCGTTGTCTGCTTTGACCTTGAAGTTTCTGACTCATTGACAGTAAATGCACTCGTATACTGACCGGAGAGGCTCCAGCACCAAACACAGTGTGTTTACGTTTTAGTAACAGGGCTCTAATAGGATTTTATTGTAATCTCTGTCTGTCTTGCTGCCCTCTCCAGGGGGTAAACTCCAGAAACTCACGCCGACCTCCTCCCAGTTCAGTGAACACGGGCGGGGTGACGGAGATCATGGCAGAGGGCGGAGAACTGGAGTTTGTCAAGAGGATCATTCATGACAGCCTGCAGCTCAAGAAGCGCCTTAGGTGAGGAAAGAGGACTGTTTTCTTCTTTTCTTTTCTTTTTAAAGGTTGCACATGTATTTGTGTGTGTAAAAACACAAATGTCATTACAACACAGCCACATATTTAAATTGGCGGGTGGATGTAGATGAGTGCTGCACTTGTAGTTGCTCTGGAGAGGCTTGGAGAGCTTTAAATGGCTGCAGTGAAGGGGAGACTCGGAGAGGTGAAATGGGCAGATGGGCTGCTGCACATTGATGGAGCTGTCACCCACAGTTGCTTTAATGATTTTGGCACACGTTGACTCTGTGCTGTATCCGGGAGCCCACAGGGAACAGCTGTGTTTGGGAGGGTGAGGGTGGAGGGGTCGGATAGATGGGTGGGGGTGTCTCAGGCGGCCCTCGCTTTACCCTCCCTCGTTACGGGGCTGTCACCGAGGCAGCCGAGCGAGACCCGGGCAGAGGGAGCTGCAGAGTGGTGCTATTAAAACTGATTAGACGTGTCACACCTGCTACACGGAGCACTGTGTGTGTGTGTGTGTGTGTTTGCAGAGTGGAAAGATGAGCACTCTTGAGTGGGACTGAAGTTAACACCTAGTTGCTCTTGTGTGGCAGTGTTACACTAAAAGTCAGAGCGAGCCGGGTTTCATTTCGCAGGTTTGAGGCTCCGGCCAAACCAACCGGAGCCGACTGTCACTCCCAAAACCACGCTGGGACACGAGAGCCTCCAGGTGTCCATGGAAACACTGCCAGCCTTTTCCGATTGGTCCTTCGAGACGCCCCCATTGCCCCGCTCTGCTCCTCTTTCCTTTCTTTTCACCAGAGGGTAATTACTGTCAGATAAGGCGAGTTTAACTTTCAGCCAAATATCCAAAAGTGCGGTTAGATTTGAGGTAATGCTCCTAATTCATCACGCCATTGATATGAAAATTACCGTCTCTGGTAATAAGACTGTAATCACGTGCGAGTGCTTCAGAAGAGAAAAGACTGAAAGTGGAGGCTGATGCAGCTGCGCTCTTCTCGAAGAGGCTGCTGGTGGTGCATTCGGGGATCTCTCCTGGGCGTTGCTCCCCACTGTGCTCAAAATTGGCGAACATCTGTGAATATTAGAGCTGTTAAATATTTCATCGTGTCACCTGAGGCTGACGGGCTGCTCCTCAATACCCCTTCAGCCCTGGCTGTCCTCATGCCTCTTTAACATGATTACATGTCAGTGTCCTTACTGATTGTCAGTCACAAGTTAAATAATGTGTCAGATTAAATTTTATTTGGGTGTTACAGGAGCTTTTTAGCCAACTACAGTCAGGAGGCAGGTTTGACACAGTTGAAGTCAGAGCTTTAGGAAACTGCATCTATGTACATGTCTATTAAAAGCTTTCTATATTATAATGAAATAATAATTATTATAATAATAAGGAAAGTAAGACTAAAAGATGTTGAGATGGTTGAATGGTTCACAAATTGCTAGTATCTCACTATAATGATCATAGAGTATTTATGTATGTCTGTATGAACTCCTCCTTAATGGGGGAGCCAGTCACAAAACCTACGTACGCAACTTAACGGTGTCCAGAATTTCTATTTTTTTGTGTGTGACTACCACATTACGCTATTCCAAGTAAATGTCAAACCCAAGGTTCGCAGTTTTAGGTTTTGCTTTCAAATTGAACAGGTTTCTCAAATAAGATGAATGCATGTAATAAATACAGGAGGGAAACAAAATAGCACCACAGGCATGGCAAAAAACGCTTGTAGGGAGGGTTTGTCCTAGTGTTTGTAATGTAGATAGGAGCCATGTAAGGCTGTAAAAGTCATTAATAAAACTTTCAAATGAATTGAATGTTACATCTGACAGGTAGCCAGTGTACTGGCCTTTTTATTCAAATCCTGGGACTTTTTTTTTAATGAGCTGGCTTTTTTTTTAAGGAGATGGACTTTTGGCTGGGACCCAAGCAGTAGGGCTGCACGATTAATCGTTAGAAAATCGCGATCTCGATTCATACTCATGTGCGATTTCATTTCCAAATGACAACGATTTAAAAAAAAAAAGAAAAAAAAAAGACGACGATTGTACCGCATTTTGATCCGGGACATACTCTGCATGAAAACAAGCGCTCACTCTTCCTGCTCAACAAATGACAAGGGCGGAGCCTTATACCACGTGATACAGAAGCTGTGCCGTGTGATGCTAAAATTAGCAGGGAAAAAACAGCGGAGAGCACGTCAGGGATGACGAGAAAGTGACAGGAGAAAATCCGTCCCGAGTCAACCACCCAAACATCAATAACGGGAACCTTATACAGCGCTTCCCTATACACGTCGAACTCCCGCAGGCACAAAGAAATTACGGAGGCTATTACTTATCACCTGACCAAAGATATGGCTCCCATCAACACTGTGCAAAACGAGGGATTTAGGAAAATGATCAACACCCTAGACAAACGCTACACAGTGCCGTCCCGCAACTATTTTTCTATTGTTGCACTACCTGCTCTATACACGCAGCGTCGAGCAACGGTGGAGACGGAATTTCAAGCAGTACAACATTTTGCGGCAACAACAAAACGTGAGACATTTCGTTAGCTTGATAGCATAATTGCCTAAGTCATTTTTTTGTGTTTTCGGAAAACAAGAAAAAACTAATTTTCTAAATATCACATGCATATTTTTAATTGATATTTTCACAGAACATTTAAGTATATGTGAGGAAAAGTATGGAAAAAGAACAAAACCCAACATCATTTCTTTTGTCTAATAAAAGTGACTTAGGCAGATTATGCCTATGACTTAGGCAGTTTTTCTTCAAACTATAAAATGAACATGACATACTACAATGTAACCATAACACACTGTAACTTTTCAATTTTAATCACAAAATGGCAGCTAGAGTAAGGAGACTTACTCACTTCACCTCACCCACCCATTAATTTGCAGAGGAGGCCTGTAGGCTCATAAAAGAGGTGTGCGTGTGTCTATGTGTGTTTGTATCTGTCTGTGTGTGTTTGTCTCTCTCTTCTCTCTCTTTCTCTTCGTGTGCGGGTGTGTGTGTGTGCGTGTGTGTGTGTGTGTGTGTGTGTGTGTGTGTGTGTGTGTGTGTGTGTGTGTGTGTGTGTGTGCGTGCGTGTGTGTGTGTGTGTGTACTATTTGGTAGGCTATGTATACTACTGATGAGGAAGATCATCATAGTACTTGTGGGCCACTCTTGGTAGTACATTTTTCATTGACTGTAAGTCACTGTATTTCCTCAGGGTGATGGGCAACTGAGCAGGAAAGAGTGGGATCCACTTGAATGGCTTGTTGTCGGGTATGCTGATGCGCCGAGGCAGGTCTTCCCAGTCAGATTCAAAATCCAGCTTGTACCTGATCCGTCCATCAGTCAAGTACTGCAAAGCCCGGAGGTCATGGACTGTGGGGTCCCCAACTTTTTTGCCGGGTCGAATATTGGTGACATAGGTGCCAGATAACTTCATGAAGTCATTGTGGTATAGTTGAGTCACCCTGTATGGGGATGGATTAATGCGTGCAGCCTCAAAGATGACAACGTAATCTCGTGGAGTGTAAACGTCTTGCACAATGCGCCGTTCAATTAGACTGTGCATGGAGTCACACTCCATCTGTGTGTGGCCTGCAACTAGAAATTTCTGCTCAATGCTGACACCATGCTTCATGGCCAGGTAAAGGTAGGCGTTGCTGATGGTAGCACACCGGTTCTGATACCCGCAGCCATCACTCCAGACAATGACTTTCTCAATGTTTCTGTTGGCCTGTAGGACAGACTCAAAGTGGTTGGACTGCAGATGTGCAAAAACCTCACTGCTGAGGGAGCCTTCATGTTCTTCCCAAGCATAACAGTACCCATCTCTGTTGTTCATGTTGAAGCAGGTAAAGTTGTGCATCTGTAATTTAGTTTTGTAGTACATTGTACTTGCTTTTGTCTGGGGGCAAAGAAGAACGCGTTGAAGGTCCATTGTCCACACTGAAAGTGTGTCACTGGATTCATTTTTGTCTGCAGCCTTTTCAGCTTGAGCCTGACTCTTCAATCTCAAGTGTGTAGCAAGAGCATCCTCATCTGTATTTCCTACCTTGGCGCTTACACAGATGTCACATTGTTTTTTTTTTTGGAATGAACACAGAGTAATCCTGCTCTCCAAAAACCTTCCGAAAGTATGTCTCACTCACAGCACGCTTTCCATTCTCATTGGCAGCATTCTGGTATTCCTTGTGAAGCTCTCTCAAAACTGTTCCTGGCTCCAGGAACTTCTTGTTCTGATAAGAGGGAACCTGGCGGCAGTTATGGGATGGGACTGTAGGTATTCCAGAGAGCCACTCTTTCAGGAAGGCCTGGTCTCCATCTGATATTGGCATATGAGGACCAGTCTTGTTGATCTTGGGGTTGGGCTGGGTATGAGTGTTGGGTTTCATGCCTGCAGTTAACCATGATCCAATGGTTCTCAGGGCAATACCAAGTGTGGAACAGAAAAGATTTTTGCACACAGGTATTTTGCATCTATCTGAGAGTTGCAGGTGGTATAGCAGAGATGTTGTTCTCCTTGAATCAACACCACCTTTCTTCTGTTTTATGGGCACATTTTCAACAACAGTCTGGATATACACCTTGCGTGTCTCCCAGGAAGGCATGGACCAGAAATTGTTGAAGATTCCTCTTCTCTCAACTTCAGTCAGTAGCTCACAACTTCTTTTCGTTGACTTGAAGCAGTGCTGTGATGTGCATGGTGGGCCCATGGCCTTTGGTGGTCTCTCCTGTCCCATTGTATTCTTGTAATTCTCTCCCTTCAGACGCTTTTCTTTGATGACATTTTTCTTCCACGTATGGGGCAGTGGACGCTTGTGACGAACAGCAGAAGTGCTGGGGGTTGGACTGGCTTCCTCTTCCTCTGCTTCCACCTCCCCTCCTTCCTCTTCCTCCCCTTCATCTTCGTCTCCTTCCCCTTTCTTTTCCTCTCCTTCATCTTCCTCTCCTTCTCCTTCCTTTTCCTCTCCTTCCCCTTCCTTTTCTTCTCCTTCATCTTCCTCTCCTTCCCCTTTCTTTTCCTCTCCTTCATCTTCCTCTCCTTCTCCTTCCTTTTCCTCTCCTTCCCCTTCCTTTTCTTCTCCTTCATCTTCCTCTCCTTCCCCTTTCTTTTCCTCTCCTTCATCTTCCTCTCCTTCCTCTGGCTGCTTATCAGTCTGTTGCCCCATATCAACATAATTTCCTCCTTCTCCCTCATCTATATCCACCAACTCCTCTAAGTTCACATCAACTTCCTTTCCTGATGATACAACAGAAAATAAAATGCTGTTGGAGTATCTTAAAATGGTAAATCAAGATGACATCTAAATCTACTTGTGTAGTCAAAATGTCTGCTATGTAAAAAAAAAAAAAAAAAAATCAATTTGTACTATTAATATCAAATCAAATCAATTTATTTTTGTATAGCCCAAAATCACAACAACAGTCGCCTCAAAGGGCTACATGAATATTACTGGCAATAGAGTTCAACCAGTATCAGTCATTTGAACACAGTCAATATAAAGTCCAATTTAACAATTAACAATGAACCCAGGGCGTCCCCCGTCCTTAGACTCTCCTCCTAATAAAAAGCAAATGTTTGAAACATAATATAATTTGCAAACTTGCTGAAAATGCTCAAATTGCCTTTGAAATTGCCAAAGATTTACTCTGGTAGCATGCTGCTGTTAGCTAGCTGCTAGCTTGTACTACATTACTATGCTAATGCTACACTACTAACGCTAATGTTAGCTAGCCATCATACTTTGTTTGCAACAAAAAAGTAATCTTTTAACATGGTCATAACCTCTTTGATTGAATGAAAATACATTTAGTGACCAAAAAACTAAAAAAATATGAACTTTTACCAGATGTAAATGAATCAAAAAGAAGAGCAAGGGCTTCACTTGCGGTCAACCTCTTCTTCTTATCAGCCATTTTGCATACATCAAAACTGCCTAAGTCAACCAGAACCTGTTTAAACACATTCCAACCCAAATCACCAGCTGTAGGCGGATACCAAGTACGCATCAACACGTCATCCTCGACACTATAAACACGAGGGTACTGGTCGCTAGAGTTGGCCGCGGAAAAACAACTCACAAGAGTTGGGTCACTCTGCTGTGCCGAAACCAACTCCTTTTTGTTGATTTCCAAAGACAGTTGAGGTGTCACTGATGGGCTAATAGGCAGCATCGCCTCAGAGTCGCCCGTCAGTGGAACACGGGTTTCAGATTCAGACTCCGGACCACCACCAGCACAGAGAAAAGAATCAGATAAATCCACGTCACCGTACTTGCGCCTATGCGCACGAGTTACCGCGCAAGCAGGAAAAACAGAGGAGGAATGCTCCTCAGCGACAGGGTTAGGTAATGAAATATCAGGCACCGGTATCTCAACCACTCTCGGGGTAGAAAACACTTTTCCGTTAGCCAAATCATTCCCCAGAATCATCGCAACTCCGGGCACTGGCAACTGGTCGCGCACGCCAACCGGTACCGAACCCGAAACGAGCGGCGATTGAAGAAACACATTGTGCAATGGCACACGTAGTACATCCATTTTTACACCCCAGACAAGAGCATCCGAACCACAAAAAGAGTCATCAGAAAAAGGTAGAATACCCTTCAAAATAAGAGTCTGCGCGGCCCCAGTGTCACGCAGAATCATGATCGGCACCCGATCCTCCTCTTTTTCATTCAACGAAACAAACCCCTCCGACACAAAAGGGCGGTAGCTCTCATCAAAGCCTTCACTTCCCACTCCATTGCTAGGTGAAGTGGAAGCTGACATAGAACGAACGAAACCCACACTTTTCGGCTTCCTCACCGTGTTGGCCTGCTCCCTGCGCTGTAGTGATGGGCAAGCAGCAACGAGGTGCCCGATTTCATGACAATAAAAACATTTGCGATCTGACATAGGAATAGCAGCAGAACGTGTCTGGCGCTTAGGGGAAACCCTATAACTTCTGACAGGACGAGGTGAGGAAGTGTACTCACGGCGCTCTGTCGAAAGTGCAGCACGATGAGTTAACACAAACTCGTCGGCAAGGACCGCGGCTTTAGACAGTAACCCCACCTTCTGCTCATTAAGATACACGACAATGTTTTCAGGGAGACATGTCTTGAACTCTTCCAGCAGGATCAACTCCTTTAGCTGAGTAAAGTCCTCCGCGTGACTGGCAGCCACCCACTTGTCAAATAAGACAGTTTTCTCACGTGCAAATTCCACAAACGTTTGACTATCAAACTTGCGACAGGCACGAAACTTCTGTCGATACGCCTCTGGGACAAGTTCATAAGCCCGCAAAATAGTGGATTTGACAACCTCATAATCCAAGCTGTCCGCAATAGAAAGACTCGCACAGACCTCCTGCGCTCTTCCCATTAATTTGCATTGCAGCAACAGACTCCAGACGTCCTTTGGCCATTTTAAAGTGGTTGCGATGCGCTCAAAAGCAGTGAAATATGAGTCAACCTCTCCTTCCCTAAAAGGAGGTACCAAAACAACCTGTTTGCTAGCGTTAAACTGGTCTATGGTGGGAGTGTCGGGGAGTGTACTTACAGGAACGGGAGCAGCGTCACTCGCTCGAGAACGATCAAGCTCCATAGCTCGAATGCGGAGATGCATGAGCTCGACTTCCTTAGCCTTAGCCGCCAACTCCACCTCCTTCAAGCGAAGGGCAAGCCTGAGATCCTCCGTCACCAAACCCCCCCCAACCTGGCCAGCCGGGTCAAATACAGGAGACTGAATGGCGACAGGAGCTTCCGCCCCCGACGGCATCCGCCCCTTGGAAGGCTTCGGGACGGCCCCAGCAGCTTCCGCCCCCACTGCCGTCTCCAAACTCCCAGACCCACTCGGCGAGGTTTTCTGCCCCCCAAACACTCCCCTGTCCACCAGTCTCTCCACCAAACAGTGTTTAATTTCCGCCTTCTTAGCATTCAACGGAACATCCACCCTGGATAAGTTATCCACTACCAACAAATCTGCTTTTGTGCACCGCTCCAACTTTTCAATGGAGGGACGTTGCGCAAAATCATCCATGTCAAACGACATCACGAGCAAAGCGAAAAAGGAAAACACAACACCGCAGACACCCAACCGCATCCGCGCACTCCAGAGCCGCAAAACTCGCGCACGACGTTTCCCCCCCACCACAAACGCAAAAAGGAAACGAACCAATCACACGAACGAAAAGGGACGAGCCCCCATTTATGTTACGCCCCTAGTCTAGGCGGGTAGGGACGCACATAAGGTTGGAGGAGAGAGAGACCAAATCCCCGCCCTGGTTCCCAAGCCAAACATCCAAACCAGTTGTAAGTAAAAAAGTGATTTTATTTAAGGACAAGAAGCATAGCTCCGGGGTGAGCCCAGGCCAAAATAATAAACAAAACCAACTAAGTCCCACCAGAAAAGACTAACTAAACCCTAAGAAAGAAAAAAGAACAAACAAATGACAGAGCTATCCCTCGCTCCCTGACCAAGAAAACAGGAGAAAACGATTCCAAAAGAAAAGGCAGCTCACCCCTTCCGCTTCAGCCCACGAGTGCCTAAGCTTACAATTCACACTCCCACAAATACACAAGATAAACGCAGGCTGGGAAAACCAGGGTCAGGACTGCGACGGCTGTCAGGCTACTCGCTCGTTCCACACTCTCTCTCTCTCTCTCTGGAGCTGTCAGAGCGGCTTTTTGAATGTGGTCACCTGTTCCATGGTCCAATCAGCTCACTACTCTTCATTAGGGGAGGTACCTGTAGAGAGTCTTAAGCACAGTAAAGAGACACAGAACAAACAGCCCACACAGTGTTCTTATGGCCAGTAAAGTTAGGCAAAAATCTCAATTTGACCAAAAAATGACTTAGGCACTTATGCTATGAAGCTAACGATTTGTTGTTTTTATGTTTATTTATTGTTTTTATGTTCAGTCTCAACTGTTACGAAGTTGATGTGCAGTTAATAAGTGCAATAAATATTTATACTGGAAAAGAAAATCGTGAGAGAATCGTGATCTCAATTCTAAGCCAAAAAAATCGTGATTCTCATTTTATGCAAAATCGTGCAGCCCTACCAAGCAGTGAACATTGCAGCAGTCCATGAAGGAGTGGGTGAATTTTTCAAGCTCTGTTACAGATAGAAAATGATTGACTTCTCCAACATTTCTTATGTCTGATTTATACAAATCTGTAGAGCCCACGATTTAGCCTACGTAACTGGGTGACAGCATTGCCAGTAATAAAACCTGTATGGGTTGCGTCGATTACTACGTCAAGTTGAATTTCTAGTGAGGTGTGCATCAGGTTGAAATGTAGGAAGTTTTTACAGTCCTGTGAATAACTTGGCACCTCCTTACTGCTTCCATAGGAATTAAGAGGTTAAGTAGCAGCCAGGTACAGATTATCAACTGCAGTTGGTAAAGTAATCATCCACAAATCTGAGCGCCTCTATAAAAGCTGAAGTTTTGGCAGTTTGCTGGTTTGGAACAATAGTCTGCTCCAGTTTTTAAGAGCTGAGGCGATAAAATGAAACCCTGATGATGACCCTAACCCTAATAAAAACATCACACACACATGTTTTGACTACCTCTGTCAAATTGACCAGCCGTCCTTCCAGGCTGACTCCCCGATGTGTTTCTTTCCTCCGCCTGCCCCAGCTGGATGTTGCTGCTCATTGATCAAGTCCAACCTCACGTCTTTATCACACAGCAGTGATTATTGATCAGGCGTCCACCACGGGATGACTTCAAAGCAGTTTTTCCTCTGCTGCAGGATGTTTTTCTGCCTCTCGTATTTTACTTTGTGTCGCTCCCCTGAGCACTCCCCCTCTCCTCATTTGATCTGTGCTCGAGGGTTCACGCCCGGCTGTTGGCCACTAACACCTCCAACAGACACAGTTTGGTTAATATGGATTCTCCTTTCTGCAGGTGGTACAGCTGCATGTTGGGAAAGAAGTGCAGCCTGGCACCTTTGAAAGAGGAGCTGAGGAAGCAAGGGGTGAGTAGCCAGCGAGACCCAGAACAAAGAGAAATTTACGAATACATGCGCAAACACGGTAATCAGTGAGAGTTACAAAGCAGGCACAGCTTTGATCTCAGTTTGTTCATGCAGAGACACGATGCTTCTTGCAGGGCTTGTTAAAACAATCTTTGCCACACCCCCGTCGCCCAAGCTACCTTTCTTCTATGTATTGATGTTTAAAGGAGGCAATCACCAGCACCAGCTGAGCACGCTCACAAACGAGCCATGAATGAGCTGATTTCTGTTTGCTGTGCATGACTGAATCACACGCCTCTCAGTAGCTAACATGCATTAGCGTCATTAGCCTGACTAATAGCCCAGCACATGACTCCTGACTGCTGCGGGCCTGCAGTACCGCGCCAATCTCACAGACCGCCCGGCCCCCGCCCCGCACCTGCCACCCCTCAACCCTCCTCCAGGGTGTCGCTGCTCATCAGAGTGAGTGCAGCGTTGGCTAACATCCAGGAAGAAGGCTTCATTCTGAAGCGTGTGTAAAAAGAAACCTGCGCTTGTTAATATGCTAATGCTTTCATCACCAATTACTTGAGTCATTCTCCAGCGTGTCCTCAGTTTTCGTTGTGTTTTTAATTTAGCAAATGTGACTCATAAAAACTCATCTCACCCTCAGAGCTGTCTGACCTCTGACATATAAGATAAGTGACTTCCTCTTATTTTCTGAGAAAACCCCGACAGCAACACAGTGGATTCCCACATCCTCCTTATGTTCTCACATACTGTCAGAGACGTGAAGCCAAAGGTCACACTGGCAAAACATCACACTGTCAGATTCAGTCACTGCTTTCTAGAAAGACTAAATTCCTAAATTGTTAGTTTTGATCGCAGATACCGCACACACCAATCAGTCACAGCTGCCAATCAGCACAGAAACTCCAAATGTTTTTATAATGATGGGTTTTGTTTTAAACAAAATATTGAATCGGTGCTATGGGAAGGATTTTATTTGGATAAAATAACTGAATACTGATAGTGAGACGGATACGTGTAGATATAAAATGACAAGCCTCTGTTGCAGGAAAATATTTGGATTTTTCTGTATTTAGCCATAAATGATCATCAGATTTTCACCTAAGAGTGTTTTCACACCTGCACTCTTTATTCCATTTAAAATCATTTTACTCCTCCCTGCGATTCAGTGTAATTCAGCGATGGTACACAAACATTTTTATTTTAAAATGTTTCTTTTTTCACATCTAGTTTCAATTTTTAGTTTAAATTAACTATCATAAATTTTGTTTGTAGAGATGTATTTTGCGTGACTTGGACTTTTTCTCTTTCCAACAAATATTTTACATGTGATCAGTTTCTGTGGTGTATTTTCTTTATGAATTTATCGTTTTGAGGATCTCAGGTACAGCCTGGTCGCCAGAGTACTGCAGTGTTTTCATGCTGTGCACTTGTTAACTCCAGACTCCTCTCTGTTTTTGCTCAGGTGCCTAAAGTGACCCACACTGAGTTTTGCCAGGGGCGGACCATGCGGTGGGCACTGGCTTGGAGTTTCTATGACGACGTGGTTGTTCCGGTGAGTTTGTACAGATTTATTGTTGTTGTTGTTGTTAAATGTCAGTAACAGAGGATTACCAGGATCAGGATTACATATAAAAGCAGGTTACCTGCTCAGCTCTGAGGAGCACATTTTGCTCTGCTGCTGGATGTTTCCAAACCCTCTCCTCAATAATGCACCACCTCTGTCCCTCTCCAGACTGGATCCTCTTTCCCTGCAGCCTCGTTCCATTATGTGTACTTACTCCGTCCTCTGGGGAGATGTTTATGTGATTTCTAACATGCTGTAGCCAGGCAACAGTCGCCAGGGCAGAATTGTGCGCGCACACTGTACCGCAGGCGTGTCTGGATTAGAGGGTGAGATTTGGAGTTAAACAGACATGAAAGCATTGCAGAGAGAGATCTGGAAATGATGCTGCAGTGCTGATGAAGTCAATCAAACACATAAATGCAGGTGAAGCAGAGGGCTGTTTGGTGGACTGTTTCTGTTTTTCAGCAAAAAAGCAGTTGAGCAGAATGATTGGCCTAATTTTTCTCCAGCTACCATCCTCCACGTTCACACTGCTCCAAATCATCAACAGGCAGAGCCCCTCGAGCACATGTGGGGTTACGTAGCAGAAGTTCACGGTCAAACGCCCAATTCTGCCTGCATGAACCTTTCTATGGTCATCTGGTTTATGTATATAAGCATGGGAGAGCGCATTAATGTTAAATGTAGACTAAAACATATGTGACATATATGATCTGTGACCTACTTAACCTCATTATTACCCGTGGTGACTTAATTCATGTCTGGTGTAACCAGAAATGTTTGCAGTACAGTTATTGAAGTAGTGGAAACCTCAGGATTCCTAAGGATTCTAATCCAGGAAGAAATAGATTTTTGGTCAATTTTATTTATTTGTTGTTTTTGCATGTCATTTTCATTTGGTTCCCTCATTTGGAAATAGCTTCAGTCTAAAAAACAAGATAGGAGACGTGTTTATGTTTTTTAAACACTTGGATCTGTATGATGTCAGTGAGAGCTTCTTCCTCTTCTGCACTGTGATCATCTTCCATCTCACCCTCTGTCTAACATCCTCCTGTCACACCAACCCTGTGCATGTCCTTAATCCCGACATCCATGAATCTTCTCTGAGGTCTTCGTCTTTACCTCCTCCATTTTCATCATCCTTTGTCCAGTATATCCACTATTCCTCCTCTGCACATCTCCGAACCCTCTCAACCATGCTTGTCTAACTTTGTCTCCACACTGCTCCACCTAAGCTGTCCCTCTGATGTATTCATTACTATTCCTGTCCATTCTGGTCAGTCTTCAGCTCAGCCTCCTGTCTTTTTGTGCACACATCTCAGCAGGTCTCACTGCCATCCTGTAACCCTTCCCTTTTACTCCTGTCACAAATTACCTCCGACACTTGTCTCCACCCTCCCCACTCTTCTTCACCTCTGTTGCTCTGAATAGTTGATCCCAGGTATTCAAACTCATCTACTTTTACTATCTCTACTCCTTGCAGCTTCATGGCTACACCCGTCTCCCCCACCATCAGTGACACTCTCTCTGTGTGATGCCACTGACTGCAGATATCATTAATATGGTCAACTCAGAAACATAGCACTGACTTTTTAGCAAAGCAGCTCCACTTCCCTTTTCAGACCTACTATTTGTGAGGTTCAGCCAGTCAGGAGAAAACTAGAAACAGACCAAGGATGGAACTGAAAGGCTGAACCGAGGCTCAGTATAAAGGATTATTTTCATCTGTGAATAATGCAAAGCTACTCTACTAGATTAGAGTACTATGGAGTTGGAATCAAGTGTAATGAGACAACCCTTCCCTCGTTTGTTTTTTCCAACCAGTACACACAAATCCACACCGTTTTCAACATATGAAATAATACGAGCTGTTGTTATTTTTAGATTCAATCTTATTACAGAGAGAGGACAAAATGCAGGGGTTGTAGTGAATTGAAAGGAAACTACATTAGATAGAAAGACCTTTTGAATGCAGACAAAAGAGGAGGAAGCACATCCAGCACAGGCCGACAGAATAAAAGGACCTGTAGACAGAGACGACTGCCAGGCTTTATCTAAGCCCTGAGGCCCACTGTTGCTCATACAAGCCTGTAGCAGCAGGAGGAGGAGGGATCAGGAAAGTCCAGAATCCAAGCTGGGGTTTGGGGACCTGACGGAAATCGGGGGGTTGGGAGGAGAGGGGGGGGTGATCAGAGTATGATTTACAGTTTGCCTGCAGGTGAGACTGGCAGCAGTTTGTTTCTCTATGGTGTGTGTGTGTGTGTGTGTTTTCATGGACTCAGGAGGTGAAGATTGATGATTGAACATCATTATATGTGGAGAGAACAGCTCTTGTTGGTTTTAACTCTAATTTTAAAAATCGTGTGTGTGTGAGAGAGAGAGAGAGGGCATGCAGTGAGGTTGTAGTGGGTAAGTGGGATTAATAATGGAGTGAAAGAGCAGAGGAGTCAGAGGAGGATGGGATTCAGTTTGAGAGGTGTGTATGTAAACTCTAAATGTGGGTTTTGTGTTCTTTCATTTGTAAGTCTGTTTGTGTGTGCGCGTGTGTGTGCGAGATTCTGTGTCAAGGATGCTCGGTTATGAACAGACAGGTTTGGCTTGATGGATTTTATTGATTTCCTTGCACAATGAGCTGCAGAGCGTGCAGAAAAGAGGGAGAGACGTCTGAGGCAAACAATAAGAAATAAAAGCAGCAGCCAGACAAGGCAGCGCTCATTGTCAACCCATTAATTACACGTGTCCATCTCCTCTAAATATGCATCTAAAAGCACCGTCATTTTAACTAAAAATCAATAGATGATTGAGACAGGGAGTGAGCACCAACTCTGCTCTTCTTCTTGAATGTGCAGCAAATTCGGCGATTATCACTGAGGAACTGTAAATGATGAAACATCACTCACAGGCAACAATAAAAATCTTCAGTGACTCTGAGAGTAACTGAAACTTGACAGCAGGCGAGTGCAGCAGAGTGAAGGTCACCCTCTGCTCCTTCCCTCAGCTGTTTGTAGGTCAGTCGGCCATGCTGTCTGCTGCCTCACTACTGCCGCAGACCCCCGCTGTCTCCCCGCTTTAAGCCAGCCTGCAGTGAGTGTAGCGATCACAGGTCGGCTGCAGTATGACTGCTGCAGAGCCTCAGTACTCCGACACAGTTGGGTGATGATCTACATCGCCATTATAGCCTGACATTAAAGGGAATTAAAAATTTCCGTTTGATTTATTGCAGGCTCAGGTGCAGCTTGCATGATTTGAGCGCCCTCTTGTGGCACTCTGCATTTATTTTTTTTCTCTTTAGATTTGTTTTTGATGCAGAGATATAACTGCATCATTTTACTCATGCCATTCATTTTATGTAGTATTTTTAATGGGCGACTGCTGGGGAATGCTCCAACCCTCTCCGCGAGATCGTTTTAGGCCTAAAATGAGCAAAAACTGTATCTGAGAGGTTAAAGAGTAAGGACGAGAGAGTACAAAATGTGAGGAAGTGTTCAGCAGATTTTAGTGTTGGTAGCAGGACAGTGCAGCTACTCTGAAGGCCAAAGGAAAAAGACTCAATCCAGTAAAATGTCAGTTTTCCTCCTCCTTAAAGGTCAACTGTCTGAATGCAGCACAGATGTTGATCCTTTTAAAATTTAATGCCGACTACAAGTCGCACTGTGATACGGAGCTA
This sequence comes from Maylandia zebra, assembly GCF_041146795.1. NCBI lineage: Eukaryota > Metazoa > Chordata > Actinopteri > Cichliformes > Cichlidae > Maylandia > Maylandia zebra. The sequence continues at coordinate 20,717,836 of NC_135180.1, forward strand.
CTTAACTTTGACATCCAGTTTGGTCTACAATATGCAGACCAGGGGTGGGTGACTCCAGACCTCAAGGGCCGGTGTCCTGCAGGTTTCAGATATCACCCTGGGTCAACACCCTGAATCAAATGTTTAGTTCATTACCAGGCCTCTGGAGAACTTCAAAACATGTTGAGGAAGTCATTTAGCCATTTAAATCAATTGTGTTGGATAAAGGACACATCTAAAACCTAGAGGACACTGGCCCTCGAGGCCTGGAGTTCCTCCACACCTGATGTAGACTGTTGCATGATATTTCCTTGCATGTCCCCCTCAGTGCTGTTATAACACAGTTATTGTCTGCATATTCATGAAATGACATTTTCCTGTAGTTGCAGAAAGAAGTGCGTTACTATTAGTGCGTTCTTGATTGAAGACTTTACAGATGTCTGAGTTTGCCAAAAGGATTTGAAACAGCTCACACTGTGTAAACACTGCCCCCTGCTGGCAGCTGTGCTCTGAACTCATACAGTTCATTGTCTCTTATTACTAGGGATGGGTATCGTTTAGGTTTCATCCGATACTTTTGAAACGGTGCCGGTGCTTAAAGAATGGAGAACACAAACTTTGTCCAAAAACCTCTTATGTTTTTATTTTTAGCAGTCTTTTTTTTTATGGTGACTCCACCGTTGAAAATGGATGGAGATCTTTGACTATAAATTTTGTCACTTCCCTATGAATTTTGTCCACTTTTTCTTCGGTCGTTTTAGGCTTTCTGGCCAGGGTGAAGGGAGTATCTGCCATCAAACAAGAAGACAGCTGCATGTAACTACAACGGTGTTTGCTAGTTCACCTTACATGCATTAATTTAATAACGTGGTTAGCCTACTCAACTTAAATTACACACGAACAACATTAAGCTACTCACGCAGAGAAGAACGGCTGCTGCTGCATCATCATCCGTCATCATTTCTGCTACACTGGCAGGGCTAGGGGCCAGGACTCTACTCTTCGGGTTCTTGGGGGATGTTGCTAACTCCGCGTCCGATAACAGGCACCACACCCGCAGTAGATGTGCATGGTGTGAGGTCTCGCAGCAAGCTATCAAATACGGTGCATTTCTCGGCTTTTAAATAAAAAACGCTATGCATTGCCAGGCGTTTCATCAGATTCGAGGTGTTACCTCATTTGCACAGTATCAGCTTAAAGCACTTGTTGCAGGCTGCTGAGTTTGCATCTTTTGCTGTGAAGTACAGCCAGACTTTTGACCGCTTTGCCTTGGGCGTTTTTAATCTGTAGCTCTGCTCTAAAAGAACGTACGTAGTGGGCCCGCCTACTGTCCTTGGAAAGGTAAAATGATTGGCTAGAATCCAAAGTGTATGACATCTCAGGAAAAAAAAAAAAAAGCACCGAAATGTGTGGTGCTTTTCGGTCTGGTTACTACCGTTTATGTCAGAACCGATGCCATAATGGCACCGGATACCGGTACCCATCCCTACTTATTACTGTGTGGATTTGAGTATCCTCAAATCTGGTTCCCCTGTCCTCAGTAATATCCAGTACAGCTTGCTGTCTAACGGTGTCTGACTGGCTTTGTATGATCTCAGTCCCCTCCCAGTAAGAAGTGTAAACTGGAGAAGGCCCGGAAGCCGCTGTCGTTCACAATGCCGGAGGCGGGACTGAAGGAGCTCCAAGCCAAGGCCTCGGCTTTAGGCTGCACGTGCCGCAGCCCTGTGGACAGCCTCACCGTTCTGGTCGAGAAGACGCTCAGTGAGCTGCGGGTGAGCTTCACTACTGAACATTGTTTTATGTATAATAGATTTCACTGAAGTTTTGACTGCACTGGCCAACTGTCTCACGTGTGCGGCTCTGCAGGTGCTGCACAAACGTGTGCCTTGCAAAAAGGAGGAGCAGAGCCTCTTTCTGACAGCTGTGGAGAACACCTGGATCCACGGGCGTCAGAAGAGACGTGAACAGACACGTCAGCTGCGAGAGCTCCCCAGGGCGCCACACTGTGCCGGAACCACTTCACAAACCACCGTGACCGCAGGTGCTCCAGAAACATGCCTGACCTCCCAAAACCAACTGACCACCGCAGAAAACAGCAGCAGCCAGAACGAGAACGCTGAGAGCAAAAGCACGCCTGCAGACAAGCCGGGTAAAGAAGTCACAGAGAGCATGACTGGGGAACAAAAAGAGGCCCCAGAAAAAGTAACAGGCGAGGATGTGGACATGGAGTCCTCTACCTGCACAGGAACGGGGCAGGAAGCAGACCTGAAGGAAACACCTGCTGCAGCGAGCGAGCCGCCCTCGAAACAACCCGTGAGCCCCAGCACTGTCAAACACTTCTTGTTTAAGTGTCTGCTGAACGTGATCCAGGAGCAGAGTGACGTAGTGATCGAGATGCACTGGGTGGAGGGTCTGAACAGAGACCTGATGAACCAGCTGTGCACTTACCTGAAGAACACACTTTTAAAGACTGTCGCAAAGTCCTGATCAGCAAGTCGAGATCTTTTCTTCTCAAAAATTAAAAGCTTTATTTTTTAGACATGATTAATGTTAGGCTGTGTGTTGGGAAGTTTATTTTGTATAGCTTCTGAAAGGCAATTCTGTATTGGCTGTTTCTTTTAATTCACTTTTAAGATTTTGTATTCTAGAGGCAAAAGTCTCCTTTCCCCCCGCTGAAAAAACACAAGCTTGTAAAAAAAAAAAAATCCAAATCACCTGTTTTAATTAAAATACTTATTAATATACTATACTTCATGTCAACCGTACAACAAACAAACCATCATACATAACAAGAATCTCTATCGCAACAAAAGTAAGGAGACACCACCTTGTAGCGCTAGTCACCAATTGAGCTTTACAAGTTAATTGTATTGAGCTGGAATCTTCAGGGAAATTACTCCGAACACTCCAACCAATGATTCATTTGGCCTTGCCAATAGCTGATATACTCATGGAATCACCCAACACTGCATATTGTGTGTTATAAATTGCAAAAATATTTGGAATAAATTTACATTTTTATACAGATTTCTTTCCCTTTCCCATTTTTACTGAATTGTCTTTAATTATGTAGTACCTGTAAATATCCACAAGAGGGCAGCGTCAGCTTGTCCTGTGTGTTATGATCCGTTGTACTCGTTGATCTTTAATTGTTCCTTTGTTAGAGATTGTATTTTAGACTCACTGTCGCTCCAGTCTGGCAAAACTGTTTTAAATAGACCCACAGACCGTGTAATTCAGGAAGTTCCTGGAGCCCCTCGGTCTTTCCTGGAGAGCCTTTGGTATTATTACTCTGCTGTACCCGGCTGACTTCCTCAACAGCATCGAGTGAATAACAGGAAAACATTCCCAAAATATGCAGGGCCACGTGTACGTATGTGCACATTTTCTGTTGTCATAAGCAGAAACGCGGTTCCTGCTCGTACGACGTGTCCTGCGGTCACGGCCGGACTTTTGACTCCGGCGACGCATGAGTCATGTGATATCTGCTGAATAAAGGGCAACAACATTAGAAGCTGGCATTTTTGTTCTTTTGTTTTTGGTCCGCTGATACAACATCTTTAAAGATTTTTAATATGCTTAAAAAACTTCCAGTAACTCTCTCACTGTTATTTATGTTGCTGTCATAAAGATGACGTTTCCTTTTTCTGCAAACCTTGAAGGCTTAGAAATCAGTCTGGATATTGGTGGTGTGACTGGAGTTATTACCCTAATAAATCAAAAAGACCTGAAGTGACTAGCTAATCATTTCGAAGTTATTTATAAGTCCAGCATTTAATTTGCTGCCTCCAGCCACTAAAATAGTTTAATTTATTGCTTTTTCTTTCCCTCTTTACTATAAAAAAGCACATTTGGGTGGACAAAATCACCATAGAGTTAGAGGGAAGTGTATTGTCATTAATCCTTATTCTGACATAATAGCAGTCAATGATGAAAGTGAAACTGAGCTGTGGCCTTACATTAAGCCAAAATGTGCTGCTTCGCTATGGTTTTATTGTTTAACAACTACAGATATGGCTTCAGTAATAACACTGATTAGTGCAGGGATGACAAGCTCTTTTTATAGCCATATCTTTAGTGGGACGGACCAGTGAAACTGCCCTTCAGTGTCAACTAGTTTAATCCTTGAGATATCCTAATTTAAAAAACCAAGTGAAGTTTCAACAGTATTTCTCAGTTTTTCCCGCATGATGAAGAAACCTTGCAACAAGAGTCTTTGGGCTTAAATTTTATGTGTAAACAAATGTGTAAAATTCTGGTAACATCACAAAAATGTCCAGTGAACCCACTATAAAAAACAACAAAACAACATATATTTCTATAGTGAAAAAAGCGGGAGGTTTTCTGCCACTTGATTATTTATCTACTACTTAATTACTTTAGTGTAGTATGAATCACCATGGGGAAGCTGTGAAACATGTAAATGCAGTAAAAAGTCCAAAATGTATGCCCTCCTTCATGACCAGTGGGCCAAACTTGAGTTGTTGGCAGTCTGATTGTGACCCCTGAGCCTTATGTTTCACAGGGGTTAAAGAGTGGAAGTAATCTTTAGATGTAGGAACCAATCATAGTATAGAAACACTTACACATGAACAGAAATGTAAAAGTAAAATGAAGACATTATACAGACAGACAGGATTATATTATTTATGTACACAGAGGTGTTATGATGCAACTGTTGGAACTAGCACTTGCAGTTATTAGATGCAGGGCTCAGTCTACCCCGTGACTGCTTGGTTTTTTGCTTGGTTTTTACTTTTAAAGTGCCCGTACGCCTGATGCACGCTCGTAAACTCCCAGCATGTGACCCTGACTTGCCAAACAAAGCACGCCGACTGTTCTCCGCGCTGATTGGCTGGTGGACACAGCGCCAATAAGATGTAAATTTACCGCAGTCAAGCAAACTGTCGACCTTTCGTTCACACAGAACAACTACGCGGTGACAACTTGTAGTCATCGGTTAGTCAAACATCAAGCCGCGAGAGGGCGGCACGTGAGACACTTAACAGAACAAGCCGCCGTTATAAGCGGCAACATTTTTGATACATTTTCTGCGTGTGGCGGACGTGACTCATGAAGAGAGCTCCACGAGACCGAAATCACCCGAACCCCGCTCCGTGTTTTCCCGTCGCTTCCCTCGTATGCACGCGGTGAGGGAGGGCGTTTGTCTGTGGGCGGTTACAAACACTGCGTGATTCACAAACCTTATTTGTTCGTACTACTTTGAGCGCCATCTTGTTTGTAACTCTTCTACGTAAGTGGTAGAGTTTCTACTGAGGGGGGTATCGGATTACCCTCTTTTTTTTCTCCTTCCTCCCCCCTACCCCACCCTCAGCTTCAGACCGGGAACCTCTCCCTGTGGCAGGCTATACGCACAGGCGCGTCTGCTTTACAGCCTTTTCTCCGAAAAAAAGTATTTTCAAGCGGACAGAAATGAGCATCGAAACGCTTCTGGAAGCGGCCAAGTTTTTGGAATTTCAAGCCCAGCAACAACAGAAAGCACGTGGTAAGTTTGTCTTTTATTGGGGGAAAAAAGATAAAATAAATAAAAGCTCGCTCGTTTTTCACACTCTGACAGTCAGGAGTGGGAACCAGTCCACCCATTCAGTGAAAGGTTTAGTCTCCGAGGTAAGAGGAAACCCTGCCTGTGGCTCATTTACCAGCACAGTGTCTGAACTGATTCCGTTTGTCACGTATGCATTTAAAGACCGTTTCAGTCTTCCTAGTTTTACTTTCATTCCGGTTTTAGAGTGGCTGCTGTGGATCTGCTCTCTTCATGACAAGATTGAGGTCAGGTCTCAGACAGGCAGACAGAGACGGGCTTCTGCTGCAGTGTCAGGGGTTACTGCATCGAAACCTGCTGCATAGACACTTAACGTGCTGCTCGGCCGCGTCACCGCGCGCCTTCCTGTATTTCTGAGTATCTGCACGCGCTGCTGCGGAACATTAAAAATAAAAACAAAACACGGTCCGATGAAGGGCGGTGGCGCGCGGAGTGCCAGGCTCGTTTTACATAATGACCTGACATCGTCCGCTGGGGATCAAGTGACTCTGGCATTCAGGTTCCCCCTCCTCTTCCCTCCCACCCCAGCAGTCTGCGCCCCCTCAGTCCCTCCGCGCGCCTTCCGGATATCAGGTGTTGTAGTGACTCTGCGTACCTGTGTGTTTCGGTGTTACTGTCGATTCTTAATACATAAAAAAGCAAAATCACAAACTCCCCTGGCTCTCCAGACTCTCGTGGAGGGCTTTGAGTGTCAGTCGATGACGTGAACAACAAACCACGCCCCTGTAGTTTAAAAAGCATAGATGGTTACGCCCCTTCCACCACGTGCGTGCCGGGCAACCCCTCCCAAAGATCGTTAATAAAGCAGATGGCTCACTCCGGTATTCCATCCGTGTAAACTACATCCGGAGAGAATTAACAAGCGTTACATTTTTATATTTACAACTTCATTCAGCTCTGGAGTCAACAAACTCTTCATGTGAGATTACTATTCAGGTTTCTTGTGATGTCATGCTGCACATCGCTTAATGACTGGATTATGCGTCAGTGAGAAATCTACTGCATAACTTACTACGTAACCAGAAACTCCTCTAAACCCTACGCCGTAACCTGACGTGCACTTCCTGAGAAATGTGACGACATATAGGGTCAACGCAGCCTGCAAAAAGTCGAGTGGCGTGGGAGGTTGGGATGTAGGGTCGAACAATGTTACGTTGTTACGACGTAAATTTCCTGCAGTAGTCTAAATCACGTGTAACTGTCCATCGTATTGGATGTGATATAACCACTGGTTGCTAAGGCAAGCCATATATTCCCTGACAGGTTGGCAGTGGCTAAAGGAGGCTCAGTTCCAAAGGTGGTGAAAACCTAGTAGAAATTGCTTCAGGTGCACGAAATCACTTGGAATCACTGACCAGTTCATGACCCTTTGTGACTGGGGCTCTTTTAAAAAATAATTTTCCTCTGGACCAGTGGTTGACAGATGGTCACACTGGTCTCTAGCCTTATGTGTCTGTGGCCTTATTTACTTGACTGTCACCATGATTGTCACACATCCAAATGGCAGACGAGTTAATGTCACATGTCTGCAACTCTTTACATGCAGTTACACTCCAATAAATCAATGTATCTTGCATGGATCGCTATAGCTGTCAACATATTGTGTTTGCACTGCATATTAAAAGGAAACAAACCTATCAGAGTTGTTTACGTTTGCATAGCTGTGAGGTGTAGTTACAGTTTGGGGAAGGTGCAGGTTGAGCTACCTCAGACAGCCCTAACGCTAACATCAGACCTGCTGAAAAAGTGCATTACACTTCCTGCGCCGTTTAAGCTTGGCCGCCAACAGATCAGCCCTTTGGTTGAATGCTGATTTTTACATATTCTGTAGCTCTTTACATATTCGTGAATGAAAAGTATCCTTTTGGCTAATTCTGGCATATTTACATTGATATGTTCATGAATAGTTAAATTCATCATTACGGAGAGAGTCCACGCAGGCTCGGAGTGAGAGATCCTGTTTTTTTTCCTGTCTCAGCTGCTCCTGCCTGGTGCATTCTAAGCAGGCGCCTTCTCCTCCTCCTCCTCCCTCTCTGCTACTGTAGAGCAGGTCACTGTGTGCAGGAAACTAGGCCAGTGTTCCTCTATGTACTGCTGCAGTTATATAATGCATATAGAAAACCTGCTTGTTTTTTGTAAGTGTTTCATGGGTTTCCTTTCAGAAAAGACCCCTCTATGTGTTTATGTCAACAAAACAACATTAAATTGTCAGAACTCATAACTGTGCATGCAACAGCTTATGAAAGCTGTCCACTGCAACTGGAACATCTTGTTCTTTCGTATGTTTTTATTGCTGAAGAAAAGACTTTTCAGTGTAACAGGACATGTTCATACACTGGAAAAAATACACTGAAATGCTTAAAGTAACACTGTTAAAATTTCTCTAGAGCTTTTTAGAGCTGGATAGAATATCTCCTTCCTCCATCACATTATTTTATTTTATTTTTTTTACAGTCACAGTCATTGATAAAGTGACATTAGTGTTTTAAAATGTAAAATCATAACAGTATGTGCTGCTTTTTCTTAGATCTAAATAGACTACCAGATCTGTGAAAGATCTGTTTTAAAGCAGGGCTATAATGTTCTGAACTTTGAACCCTCAAAATGTGAGCATGTATATTTTAAACTGATTATACATGCATAACAAGTAGTATCTGTCACATTATTTATTTATTTTAAACAAACAAAATTTGAAGTTAATTTAAAGACTGACCGATAAAAGGTTGTGATTTTGAGAAATATTAGAGAAACCTGCTCTTAATCCTAACTGATTAAACAAGCTGACCTCATACGTCATGCTCTGGTGCCAGGCGGTTAGATCCATTAATTCCTGCTTTTATCAATGTTGGTGTTTTAGAGATGTGTTCATTCAGCTTCAAATAGTCTTTGATGTTAACAGGTGAGAATATTCCTAGTATTTTGTACACTCTATTTGAAGGCGAGCTTACATTATGATGCAACAAACTACATTATCTAAACCCGGATTTTTTTTTTTTGTCGCTTCATACAATCTTATTGTGCGTAGCTATGTAGAATTTTACATACAATGTAGCTATTGTATGTAAATGTATAATAAAAACAGACTGTAAACTTGTAAATCATTGAAACCCCCCTTTTGTGTATTTAAAAGGTACAAAGACAACATTTCACATTTTGAAACTTAAGAACTTACTGGGGTTGTTTTTTTTTTTTGTCTTTAGTGGGAAGGTTTCAGTGACTTTTTTGGATGTTGTGTATCTAATAAACATTTGTTATTTTATTTTTTAGAGTGACTTAGCACCTAATTTCTGGGAGACAGCTGTGTTGTTGTCGCTCACTGTCGTCATCATTTATGTGAACTTGTTTTCAGTGGTTTGGGGTGAAGTCTGTGGTGCCGCTGTAGCTTCAGCTCTGCAGTGAACGGATGAGTGTGTACTGCTGCAGCGTCCTGATCGCATTTATAACGATGTTGATGACAGCTACTTGTATCTGACATTTTCTAACTGTGAACATGAGCTGCCATAGCAACTAGAGTCCCTTTCCACAGCATCTATACAGTGTGGAGGGGGTGTGCTTTAGATGACTGGACAGCCCCGTAAGACGCATTTAGACTGACTCGTGTTTTACAAAAATACTGAAGCTGATCACTTTTCAGTTAGATTTATCTGTACGAATCTTTCACATGGCTGTAATCACAGTTTATTTAATAGTAATCAAAACGTGCAATCATTTTAAAGCTGGCTCAATGAGATCTGCAGTGTATTAACTGTTATAAACATGCCTTTACAGATAAACCTAACCTGGACATGCGTCTTGGTAATAAAGAGACCCTCGGGCTTTGTTAGTAGAGATCTAGAGTGTACTTGCACTCACTTCCCCAGCACAACTCAGTCAGTGGACTGTGACCAGGATTACATTACAGCGAAATGTACCTCCATTAAAGCAAAAAACTTCTTTTGTGAAGACATGCTCAAAGCTAGGCAACATTTTTGTGGATGTGAAAATGCATGTACAGATAAAACACAAAGTAGGAACAGCAAGAGAGAAGAGCCTGAAACCTGAAAGCTCAGACTTTCATTTCTGCTTGTTGTAATTACATAACAACAAAGATTCTCCTGTAGAGCCACTTTGACTTACAACTGGATGTTTCAATAATATTAATAATATTAACAATAATACTTCATCACTTTACGTGTAACAGGCGTCACCGTTATGGAATATGTTTGTGCTCTTTCTGTTGTGGCACAGATGAAATGAAACTTGCTACTGTCATGGTTTTACACAAGTTTTAGGTTTAGTTAAAAAAAACATCTGTTGGTGTCATGTGCAAATATACCTGCAGCTTTGAGTGTCAAACACTTCTTGTTTTGCTGATTTACTATAATTAAGATGAGCAGGACTAATGTCACTGAGCTGGTACAGCATAACATGCCAAACAAGGCCTTCTACCAGACCTTTCTAGAAATGACCCTGGCTTATTTCCTTTCACATACTCCCAAAATCTATCAGTACTGTTAGTGCTAACAGATTTAGAAAGCTCAAAGGGTTGTTGCTGCATTTTTGTGTATGTGTGTATAGATGGGATTGGTTGTATTAACGGCTGTGTTTTTCCCACAGAGGATGAAAAGGAGAAGCTGCGTCTGCAGCACCTGAAAGAGCAGAGCCACCCTAATGTGAACTCCACAATCCACATCAACAATGTTTCTAAAGCAGAGGAGCTCCACATGGAGTCCCGTCCCTCACCCATACCATCAGCTCTGTCCTCTCCCTCTGTCCCCATTACAGTCATCCCGATACCTGTGGTCACCCCCAACCTTACAGGCTCACCTACTCTACCTGCTACCACGCTCTCCCCTCCTGCTGCTCCTCCACTGGCCTCCCCAAAAACAGACTCTCATCCCCCTCTGGAGCAAAGTGCAGCAGCTCTACTCTGGTCTCCACAGCCCAAACCTGACACCCAAACCATGGTGACTGCCAACCACAAGCAGCCGATACAAAACCACCACCTTCAGCCGCAGCTCGTCACCCAAACCAACAACACTAAACTACACCAGCAGCTGGTTCAGCGCTATCCGGGTACCATCGTCTCGCCCATACAGCAGCAAGCCTTACTGCCCCATTCAGGCCCCTTGCTTCAGCAGGCCCCTCTGCACAATGGCCCCGTCAGCCGGGGAAGTCCTCCTGATGACAGTCGCCACCTAGACAGCAAGAAGAGGCCTGGAGGGTAAGTCTGACCTTTTAACTCAGTATTGTTTTACTGAGGATCAATTTAAATCAGTCCTTAAAATGCAGAAAAAATAATAACTAGGAGTCCAGATTACAGACGTACTGAAACGGTGTCATCAGTAATCTTCTGTGGTCCACTCAGATAATTATAAGATTAGATTAGATTCCACTTTGCACGGGTGCTATTACGATAATTTGGATGAGATGATAAATTCACTCACTTACTGTCATTGATCTGCCTGCTCCCAAAACTAAGAAACAGGTTCTTTGATTCATTTTTTGGGGGGTTAATTTTTTTATTATTTCAATTTTGTTGCCCTTTTAAACATCACAATTTTACTGTGCTCTTGCAGGGCTGGTACAAGAGAGGTGCATAACAAACTTGAGAAAAACAGGTAGGGTCACCCCTTTCCCCAAAAGCATTTGCCAATAGATTCTTTTTTTTTTCCTGAAAACTTTACTTATTGGTAGAGCTTCAATTTTGAAATGTGCTTCATATTTTAATCAGAGGACTCCCAAATAGAGATGTTGTTTTATTAAAGTGAGCTTTACCATTAGCGCTGTCTAAAGTACCTTCTATTTGTCTTGGGTCTGTCAGACGAGCACACCTGAAGGAGTGCTTCGAGACGCTGAAAAAGAACATCCCGAACATTGATGAGAAGAAAACCTCCAACCTGAGTGTCTTAAGAAGTGCACTGAGATACATTCAGGTGAGCTTGTGATGTCTCCAAAGTTCAAAGTTTTATTACCTTCAAATTCCACGTTGGCGTATCTGGTATTGGTAATCATTAGTATCCGATTGGTGTTGGTAGATTTTAAAATCTTCTTGAATTTCATTAGTTAGATTTTTATTGGCTGTTTTGTTACTCAATGTTAATATTTATTTTACCCTTTTCTGTACAGTGGGTTGTGACCACCTGTCTGTGAAAAGCACTTATTAAATAAACTCTCTTATTATATTGTTTTAACAGCTAGATAAATACAACCACAAACCAAAAAAATTAAATCACAATTACAGAAATTACAGATTTAAAAAGCAACAATCGAAGCGCCACCAGTAACAAGTGGCCTGAACCTCCTATCACCTGTTTTTGTTTAGCAATGTTTCACTGGAATGCACAAAACATCCACAAAGGCGATGCCTTGTACTTTATTCCCCATGAATGCAACTCGTATAGGGAGGCTGTAACACGTCACTGATGATTGCTCGCTCTTTCCTCACTGCTAACAAAGCTGTTACACTGTGGTGTTATTGACCCCCAGTCTTACTGGATACATTTACAATCTTACTGCGTTTAAGATCCTTAGTTGCAGAGAAAAACATCAGACAGCAGCAAGTTTAAACACAGTGATGTATTTAGATCCTTCCTGAGTCTCTAAGACTTCCTCATTTATACCTTTTTTTCTTAAGTGTGCGAGTGTTTCAACGAGTGACTCGCCATTTCTATGAGTCAAGCTCTCCCGGTTAGAGTATGCTGGTTGTAAACAGCTGGCGCAAAGGTCTGCCACTGGTCTAGTGTAACTTTCAGACTGACTGTGCTGCTGAGTGTGTCCGTTTTTATTGTAGGTCATTTTTCCAATACACTAATCCAGGAGGCGATAAAACAATATCTCTGTTGCGTTGCTTTTATAGATTTGCGTTTTACAATTACAGTTGCATGATCTGTGTGTTTGAGTGTGCCCAAATGTGGTTAGCGGTTTGCTGTTTAATTTGCATAATAATAAAACACACGGTTTTAGACATTTGGTTGTCATGCGTTGTTGTTTATGAGCCTGCAGTTGTTCATTAACCGACCGTGGTGCAGGTTTACTGATGTGTACACCGAGGAGGACGGCATGCTGCTGCTTGACTGTGAGATGCAGCAGGCTGGTTATTCCTCTGTGCGCGTGGATGCTGAGGGAAACTAGGACAGCGTGGGTGCACAGCTCGTCACCCAGTCTCCCTCCCTGTGCCCCTCTCTGTGATTAAGCAACATGCTGTGCGTGTTGTGTTCGACAGGCTTGTGCGTCTTTTCCTCCAATCAGCAGCTGAGCTGGACATGCTTGACACAAACAGAGCAAGGGAAACTTACATAATTGATGATGCTTATATGTGGAAGTGAAGAGTATAATAAAGAGTAGTACGAAGCAGTTAACCCAGTACTGGAATAGTGTTACAGGCCACAACAGTGTGTCGTGCCTCTTTGTCACGAGGGTCTATTTCATTGGCCAGGCTGGTGGTGTTTTGTTTTGGAGGGGTGGAGTAAAAGATGTGAGTGCTGGGTGATAGGATGCCTTAAAAAAAAAAAAAAAAAAAAAAAAAAGGCAGAACACGTGCGAGCACTGGCATCTTGACATGGGAGGTACAGACGCATGTCCTGCCTGCATGCACCTCATTCCCGAAACTCTGCACACTCCTCCCTCCCCGTCCCTGTCCTTGTCCTCCTCTGGGCTGGCAGCAATGAAGCAGCCTGCACAGAAAAACACTGAGCTTAGAGGTCTGAATAAGAGGCTTTCAGCTCAGCACTCTGCCGCTTTTATTTTTACATCTTATTGTAAGTTTGTAAATGAGCAAAGTTTCTATGAAAATAAGTGGTAACTGGAACAGTTTTAGTGGTTTTCCAGTGAAAGGTGCAAACTTGGCTAACAGCTACATAGGTCAACTTCCACTTCCTTATTACATTTCAAATGAAGATGACTCAACATCTGTGACCAGAAAATCTTACATGTGAACCAATTGTTTTCCTTTTTAATTATAGCAGTCGCGCTAATAGAGCTGTAAGAGGGTTTTTTGCTTTACTTTAGAGACAACATGTAGCAGGCTTTCCTCTGAGCCCATAGTGGTGTCGCGAAAGCCGAGGCTGTAAAATAAGCCCTGATGCATTAGCGCTCCTCCTCTCCACTCCCCCTCCTTCCCTCCAGGCTGCCTCTCTGAGCTTTTAAGGCCACATGAGCAGCAAGCACATGGCTAGCCTGAGCCGCGTGACGTCACCCCCCCTGTGCTGGGCCCCCACCCAGCACTGCAACATGCAGGACTTGCTGTACCACCAGGCTTAGCCGCCCGCAGCAGGGAGGGAGCATGGAGCAGTAAACATAAGGCTCAGCTTACTCCACACGCGCTTCACTTCCTCATGAAAGCTGACTGAACTTGTTCCTCCACTGCTTGTCCGCAAATGCCAGCATGAAAAGTGCTGTACTCTCTGCTAGATGAAGATAAGCTAAAAATTTATTTATCTTTTGATATTTTTAGCATAGTCACTGTGGACTTCATGGCATATTTCCTTTGAAAGGTTGCCTGACAAGATAACTGTACTAGTTCTTTTGACATTTTCATTTTTGTTCATCCTTAACATTAAAAAAAGATGGCCCCCTTCAGCTTTCTGACGACTCGGCTCTTAACCGCAATGAGGTAAATAGGCCAGCTATGACCAACACAAGCTTACACACAAAGGATTGGTGTGCAAAAGTAGGCATTTTATTTCCACAGACAGACTTTTTATTGTTAAAGTCGGGCACCACGTGAAACCCTCTGCTCCAGCTTGAAGGCAGACTAAGACAAGGGTTTATGGTTACCACAGTGTCATAAGACCTGTGTGCAGGAACCCGATCAGTGGAGCAGCATGTCTGCAACGTGGCCTCCTGTGCTCCTGGCCCTTTAAGACAACCCAGCCTTGTGCTGTCTGTTCACGGCTGCTGCAAAAGTGAGTCAGTGAGTACAGCTTGTATTGCTCTCTTTCAATCCCCTGTTATCTGTGGCCCTCCCTCTCCCTTTTTCTGCGGGGCCATGTGCTCGGCCCTCGCATTGCTTGTGACAATAATGCTTCAGCAGTGTTTACCTCCCATGCGCACGCACACACATGCACGCACACACAGTTCTGTGGTAAGAACTCTTCCCTGGAAAAAGGAGGAGGTCTGAATGCAGTCATGTGCAAAGAATCCAAGCATACCTGGCACATTGTGTCCTACCAATCTGGTGACATGTTTAACATGGTGATGAAGTCACGTGGGGCCCATCTGCTGCTGGCTTGTTTATCAGGTGTATGCGGTTAATCTCAGGCTAGCTGTGTCTAAAAAGGCGAATGTGGCGTTGGCTCTCAGCAGTTCAGTGGGTCTCTGTGTCTGTGGAGCATTTCTCCACTCTCTCATTCTCTCTTTATGAGTCATCACTTAAAGCTGTAAGCTTGTAGCGCTACTCGCGTAAGGCTGTCAGCTACATGAGGGTAAAAAAGAAGGCGGCCAGACCTTTTTGGACATCACGTTAAATTTTCCTCACCAGAGTAGGTTTTGACAGAAATGTTTACACACTAAGAGGCTGTTAGAAACCTAAATCGCACCTCTCGCACATGAAGGTGTGTGCCATCTTTTAGGATTTCAGACAAAATGTTGACATTTTTTCAGGAGTTTCCCTGACAACCAGAGATGGGGGGCATTTTAGCACATCTTGTGTAGAGACGAAGGATGTTTTTAATCCGTACAGTGAGGCGGTGCTCTTTATGGCTGGTTACAAGTTGCACATCTGTGTCCAGATGTTTAACAGTGCATGCTAAGGAGCACCTTACTCAGTGAACAGTAGTGTACATGGCTGTCCTGCTATTTAAAATCTGCATGTCCAAACTATATCTCCATTAATCAATAATATTAAAATACAAAGTTGGGATCCCTGTCCTTGTGAATGAGATGGTGCAATACCTGAATTCTTGGAGTTTTCATTAAAATAAGAGGTGTAGTTGTGATTCACATTAAGAGTTGTTCCATGTAACAATTATTTTAAAACAGAACTAGGCTACTAACCCTAATCCTAGATAACTTTAGGTCTATTTGGGAGCAAGGACACAGATTTTCCAACTGTAAAAAACCCTGCTCTGGTCACAATAAAAGCAGTTTAACTTAAAGATAAGAAACAGCTTGTTTATGTGGATTTGAGCTAAACTGAAATATGAACGGGACTTCTTCTGAGCTTCTATTTGTGTTTAAGTTACTGAGAAGCAGCCAAAGCACAGACCACTTGGCCCATGCATGTCTAATCCTGGATCAGGATTTGAGACAGGTGCTGAATCACACAAGGCCCGCC
Organism: Maylandia zebra; assembly: GCF_041146795.1. Classification (NCBI taxonomy): domain Eukaryota; kingdom Metazoa; phylum Chordata; class Actinopteri; order Cichliformes; family Cichlidae; genus Maylandia; species Maylandia zebra. The sequence goes on from NC_135180.1 coordinate 20,733,633, forward strand.
TTTTGTCCCCTTTTGCTATTTATGTACATGTGCATTGTGCTGTAGGCGCACACGCTCATAATGCACATGCAGGAATGCACTTAAACCGAAGTAGGCCAGAAGCCACCTACACACGACTTAAATCATACACATGATTACTTGCACATTTACTGTATCGCCACACTGTACACGGTAGGATGAACACTAACAGGAAGTCCACCCTTTATGATAGCAAGTCATCAGGTTGCTGGTAAAGGGTTTCAGACTGTGTCATTTCCCTGAGCCTCTCCCACAGAGAGCGTGCTGAATACTTTGACCAGGCTGCATGTGACATGCAATAAATTATATATAATTAAAGACTTCTGAAGTACTTTAAAACGGGAATACTTAAAAACAAGTCTGCTGATCATGTACCGGTTGCCATAATTTCACTTTTCCTCCTGATGTTGCACGCTAAACATAAAAAACATAAAACCAGTCACTGTCAATAGTAAAATTCATGTATTCACATTTTATAAATGTGTATTTATAAACGCAGACACAAATGCTAAATACCAAAAGTATAAGAACATAATGCAGGACGGCCCGTTTCTGAGTAATATGCTTCATTGCTAGTTGGAACCTTTGATGAATTGCTTTAAACTATGTTTTAAATGTTGTTGCTGGAAATGTGGCTTTCATTGTAACAAATTTATATTTTTTTCTGATAGAAGTAATCAGTTATAATGTATAACAGTTTTCTTTCATTAATCTCTTCTTATTATTTTGAATTTGGAAAATTGGCTATTAAATAAACCATTTCTCCACTTTATTAGAGAAGTACGAGTTCAAATAGACCCAGTAGAGTCAAAGTTCATTCCACTGGTGCACTTTGACGTTTTCCTCAAATAAGTAGTGCTGCAGATTTTCTCTCCTCCACCCTCTGTGCACACGACTGATATCTAATTTCATATCAACATCTTTGACAAAATCAGAAACGGGTCATTTTAACTCCTCGCTAATTTTAGAGGTTGAAGTGGTGAAATCTGTTAAATACTATTAAGACTAATATAAAATCAATGTGAATCTTTACAGTATTGCTTCAAGCATGACCTTGGACTTGAGTAAAAACCTCTCTGACAGCTTCACAAAGAAAATTCCTGTGGTTCTCTTCTATTGGATGAATTTATTACACAGTAAATATGACCTTAACGTTTACCCTGCGGACTTTTTCCTGTGTAATTCATAAACCAGTTCTGAGTTTTACCATTGTTTTCTTTTCCTCCTTGCAGACATTAAAGCGCAAAGAGAAGGAGTATGAGCACGACATGGAGCGTCTGGCCAGAGAAAAGATCGCTACCCAACAGCGACTAGCAGAGCTGAAGAATGATCTTAGCCAGTGGATGGATGTGATCGAGATCGACCGCATCCTCCGACAGACAGTGCAGCCGGAGGAGGACCAAGCTTCAACCTCCACAGCCTCGGGTAGGCAGACTGGAGGGATTGGTGGGATTATGTTCACTCTCAACTGCATGTCTGTAAATCTCCCTAATACACAACCAAACACTGTTTCAGATTAAGTCATGTAATTATATATGTAATTAATGAATTCCATAATTTGTTGGTGTTGCAGAAGGTGAAGACATCATGGATGACGATCTGGACGAAGAGCCTGCGCCAAGAGCACCCACTGCCTTACCCACCGTGCCTCAAATCATGAAACCTGAGCTGCGCACAACTGCAACACCTACTCAAGTCCTAACTGTGATGCCCACCACCACTACCTCCTTCACCACCCCACACAACCAGCGCAAAGCCCCTCAGCACCAGCCTCAGTCGCTACTAGTGACCCCTCCACAGCCACTGTCTAAACCTGCAGCTCCACCAACGCTCACTGCCACTACATCCAGCACACCTTGTCAGCTGTCAAATCCCACCCAGACACAGATGGTGACCACACCCAGTCTGCACCCCACAGTTATTGCTCATGCACCAGTGTCCCACCCTTCGGTCATCCAAGTGATCCCAAGTCAGAGCTCCAAAAACATCGCCCAGCTGGGTCCCTCCACCACCACCAGCTCTGTGCAGTTAGCCCCCGGCCACCAGCCCATCAGCCACATAACCGTGCACCCAGTGGCTCACCTGAGCCAGCATTTACCCACTCTCTACTCTCAGCCGGTGGCTGTCACACAGCCGGCCGTGGTCGGTCACATCACTCAAACAATAAACCATGCTCATGTGAACGGCAGTGCGCCTGCACAGCCAGCTGCCACCATTGTTGGTAAGCAGACAGCAGTGAGCACCCAAATGATGGCTCACCACCCGCAGCTAGTGGGTCAGACGGTGCTCAACCCTGTGACCATGGTAACCATGCCCTCCTTTCCCATCAGCACTCTGAAGCTGGCCTGAACACTGCCAACAGGACCACTGAGCTCCAGACTGTGATCCCCATAACAGGGGTAACGTGATGGAGGGATGTTATTCCCCCATGTTAACAAAGTGACCAAAAACAAGTCCCTGTTCTTAACCTTCCACCTTCTTGTGTGTTGGTTAGTGTTGTGGGAGCACTCAATGGGCCACCTCCCTGCTGTGAACCACGGGCTTCATACCAGGCCATTGACAAGCCAACCGTGTGTGCAGGAGAGCTGCTGGAGACCCTTCTGCTCTGTTTAATTCTCACTTAAAAGCATTAAAGTGGACACAAAGCTGGGAACAATCCTAAAACTCCTTCTAGACCAGACTACCACATCTTCTAAGATATAAAAGGCTGCATGTGACTGACGGTCATAATGTCGTGTTTGTGTTGTACACAGTGGGCTGATGTGCAGTTTTTGACCTTCACCTGCCTTCCTTTGTTGTTTTAAAGTGAGGCAGTGCGTATTTTCACAGAAGCTAGAAAGAAACGGCCTCACATGGGAAAATGTCGATCTGCTATTATAGAGTCCAGACAGTGTAGGAGCAGAGTGCTGGCCCGCCAACCCCAGCGCAGGGAGAATGTGGTTCACAGGAGCCCCTCCTCCTCAGCAGCAGCACATGCTGTAAGGTTGGAGCCAAATCATGGACTGCATTTAGCCGCCTGAGCAGGAGCTGCAGTCCTCGGTGATGGTGCACACAGCAACAGCTCCCCCTGGTGGCTGTTTGTGTTCATAGTCAAACTACCACCTCTGCAACAATGACACAATTCTTCCAGTGAAGAAAAATGATATCACCACATCAGAGTGGCTGAAAAAAAAAATATATACAGCTTTGTCAGTTCTAGGCCTAGCCAGGGTGTCTTAGGAGCTTGTCTCTGCCTTTAGCGAGTAATGTTCTGTTGACAGATTGCAGCCAAGATGACAATCAGCACCTTGAATTTTAAGGCTCAAGTGCTCAATCAGAAAAGGGTGGATTTCTCATTTCTGCCTCAAGTGAATGAGTTTAAGTATCTCAGGGTCTTGTTCACAAGTGACAGACTGACTGGTCCAGGCACCGCACCAATCAGTGGTCTGCTGTGGCAAAGAGACAGCTGAGCGCTAAGGCAAAGCTATTCATTTACTGGTTGATCCACTGTTCTACCCACAAACTGTGGTTAGCAACTGAAAGAAATATGAGATCACTGATACAGGTGGCGTAAATGGGCTTCTTTCTAGGCTGTCTTGCTTAGCCTAGACAAGATGAGGAACTCATCATTCAAGAGGAGCTGAGTCAGATGAGGTGGTTTGGGCATCTGAGTAGGATGCCTCTAAGGTGAACAGTTTCAGGCATGCACAACCAAGAAGACACCCGATGGCAAATCCAGGACATGATATCTCTCAGCTTGCATGGGAAAGCCTTGTTGTCTCCCACACTAGAGGAGTGAGGTCTGGATAGCTCTGCTTAAAGTGCTACCTGTGTCCAGATAAGCAGAAGATTGGGTGGATGGCTGGATTTAGTTTTTAGTGTTTAAAGGACAATCAAATTGTTACTTATTTCTAGTATCTGTCCTTCAAACATACTGGTGATTGTACACTGAGCACAAATACAAGTTAGTGTTTTAGGATAAAACAGTTTGTGTCACAGCTGCTAATGTATTTTAAATATTTTTCATTTTGCAGAGTAGGATTTGTATCTACATCTATATGACCCCCAACCCCAGCAGAGGCGAGTTTATATGCGCTGTGAGACTTAAATACCATGAGGTAAAGGATGTGAATCTGAATACAGAAAGGTCCATAAAATATAGTGAAGTGTGTCTATGCTGTCTTGTAGTGCATATGGTAGTAGGGTGTGTGTTTGCATGCCATTAATGCATGCCATGACTGTACTAATGTAGTGATCACTATGAAAGCAAGGACCTATAGCAGTGCTCTCCGATGAGCTTATGAACTTCATTACGTTACTATAGGCGTGTGAAGGATTTCTGACACATTTAAGATTCTGTCATCCATAAAACTGGGGACAAGTATCTGTACAAAGCAACAACAACAGATGACTTTAATGTGTTTATTCGAGGCACTCTCTTTCCAAAGCCGGCACTGTGAACATTTAAAAAGTAGTCTCAATGAACAGCCAACCTGCAGTTTAACGCACTGTGCTCTCTGAATTTAATCTGAATGTACTGATCTGTGAAAACATTTGGAGTGTCGAAACAGGAGTCGAGCCCTTTTTAGAAATGCAGTTACTTTATTAAAGTCTATGTAAAGTGTAACATTACAAACCTGATTTTGTATTTTAAGATTTACTGTCGCTTGTGTCATCACCCCTCGTTTGTTAATTTTATCAAATAGCTTATTTTCTGGGACCATGTACAGTGCTGTATGTGAAGGGGCGATCACTACATTCAATCACATTTGGCCACTTGTTTAAATTATTCACCCCTTCCATGTTTTTGTATTTTGCTCTGATGCAATACGTTGTTTCCTTGCCATCTCTTAGATTTCACACAAACATCTGGGATAAATGGCATTTTGAAATAGTTTTGCAGAGAAACAAAATGCATAAACGTTTCCAGATACAGATGCTTGAAGAAGCAAAAATATACCTGTGTTTTCCCTATGGAGAAAGTTTACATTGTATATAGCCTGTAAATGTTGGGCTTCATTTAGATCTATCTGTATTAAGGTAAAAGCTTGGGAAAATATGTAAAAGTTGAAATTTATAAAAAAGATACTTAATAAATTGTATTATGTTTACAAAGGTCTGAAGTGGCTTCTTTAAACAAAGTGTAGAGAAACAAAGATGGTTTTATATTCAGAGCGCAGTCAAACATTAAACACTGCCTTATCCTTATCCAGTGATGGATACACTGAGGTCATCAGGACTTGTTGACATGTCAGACTGGATGAGCTAAGAACTGAGCCGCTGACTTTCCAGTTGGAGCGACTTTGCCTGCTGAGCCACATTGACTCAGAGAAATAAAGTGGAAAGTTATACTGATATTTGAACGCAGAATTTTTTTCTAATTATTATTAGTTATTTAGCATTAACACTTCTTTAAGTGTTGTTTTGTTCATGCAGTGGTTTGAAACACCAAAGACGATCAGATTAGAGAAATTGCTCTGGTACTTTTACTCCAGAAATATCAGGTTAGGCTAATACTGAAAACAGTAGATAAACTGCAGATATAACGTGGACAAAGAGATCAAGTTACCTCTGTATAATGTGATGCCACTTAGTAGCACACGCTAGCTACATTTTTAACACCTTTTCAAAACCTCTAAAATAAAAGCTGAACATAAGCATTCAAGAGGAGCGGAGTCAGATGAGGTGGTTTGGGCATCTGAGTAGTCCTTTTATACAAGCCTCCTGTAGGAGTTTCATCATTCCAGGATAACTAGATAACAAAGGCTAGTCTAGTCAGGATGTTATGTCACAATTCCCGCAAAAGCCAGGTTAGTCATCATAGCAACTAGACATACAAGTTATACCTATGATTAAAGTTATCTGTATATCTGTTTAGTCAGCTTAAAAGTAAAATAATTTTAATGTTTCAAAACTATTTTCTGATACCTTCAAATTAACGTTTCTACAAGTGGAGGTTGACACAAAAACCTTAACAATGAAAGAGCTTGTCAAAGACAGACAATGCAACTATTAAAAATTACACTTGCTTGACACTTCACACAGTTGTTGGTGCCAGACAGGCTGCTCTGAGTATTTCAGAAAAAGCTGATGTACTGGGATCTTCCCCACACACCCATGTCTACAGTTTACAGAAAGAAAAGATCTTCTGTGTGTGTTGTTAATGCTAGAGGTTAGAAAAGAAAGGCCACACTGCAACAGTAACTGCATACCTTGGTTGTAACAACTAGGGTATGCAGAAGAGCAACTCCAAATACCCAACACGCTGACCATGGAAGCAGATGGCTTACAACAGCAGAAGGCCACTCTTGCCAGCTATATAATAATTTGCACACTCACCAAAATTAGATGATAAAAGATTGGAAAAATGTCACCTGACCCGAGTCTTGATCTTCACTGCAACAGCCAGACGGAAGTGTCATAAATGGCATAAAATCTTCCTGCCTTGTATTGATGCCTTATGCTGGTGTAATGGTGAGAGTAATTTTCTTGGTCCACTCTGGGCCCCACAGTACCAACTGAGCATCGTTTAAAGCATACCTGAATATTGTTGCTGGCTATGTCGATCCTTGTATGACCACAGTAGAACAATCTTCTAATGGCTACTTCCAGAAGGATAACACACCACGTCACAAAGTTAAAATCATCTCAAAACATGAACATGACACAAAGTTCACGGTTCTCAGACGACCTCCACAGTTACCAGATCTCAATCCAGTAGCGTGCCTTTTTTGATTTGTCAGCTTCACACAAATTTGCAGCAACTGTGTGATGCCATCATATCAACGTGGACCAAAATTGCTGAGGAACACTTCTAACATCTTCTTGGATCCATGAAGCAATAAGACAGCTCTGAAGACAAAAGTAGGTCCACGGTACTAGAAAGGTGTACCTAATGAAGTGGCCAGTGATTCCATCTTTCACACTAGCAACAAATTTAATTGAGATATCATTATTAAACAAAAAAATCAAAAACAATTTACCGAGGTAAAGTGACTGGTAATACAGGGTGGGCCATTTATATGGATACACCGTAATAAAATGGGAATGGTTGGTGATATTAAAGTCCTGTTTGTGGCACATTAGTATATGTGAGGGGGGAAACTCCTCAAGATGGGTGGTGACCATGGTGGCCATTTAGAAGTCGGCCATATTGTTTTTTTCAATAGGAAGAGGGCCATGTGACACATCAAACTTATTGGTAATGTCACAAGAAAAACAATGGTGTGCTTGGTTTCAACGTAACTTTATTCTTTCACGAGTTATTTACAAGTTTCTGACCACTTATAAAATGTGTTCAATGTGCTGTCCATTGTGTTGGATTGTCAATGCAACCCTCTTCTCCCACTCTTCACACACTGATAGCAACACCGCAGGAGAAATGCCAGCACAGGCATCCAGTATCCGTAGTTTCAGGTGCTGCACATCTCGTATCTTCACACCATAGACAATTGCCTTCAGATGACCCCAAAGATAAAAGTCTAAGAGGGTCGGATCGGGAGACCTTGGGGGCCGTTCAACTGGCCCACGATGACCAATCCACTTTCCAGGAAACTGTTCATCTAGGAATGCTCGGACCTGCACCCATAATGTGGTGGTGCACCATCTTGCTGGAAAAACTCAGGGAACGTGCCAGCTTCAGTGCATAAAGAGGGAAACACATCATCATGTAGCAATTTCAAATATCCAGTGGCCTTGAGGTTTCCATTGATGAAGAATGGACCCACTATCGTTGTACCCCATATACCACACCAAACCATCACTTTTGTTGTTCCAACAGTCTTGGAGGGATCCATCCAATGTGGGTTAGTGTCAGACCAGTAGCGGTGGTTTTATTTAACTTCACCGTTCACATAAAAGTTTGCCTCATCACTGAACAAAATCTTCTGCATGAACTGAGGGTCCTGTTCCAATTTTTGTTTTGCCCATTCTGCAAATTCTGTGCGCTGATCTGGGTCATCCTCGTTGAGATGCTGCAGTAGCTGGAGTTTGTAAGTGTGCCATTTGTGAGTAGCTAACATCCGCCAAAGGGATGTTCGACTAATGCCACTCTCCAGTGACATGCGGCGAGTGCTACGCTGTGGGCTCTTGCTGAATGAAGCTAGGACAGCGACTGATGTTTCTTCATTAGTGACAGTTTTCTTGCGTCCACATTTTGGCAAATCCAACACTGAACCAGTTTCACGAAACCTAGGAAGCAGTTTGCTGACTGTAGCATGGGAGATGGGTGGTCTCGTAGGGTGTCTTGCATTGAAATCTGCTGCAATGACCCGGTTACTGCGTTCACCGGATATCAACACAATTTCGATCCGCTCCTCACGTGTTAACCTCTTCGACATGTCAATGGCTGTGAACAAAGAGAAACTTGTAAATAACTCATGAAAGAATAAAGTTATGTTGAAACCAAGCGCACCATTGTTTTTCTTGTGACATTACCAATAAGTTTGATGTGTCACATGGCCCTCTTCCTATTGGAAAAACTAAAGTTTTATCCAAGATGGCCGACTTCTAAATGGCCACCATGGTCACCACCCATCTTGAGGAGTTTGCCCCCTCACATATACTAATGTGCCACAAACAGGACTTTAATATCACCAACCATTCCCATGTTATTACGGTGTATCCATATAAATGGCCCACCCTGTACTATAACATGTATATACACACTTCCGAAACTTACATCAGAAAATCACTATCAATCCACCCATCTTAGATGACACACAAAACCATTTAATCCCACTTCCATTTGCAGCCATAAAAAACCCATTGTCTTATTCAACTTGAAATTATAGTCATATTTTATTACAATATTAGAATTTGTACACATTGCCCTCTCCAACCTCTTTCATTTATAAATTTATTACATAAATATAATCAAAAAATGCAAAATAACGAAGGCAAATTTAACATGAATTCAAAAACAAAAAGTGTCACCTGACTCTGCGATAGAAACTCGAGGAATGTATTTTTCATATATATTTTTTAAACAAAGGTCAAACAAGTCAGAGTAGAGTCATCTAATCTAATTTTTTTTTAAAAAAAAGAAGCTCTGCAACATTAAAAAAAAAAAAATGTCAAGAGACTCATGTTCACTCATTGTTTTTGATCATTACTCATGGGCTGTAATGGTGTTGCTAAGTTATTGCAAAATTAAAAACAATTCTCACTTTTGAAGACCAATCCAAAGAAAAAATATTGGGATTATTAAATTTATCATTGGCTGTAAGATAAACGTAAAGGTTAGTACTCATCCAACATAGGAGCTCCCTTTAAGTGAGAAGATAATTATAACAAACCTATTAAAAAAAAAAAAAAAGCTTCTATTATCACCCCCAACAGCTGGTCAGTTTATGATCATCAAACAGATCTGCAATCTGAGTAATCTTCACAAAACTCATGCAAAAATAAAAATCACTGCATGACCTTTAATGCAACCCTGCCCTTTGATGCTCATCTCATGCAAATCTAGGGTCTTGTATTTTTCAACAACCTTTTGGGACTTTGCTACTTTTGGGAATTCTCCACGCGGTTTTTAAAGACTTCTCTACCAGATTTAAAGATGCATCGCATCTCGAATGTTGACAATGACAATCAGTGAGTTTGCTTGTGAGCTAACACTGGTCAACCCTGTGACGTCAGGCATCAGATGTGACAACTATAATTGTGAACATGCAGACACTGAACAAACCAAATGAACAAAAACCAAAAAAACCCTTAAACCAAATTAACCAACAGGAACCTCCGTCATCCACATAGTCGAGCAGTGTAACATTAAATACAGCATGTAAAAAACAAAAACAGTAGGAAAAAAAGGTGTATTATAGAAAATTATATTATTACAGTATATATATATATGTATGTGTGTGTGTGTGTGTGTGTGTGTGTGTGTGTGTGTGTGTGTGTCTGTTGACCTGTAAAGATTTTTAAAAAATAAACCAGAAAACACCCAGAAAAGTGTAAGCTTTGATGTAAACTTGTAAAAACAACCCTGTGATCATGTGGCTAAAGAAAAAGCTCTGATATGTGAATTAACCCCCAACCTTTCATTCATTCAAGCGAACATCACGAGAGCCGTTTTAAACAGCAGACGGGGAGAGTTGGGTGTTTCTCAGCAGTGCTGCCGTAAATGTCAGAGATTCTGGAGAGGATAAAGGGAGTCGCTAAGCTGCAAACGTCTTACCACCTCCTTGCCGGGTCCTTGATCCACGTATAACATGCTGCTGATGAGGCTGAGAGGTGGCTTGGGATGTCAATATCCAAGAGTGGAATAAAGGTTTGTTTGGGGTGGAGTGGGGAGTTTTTCTTTTTTTTTAATTAAATCCCAGTGAGAGCAACACATGTACACAGTGTGACTGGGTTCTTGTTTCTCAATAGCCGTCCTTCTGAGTGATCATATGATCCTGGATCCTCTGCAGCATCTCCTGCATCCGCCGCAGCTGGAAGAAGAGAGCAGAGAGAGGAGACGGGTGTTAGTGTGATACGTTTGAATGCGACGCATCCACTTTCATAGCGGTGTGAAGTGTAAGGGGGATTTCATGGAAGCTATTCATTTACGCACGGCTGCACAGGCAACAAATCAATAAACGCCCGGGAGATGGGCCTGTTCTCCCCAAACCACGTGACATGTGCTGAATGGCAGCAGGGAAACAAGGCTCCCTCCATCTGCTGCTTCACTCTGGACTACAGAGTATCTGTTATCACAGAAGCAGCACTTTAGGATATTAAAATCACTAGTATCAGTCAGCTACTCAATCACCTAATCATGTGGAGTGAGTCCCCCCCCCCCCTATCAGATTTGTTTGAAATAAGCAGGTAACACAGGTGTTATACAGCTCCTGTTCACTTGGAGATGTTTGTCCAGCTGCTGCTGTGTGTGGGTTGGCTATAACACCCGTGGGCAAAGATGTATATTGAGCTAATTTGGTGTTACTGCGTTGCTTCATGTTGATCAGACAGAAAATGTAAAATAAACAAATGAGGGGAAAAAATAAGACTCTTTATTTAATGAAATAAATAGATTTTGCACGGTCTGGTGTTGCAGAGGGAAGGGGGCTGGTATTGACATAGCTTATTTAACTCATTATGATTGCAGAACAACATTAAAACCATATACAACCGTCTATTCCTGAGACTCAAAACAGTCATTAACAAGGCAACAGTCTAGCATCTACAAACCCAAAATAAAAAGGAATCTATAAGGAAGGTTTCTTTTCACAACAGTAATATTTATAACTTAACTTTGCAAAAAAAAGTAAGGAAATTTGGGTTTGGTTGATTATTTCTGTGTTGCAACGATGCTGCTTGGTAATAAATCTTACACTGAGGGAATGCCTGTTTATTTCCTGTTAAATGGTGTCACATTTGTAATGAAAATACATCTGTGGGTTGAGCAGCGGATTTAAGCATGTGGGTTATGTGCATTAAAAACATTCTCTGCCACAGAGATGATTAATTCTGCTATTGACTCTTGTTTTGAGCTTCTGACACCATGACTGGCCTTCACCATCAGGCTCCTTTGCACCAGTGTCTGCAACATGTGCAGACACTGGTGCAGACACTATTCTCTAAGATGACAATCCCCCCACCCCCACAGAGAAGACTTTATCAGAGACTACCTCCAGATTTTGGGAGTGGAGAGGATGAAATGGCCCACCTTCCGTCCTGACCTTACCCCTGATCCCAAAAACCTGTAAGTGGCATGTTTGCGGGATCAGCTTGGGCCATAATGACCAACATAACATTGGCTGATTTGGGACAAATGCTGATTGAAGAACAGGATGTGACCAAACTGGAGACTAGCATGAGGAGGAGGGTGCCAGGTCATTGGGGTTGTATTAAACAATTAAAGTATGTTTTGTTTCTTCAGACTTAAATAATCTAATCCATTAAATTACACCAAACAAGAGTCAATATCATAGCTGTTTGGCATTGGCAGTGAAGTTTTTCATGGGCTCAACTCTGCTGCTTGACTGACAAATGCATAAGATATAAGGATACAAGGTTTACTACCTGGAAGCATTGTTACAACAAAGAAGCAATCAACCAAACACAAATTTCCCTACTTTTTTTATGCTACTTTACTTCCACTAAACATCACAGTATTGCACAGCATGTAGCCCTTTAAATACCCACTAACAAGGTTTTTTCTGTCAGTCTTAACACTTTCCCATCATTATCCTTCCCACCTTCTCTGACCTGCCATGCACAGATGTTATGAGCTCAGGTGCAGGAACACATGTTACATTCAGCTTTTCTTTCTTTAATCCTGAGAAGGTTCATCCTGAAACTCTGGATGATGGCGTGGTTATAAACATCCTGGTGCTTCCAGAGAGTGTAAGGGGCAATCTCTTTTCCTAGTCACAGTTTAAAGCTCCAAAAGGCTACAGGTTTACTCTATAATTAAACCAGTTCCTGTTTATGAGACTGTTTTCTTGTGAGTTTCACAAAACGTGATCTGACTGGACTTAAAAAAAAATGTTTTTGGGTAAACACATCATCTGTGAGCTAAAGATACTCAGAGAGCTTCATCGCCTTTGTGATCTGAGTGCCTCTCTGGGCTGGGCTGACGGTCTGAGTGCTCGTGGTGATCAAAATTGTGGGCAGAGTCATGCTCGTGGTCGTGATGCGACTCCAGTTCGTGGTCGGCGTGCCGTACCTCCTCATCTTTCTCTCTGATGAGCTTTTCCGTCTCGGTCTCGGCCACTCCGGGCACCACTGGGATGGGGAAGTCTGTGCCGCTCTCCCGGGTTAGCTTACTGCAGAGAGACACACGTTTTGGGAAAGTTCACAGAGTTTACTACAAAGTGAGAACACAGACCAATGTAAATAAGCCTGTGATGTCTAATCAGCTGCCGACAAACATTGTTAAGACACTACACCAGACACGTCAGAGCAAACCCATCAAATACCTCAAGAATATATGAAGGTCACACATTTTTTAATCACATTCTCCTTCTCAAAACAACAATAGTCTAACACTGTTATAATTCATCTTGATTTTTCTTGTGCCATATTTCTTTCATCTCACTAAAACTTATTTCTCCCGTCCTTCAGCGTGAGCATACTTGCGGTTGCGCTCCTTGACGACCATGCGGGTCATGCTCTGGATGCACTGAGCTCTGTAGTTCTCGTAGTGAGTCTCTCGGGTCACGTCCTTGAGATCTTGCATGTGCGTGCGAACGAGCATGTTCCTCAGCTTCACGAAATCGCAGTGTGCTGGGTTTTCCACTGCAGACCACAGAGTGAGGATCAACTACACACTCAATACTTATACACGTTCACTGTCAACTTTTTTAATGGTACATCTATACAGAAAGCATTTTAGTATGTATGATTTTGAGGTCTTTGTTTAGGGGAACATATGAGGTCAAGGTTACCTTCTACAATACCCCAGGGGTACAGACGGCCTCGCACCCTCTTCCCTTTGGCCTCCACCACGGTGTTGCTGCCTATTACTGCAAAGGGGATGCTTTCCTAAAGGGGTCAAGATAAAGATCGTAATATTAAAAGCATGTTATGGTCATAAAGATCACATCTGGCTGGGCAGGGTGTGAACACATCTGTATTAAAAAAACAACAACAGACCAGTTATATCCCTTTCCTCTTAAATGTCTTCGTCCTTTCTTGTGCAAGACCTTTTTTTCCCCCTTTTTAAACCTGATCTTTACGTAATCCAACAAGAGGTAGAATTCCATAAACCTCAAAGTTATTGATTTGATTGTAATCATACTGACATGACCGTAGCATATGTAGTCGACTGGACCATGAACTTAAGATAAAGCTTCGCATTAACTTTGCCTAGAGCACTGTGAGTGTATAGGGCAGTATAGGGCATAGATAAATATGATATCAATAAATATATTATATGTTTTTAAGATTTTCCTCATGTCACATACTTACATTGTTCAAAATGTGACATCTAACAAATTTGTTACATTATTGCAATTATTGCTGTTCCAGTAAATAAACCAGTATTTAGATCTTTATCATAGCGTTAGAATGAAACGCTGTGTTGATATGATAAATTAAATTACACGTAGTAATAAAATTATTAAAGACGTGTCACATGGTCAAACAAGCGCTGCAGGCCTGGCAAAACCAGCCTGTATGACACAGAAAATATATCCTATACTTACTAAAATTAAAATATATGAAATGCATCATAATTAAGAAGTAATTCTGATTTTCTTGATAGTTATTGTTTATTGACCAAAGTAAAGACCTGTGTGTTGAGCAGGGGTTTTGCTAGTAGTGATAACTTTTGCTTTTATTTCCACCGACTGTGTGCTTAGTACCACCTTACAATACGGGAAGTGTAGAGGAGGCTGATTCATCAACACTTAAATCCACCAGGTCTGACTATATAGTCTGTTCATTCATTTTAATGTCAATTCTTATTAATATTAAATTTGTTTGCAGCACAATTTGTTTTGAATGACAATGATTTGACTCTCAGCATTCTGCTTTCAGCTGAGTTTAGTGTACTAAACACAAATACTTGGATGAAGAAAAGAAAGAAAGGAGATCACTGATCACCTTCAGCTCATGGTCTTGTTGCTTGAAATCTTCATCTTCATCAGAGTCGCAGTCGGGGAACTGGTATATCTTTATACCGTACTGCTCAATCTCCTCTCTGATCTGCAAAGAAAAACAGTGGAAAAACATATCTGATGTCAAAGTGTGAATAACGTCCTCTGTGAGGATACAAGTAAAACACTCTGCGGCGTATACACAGATTGATTCGTGGGATGAAACATGCAGTCGCCTTGCCTTAATTTTCTTTTTCTTCACTTCACCAGGGGTGAGTGTGTCTGCTTTGGCCAAGACTGGGACAATGTTGACCTTCTCATGGAGAGCCTTCATAAATTCCACATCCAGAGGTCGGAGGCTGGAAGAGATGAGGCAAAACATACCAAGAAAGGATAATGAGACACTTATTATTTATTAGGATAGTGTAGAGTAGACAAGAGAGTGGGCATTTTCAAAAAAGGTGAGTCACCTGAAAGCAGGCCACTGCAATAAGGACTACAGCTTTCAGCACATGAGGAACACAAACTTTATTTTAGGGGTTCTCTGAGTTTTTATGGCCGGGTCGGTGTTTGTAGAGTGTAGTTTCTTCAGAGAATGATGGTTTGCGCACGTTTATCGCTAACCATTAGTGAGGTTGGAGTTACATTCCTGGGCAAAAAGTTATCAATCATTGTCAGGAAGGTTTAGTTTGCTAATGATGACTAATTGAAGAAAAATACTTCCCGAGTCACATTCTGGGCTTCCCTATCATGGTTTAACATAAACTGTGGCTGAATGAAATATACAAGCCATGCGCTTTTTCCATGTTGCCTTCACAGGCCACAGAAAACTTCAAAAAGGGCCACCACTGATGATTTACTGTTAGACAAGTTTAAACTGGGGTTGATAATCATTAACTGTTAGATCATTTTGTGCCAATAAACTCCATTTAGATTTGAAAGCGTTTCATAAATGCTCATGAATTGCTGGCAATCAGGATCAGGCAACAACAGACTTACCTGCCGATCCACATCTAGATTTCTCCACTCTAAGCTTTCCTGCATCAAGTCTTATCTGTAGTTCAAAATTAAAGGTGCTAGTTTATCTCAGAGATTTAGCATGTGACCACATGCCATACAGCTGAAATGCATCAGTCTGGGTTGGAGTCCTTCCCCTCCTCTCTCTCTCTCTCTCTCTCTCTCCCTCTCTCCCTCTCCCTCTCTCTCTCTCTCCCCCCCTCCCCCCCATCTAATGCTGCACTATCAAATGACAGCAAAAATGTACAACCCCCTCCCCCCGAAAAAAAACTTGAAGCATAAGATGATGTCTCTGGCTGCATGGCACACTGGCCGACCAATCGGTGGCAGCAGACACTTGCTCACCAACAGAGGGAGCCGTTTCTCCATGGCTGTCACGCTGAAAATGCTCTGCAGCATTACTTGAATTTTATGGTATTCTGGCTCCTTGATGAACACAGATCTGGATGCGCACAAATGTGCTGAGAGGTACCACAGCAGCACAAACAATTGATTAGTGTAAAATCACTGCAGCAGATGTAAAGTTATCCAAGGGCAGCTGAGAGGTGCTTTATCTCTGGGAAAGATGCTGGGCATCAACAATTTAAGAGGCTGTGTGTTTACTCACACTGTGAGTAAACACCGATCCACTAGATACGTGTGGAAGATATCACGTGTGCGCTCAGGACGATGGCTGCGATAAACATGTGATCAGAGATCACGAGGAAAAGTGTAGTTAATGGTCCCATTATCACTTCTGAACATTGCACGTGATAATGTGCTGCAGCAGAAACAACTTAATCTTCCATATTTTTAGAACTAATAATAAAGAGAGGACGAGCAGGCTGAGTTAGCTGTAGCTTTGTCATACCCGTGACCGAAGGGTGAGATGAAATAGAGGCAGCAGTGTACGCGGTTGTCCTGGATGTTCTTGCGATTGAGGCCACTCTCATCCCTGAAGTACTGCTCGAACTGCTGGTCAATGTAGTCAGCCACTGACTTCCAGCTAAAGCAGAAACACACAGGGGCGTTCAGTCTCTGAGGCAAAGTGTAACAGCTGACCGTGTAACTCAGATTCACTCAGGGTTATCTGATGCGTTAAACATGTCTGTACCATTCAGTGTTGTTCACAGCGTCCCCAAACCCAGGGGTATCCACAATGGTGAGTTTCAATTTGACACCTTTCTCCTCTATATCCACCGTGTGTTTGGTGATTTCTACCGTTTGTGTGATTCTCTCTAGGATAGAAAAAAAGAAGTAAACAGCCCTCAGCCATTACATAATGTAGTACAGCAAATTTTAAAACAAATAATCACACGCACCTTCTGCATTGAGCAGCTTCCTATCTTTGTACAGATCTGTGAGAAACAGACTGTTGACCAGGGTGGACTTTCCCAGGCCAGATTCACCTTCAAACAAAGAACAACAAAGAAGAAAAGACAGTCTTTTTAAAACAAACACGGTCTTAAGCTCAAATAGCAGCTAATGCTAAAACGAGGATTTACCTGCTACCATGAGCGTGAAGTCAAATCCTTTCTTGACAGACTTGCGGTGCACCTGGTTTGGCAGCGTTGCGAAACCCACGTACTCCTTGTCCTGGTCCTACAAATGCACAAAAAGATAAAAATGGAATAAGGAAACAGAGGCTGTGTACACCATGGTTTCTTTTTTCAAACCTGATATCGGCTTTTTGAAATATTTTGGCATTGTTGTCCCATTTGCAGTATTTCGACAGCAATAACGGCAACAGCACAAAACCAAAAAAAAAACCCAAACCCAAACAACAGTAAAACAAGGTATGAAATGTATCAGCATGTTACAGCACACGGGCTGTGCTGACCCCTCTTTGGGGCTTCCTGACGCCTTGTATTACCTCGCTACTGTCGTATGGGTCAAATCGAACCCAGGGGCTCTTTGGCCTGGAGGGACTGACGGGGGACGGCAAGTCAAACTCCACGCTTCGGCTTTGTGGCAAACCGGAGTCTGAACCCGAATCTGACTGGGCCCTGCCGGCCACGGGGGGCCGCAAATATGACGGGGTGTGGGGGCGGTCATTGCCCTCGGCCTGCCTGTCCGCATCATGAGCCTCGGGGTCATGATGGTGGTGATGCTTGTGATGGCGGAGACCGTGCCCACCATGATGCTGAGGGTCCTGCATAATGTTTTCCACTTCTGAGTCATCTGAATGGCTTGAGGGCTGGAGAGAAGCGAAGGTCGTGGGGGGGCGGGAGGGATGACGAGGCGAACAGGAAAAAAAGAAATACGGTGGAGGGAAAAGAGGAACGTTAGAGCACCAATGTAGAGGGGGAGGTATGGAGATCCAGAGGGTAGAAAGTTTTAGAAAATCAACTTAAAGTTTTATGGTGAGGGATTTAAGACACAGCAACAAAGAGATCTTTCATATCTGACAACTCAAAACTGTTAGTATATCTAGCTGAAGGCCAGTGGGTAACACATGAGATTTGTACATTAATGTGGATGAGCCTTTAACTATTCATTGGAAACAGGATACATGTTAGGGACTTTACAGCTGGTGGATCACCTTCTATTATAAATGAGGAGAAGTCATGTTAGAGCTGAACACTGCAGCCAAGTTGTTTTATGAAACTAACAATGAATGAACTCCAATACTGTGTTTACATTTACTCTCCTTTAAGAGTGATCGGTAACATTAAAGACAAGGACTGTTTTAGACATCAGGTATTTTACTCTTCATTATTAATGCAATCTTTAAAAGTGTAAATTTTCTGTAAGAGGACACGCAGCTATGGACTCTAGTTACAGTTACTAAAGTCTCCCTGATAGATAAATAATGGAGTGGAATTCAGCAAGCAACACGGCCACTCAAATTCAGCTGTGAGCACACACTGTGACACAGTTTTAAATTTAAATTTAGACCCTAAAGAGATAAATTCATGTCTAATCCTTAGCTTAAGCGCATAAAAACTACAGACTTTGACGGCAGAAATCAGCTGAAGATGGGCAGTAACAGAAAAATATATATATATTTGGGGGGGGGTCACCGGTACCTGTTCATGGTGATCATGATCATGGTGTCTGCTCTGATTAGGGGAAGCTGGACAGGAGTCTTGTTCATCTGATGAAGAGGAATGCTCGTGGTCACTGTCCTCCATTGCAACTGGGGCTAAAGCGCACTCTGTGATCTTGAATCCGAAGGGCGCACGCGTGTGGTGAGGTTTATCGGGGAATAGAACAACAGGGAGGTTGAAGAAGAGGATGGAGAAGGGCCAACAAAGAGCCTCGCAGATCCACGCATGAACCACAAGGAGGACATGAGGAGTACAGGTAAGATGGATAAAGACGAGGAAGAAGACGACAAAAAAATTAAAAAAGCTAATGAATAAAAGATCATACCATTTACAGCAGAAATGGTATGATGCATGTAATAATATAACAAGGGACTGAACATTAGATATATGCTATAAATTAATATGCGTCTGTATACATTTGATTGCAAAATCAAAACATATATAGGATGAGCTCAACAGGGACAGGAATTAATAAGCATTTGCTTCCTTATTATTTTTTTTTCCCCAAACAGGAATTGCTCAATATTTTCAACATGATATCTTTCTTTGATATCATGTTCATTCATTTAAAAAAAAAAAATATGTATTAACTCTCGTTATGCGTTTCAAAATAAAGATTTGATACAGATCAGGTTATGTTCACTCCTCTTGTTCTGGTGCCATTTTCCTATTCATGCTCCCAGCTACAGTTACTATTGCAAAAGCTAACTACAAGTTTGACAGCAAGTAAAGTCTGTGCCAATTTCTTTCCAGTTTAATTTTGATTAAAAAAAGCTTAGCATGTAATCTTTTTGGTGTTTCCACATGGTTAGGTGCTCCACCTGTGACCTACAGCTCTAATATGATTGGGATTTAGAGCTTAAGGGCAGAGGAAACTGTGATAGTTTCACCGATTGGGAAATCGGTGACCTGCTTTCCTGATGCACAACCAAAGCCCTAAGATCAGTGTCCAGCATGGTGGGTTCTGTGTCCTACATAAAATAAAGTGTCAATCACCGACATTTTGCTTTGGATTACAAATCCACAGAAGTGCATCAAACAGACTCCCACTACTTTTTTTTTTGCTTAAATATGAAAAAAGCTTCAAAGCGACTTTTAGATGTATCATCTGGAATATCACACTAAAACAACTCAAGGGACTACAGGAATAAAAATCAAAGAACAAACTAATTATCAAACATATTCTCAGTAAAGTGGATAAAAGCACGTTCACCCGTTCTCACCTCCTTTCTTTCGATGCCTCACCTGTGTCTAAAACCCTCTTCTTTTTACTTCTTAAAAACTGCTCCTCGTACAAAGTCCAGCAGGACTCGGAAAGCAAAGAGCAGCGGCTCCAGCATTTATACAACTCCACACTAGAGGACACAGTGCCCTTCAGCTCCATTGAGCTGGTCGGCACCCCGGGGAGCTGATCAGTGGCATTGATGAGGTGCACGTCAGCGCTGACAGGCATCACCAACCCAGACATAGACTACATCCATCAAATCTACTTAACTTTGGGGCTGCACAGCTCCATGTCGTGCACAATTATACGCAAACTGTGAGTTTGACGTCTTCTGCTGTTTCACCGTTTTGCCTGACAATTCACATTGACACCAGCAAACAGCCTAATCTGATGAGTTGAACCTGATAACAAAGCAAAAAGATAAGGAAACACTGATAGCAGCATTAGAGCAGAAAACATGATGCTACTTTGTCACTCTGTTGTACGGTGTGTGGACTGATGTTATAACATGAAGACAAATACTGTGCATATTTTGCAGGGCCCATTCTTAACCTTTGCCACTCACAGCTAATGTCTGTACTCCATAAGCCTACAAGGGTTTGCAGTGTGACATCAAATTCAATTCTAATAATGATCGGTTCAGCCAGAGAGGATCTGAGGCCAAATTTCCTCTCATTCTGTTTGGGAGCTCGAGTACTAAAGGAGGTGACCAAAGTCAGATATTTAGGTTACATCATCAGGAACAATCACTGTGATGATAATTAGAGCCTGACAGCTATTGATACCAAAACCAATCTCTACATTTGGTGATTTAAAAACAGGATAAAGTCATATACTGATGTGCAATGCTGATATACTACCCCAAATGTGTATATTGTACAGCTGGTGTTAAAATCGGTCCTAGTGGTGTATTTAGACTAAAACTAAAATGAAAAAGAATAATGACTTTAATAATAATGACTTACAAGTCTCTGTCTAGAGAAAAGGCTCTGCAGAGGACCATCACCACCTGACTGTCAGCTTGGCTATCGCTGACCATTTGAGTTGTCTACTTAGAGGTAGGACTGTAGAACTATACAACATCCACAGACACACATATACTCTGCACATATTCAAAAGAGACATCAGGGCCTCAAATGCTCTTCTTTCTCTCCCTTAAAAATTTCAGAATGCAGAAAATGACTGACTTAAAGAACAGCTTGGAATAAAGAGTATCACAAAGGTAACCACCAAATGTTTCCACCAGATCACACGAGGTGAAGCCGAGCTGCTTACTGCCTCATTATAAACATAACTGCCGGCAATGCTGATGAATTCACTAATTAAGCTAACAAATGAATTAATTATAAACTATTTATCTGCCAAGGCACTTGTCTTCACGTACCACATTAAGCATTTAGGAGAACTCCTCATTTATAAGCAAATTTATTCAGCTCCCAGTTTCAAACTCTGCAGTTTGCATCGTCTTTACGGGAGACATCATCGTGTCTGGGAATCACACAGTTACTGTACACATTTCCTATTCCTTTTCTGTTGTATGCACATATTTCAGAAACTTACATGTTACCTTTTTGTGTAGTGTGTCTGTGTCTTCATTCCTTTCTACTTTTGTAGCATTCCTGAAGTTGACCCCAACTTCAGAGCTTGGTTACAGATTTCTTCTCTAAGCCAAACACACTCTCAGTTTACCCCTTCTTTAAAAGCAGCCGAGATAGCAGGCATTACTGAATGCAGGTAGGGGATTTGTCTTCCTCTAAGCACTAAAGCAGCTTTGTACAGCAAACTGATGAGGTTCAAACAGGTTCAAATTCTTCCTCTCACACCAAAGCAGCCATCAGGCCATTCCTCCGCTGTGTTCTCGGCCCTGATATTTAAGAATTTAGAGCCGAAAAGGTCTTAAGAAAGGAATGCCACAGGAAATTGTGTTTGGGTTTTGTTTTTTTCATTTTTTAATATACCTAAGGAAACATTAATTTTCTCTTTTATTCAGCTGGAAGAAAAAACAGCAGACTATAAGTCAAGAACAATTACAACTATTCTGTGTTCCTAGTATGCATAAAGTAGGAAAAGGGATATTGGGGAATTATTAAGGCAGAGTTCAACATAGGCGAGACATTTAGGCTGATTTTACTGGAGTTCCATTTTCCACATGCAAACATTTCCACTAACTTTAAAAAACCATTCAAGTATCTCCTGACACATTAATCTTGGGCTTAAATGCATTCCCACTAAAATGCACTTCAGCACAACTTGCTCAGCGCCATCTTTCCAATTCAGTTTGGGTGGAAAGCAAAGCCTGTAAACCTGCACTTTAATGGTTACTGTGAACAGGCTGAACAATTCAAATATGAGCAAATGTTCTGAGATCAGCAAAAGCTCCTTTTAACAAGATTTACCATCATATATTTCTTAAAGTTGGCTTCTCCAAGCCAAAAGAAAGGCAATTTCCAGTCCCGAGCCAATAAAAAAATGAAAGTCAGGCTATTGTGTGTCATGCAGATAAATCAATATGCTAATGAAACACATGATTGACTACGGATAGAAAGATTAGTGCTGCTCTCATGAGCAATACAAACACAGAAAAGCCATACAACTTACACAGCTCTAGATTTAAAGTTTAGAAAGAGACCCCAACAAAAGTTTAAAAAAGAAAAAGAAAAAAAAAGCCCCCAATCTTGTGTAAGATTTACAGAAGTGTCCCCTAATCCCGATTTCTCCAATATTAACTGATGACGTGAAAACAATCTTCTTTAACTAGAATGAAACCTGATGGGCTTTGACATCTATGTCACATTTTTCCATTTTGGTCCCACACAGTCTCCCACTGGAATGAGTCTCCACTGAGACCTGAACCAATTATAATTTCCATAACTGGCTCAGGGTGAGTTCATCGAGAAAATAAGCAACCAATCGCTAGAGAATCCACGCAGAGTTTGACGAGAGATAAAACAGAACAGATAAACTGCCAACTGGGTGAAACCATGGTGTAGCTGGTTCTGATCCAAAGTGGTACTGTGAGGATCGGAAGCACAAAGCCCCAGCTGGAAATCAGGAACACCAATGCCCAAGAAGTAGTGCCAAACAGGCCTTCATAACACAACAGTCCATATGGCTTTTGAGACTTCCTCACATTATTCAAAAATGCTTTAAAGACTTCCTCATATTACTCAAAAACATTAATCTACATTTTCTACATAGCAAAACAAAGGAGGGAGGGAAAATTAATCACTGGTATGTGGACACAAACATTTTGCCTCTGGAACGGACATATTTTACTTTGTCAACAGCTGCGTCTTTGTCATTTCCTGCAACACTGATAAAAATGCACTTATGATGTTCGCCTGAAGCGTTTTGTTTGCCATGTGAAATTAGTAAGAAGTGGGGTTAAAGTAACAATTTTAGGTCTTTGTTGCATATACAGTCCACAAAGATGGATTAAATAATCTTAATGATATTTAATAAGCAGTCTAAGAGGCAAGTGGTAGGTTTCTGCACAGCTACTGAGATGAATAATACTAGCCTTTGAAGTTCTTTCCAGTCCTTTATCAAGAAGACCACTGTTGGAAAAAACAACCTCTCAAGTATGTGTGGCATTTATTACGATGGGAGTAAAATCTTTATGCTAAGCGGTGCAGTCCCTGAGAAACAATTGGAGGACATGAAACCTAGCCAAACACAAACAAGTTGTGCGGCTGACTGTGCTGCTTTGTTACTTTTGGATCAAGATGGTGGGTTTGGCTGGCACAGCGCTGATGGACGGTGATATGTTGCATTAAATGCTGCTCTCAGGGGAAAAGCCCTCTTCAAATGTACGACATGGGAAATGCAATCAGAAGCTGCCAAAAGTCATAAAGAAGCCGGGCAGCGTGTTGTTATTCACAGTCCGTGATGAAAGCACATTTCAGCTCGGTAGGAAATGCAGTTGACAGAGTCGTATATAATCCAGCTACAATAATTACTGCACTATTATTCACTTCATGCTAAATAATTTTTGCTTGACATAAGGTGCCACGGTTGGCACGAATTCTCTCTCTACTGTATGCCGGCAGACGGAGCATGATTATTATTATTTCATACACACTGTATTGATATTATGCTCCTCCTAGATTTTAGTGTTTCCACTCACAACAAAAGTCACCTCAAGGTGCTTTATGCTGTCAGATGAGAGAAAAAACCCAACAGTAAGACAATCCACTTTGAGCAACCACTTGACAACAGTGGGGAGGAAGAACTCTCTTATCAGGAAAACAAAAACCTCTGAGAGAACCAGATTCTGTGAGGGGTAGCCATCTATTCTGATGAGTTGGGGTGGAGAAAAAGAGTAGACAGCAAAGGAAAGCATAGAGAGCTATTACAGACAAACAGAAACTATGTGAGAGAGTAGAAAAAATTAATGACAAACAGCAGTAAAACAAGAGAGTGGAGTGGGTCTCCTACCAATCGGAATCAGTGGATTGCCTCCCCAGCTACTCTCCCATGTGAGAGTATCCTTGAGTAGTGAGAGTTCGAATGTTAGATACAGCACATGCATGAATGGTTGTTTGATTCGGCAAATGAGGCTTATAGTCAGGGGTGCACATAAGTGCTCCACGGGTGCGCATTTGCTGTCAAAAATAAAAGACGCGCACCAGATAAGAAGTTGCAACACGCGTTTGCGTACATATAAAAAGGCACTGTTTTTGTCCGCTAGAGTGGGATTTTCACGGCATATTCCGCACCACATCTCTGTGCGTTCATCATTTGTTTGAAGCCAGCTCACATCCTGCAACCACTTTTCCGAGAATACGTGCTTCTTTTGCGGTTCGGACTCCTTCTGACATTTGTTTGGAGGTGGAGGAACACCAAAGTAATTGCTTAAAGGAGCTTGCTTCTTTGACATCTTTAAGAGTTCTAAACAAATGTCTGTCCTCCTCCAGAAAATCTTATGTACGCAAACGCGCGTTGCAACTTCTTATCTGGTGCGCGTCTTTTATTTTGACAGCGAATGCGCACCTGCGGACCACTTACGTGCACCCCTGACTATAGTAAAGAGTTCTTGGAGTTCAGCTGCAGCAGAAAAGTTGAACATAAGTACCACAACATTTCACATGTTAGAGTGGAGAAGAAGTGCTCACTGCCATCATGGGAAGTTCCATCCACTGCCTAGGCCTTAATAGTTGTTATTACAAGAAGCAATCCACTAGTCGCACATTGCTTTGTCACGGACACCTCAGTTACCTAGGTATCAAAAAGGAAAATTTAAAGTCTAACATTAAAAATAGAGAGAGTATCTGTCTCCAAAAGCCAAACTGGGAGAGCGACAGTTGAAGGCTGTGTCTCCCAGTCTACTTTTAGAAACTCTAGGAACAACAAATAAGCCTGCAGTGTGAGAGTGAAGTGCTCTACTGGGACAATATGATAGTTTGTGATACCCAAAAGATCTCACAGAGCCTGATCCTTCAGGACCATCCCTGTGAGATGAAGGATTTATATTCAGTGAAAATCAGCCAGTACGAGAAAACTATTACTTCTATTTTGGATGAGTTGAAGGCTTTTCAGGGAGCTTTTAGCTGTTCATTAGGTAAAATACTACCGCCTAGAAGTAACAAACTTGTGGACTAGCTTTTCAGCATCACTCAGGAGACAGGATGTTTATAGTTTTAGCAGTATTGTGCAGATAAAAGGAGGCAGTTAGACATTTGTTTAAGGTGCCGGTTGAAGGAGATATCCAAGACTCCAAGAAAAATGAGATGTCATGAATATAAAAGCTGCATTTATACTAATAAAGTAGAGCTGGGCGATAGAACGATAACGATATGTATCGCGATATAACTTTTACTCGATAGAGAAATTAAGCTATCGCGATAGACCTCGCCGCTCTTGTTCTCTTAAAAAAAAAAATAAATAAATAAAAAAAATAAAAAAGGTCAGCCGATCCAAATTCAGTAGCGCAGAGCCGAACCAATCACAGCCGCAGCGTCACGTCGCGTGACTTGTTACGTACAGCACAAGTGCCAAGCCGCACGTGTGTTTGTTTGGGAAGCAGCCAGCGGGTAATGGAGCCAGCGCGTAATGGAGGAAATGAGTGTGCCGACTAGAAAAATCAACCGAGCGTGACCGAAGAGAAAACAGATAATGGTTCCAATGCCGGAGAGATTGTCGAACGGAAGAGCCATAGAAGTTCCGTAGTGTGAAGGTATTTCGGCTATTTCAAGTCTGACAAAAAACAGAGTAGCGTGCACTGTAAATTGTGCCGAAAGCAAGTCTGGAAATACAATAAACTGGTGC
The DNA here is from genome assembly GCF_041146795.1 of Maylandia zebra. NCBI lineage: Eukaryota > Metazoa > Chordata > Actinopteri > Cichliformes > Cichlidae > Maylandia > Maylandia zebra. The sequence goes on from NC_135180.1 coordinate 20,759,696, forward strand.
ATGCGTCACACTGTGCGCCACGTTATTGTTTCGGTGAAATGAATTTCTACAATACTGTTAATTCTACTCTCTGCAGTGTTTAAATGCTTACATATACACACAGTTACTGTCCCTCCACACTTACGACTCGGTTCTGCTTCTATGCCCCAGCTTTGTTTACTTTTTCCCACCGAGGCTTCTAGACTTCTGATTGGCCAACATTTCTGCACGGTTAGGAATCTAGCGCCACCTGCTGCTTTGGCATGTTCATAGCAGCGTTTTCCTTCATTTCTGCCTTTATGTGTGGACGGGATTATTTTTCAAAACGAAAACGGAAAATCTCAGTTTTCAAAAATACCCGTGTACGTGTGGACGTAGCCTCAGTCTCTGACTGGAAGCGCTAATTCGTCATTCGGCTTTTGTCAGACTAAAGTAACTGTTAAAACTGTTTGAAAAGCTCAGCTATACAACAAGGAGAGATTGAGAATTTCCTTTTAGTTCTCAGTTTATTTGATATTGACAAAGGTTAGTCAGTTTTGTCTGTTCTTCTGTAAAACAAACTAAGATTTATTTTTAGAATTAATATTTTGTTTCTAAATTGAATTGACAATTTAGTCTGTTTCATTTGTTCTATTTTGAAACTTAAACGCTTTAGCGGCTGCCTTTTGTGTAGTTTGCAATATTTGCCTTCATTTATCTGAAAAAGTCTCATGTTCCTTAAGTACATCTACCCTGTTGAACTTATTATGGGAAATAAATATTTAAAAACAAGCTGCTGATTATTTCACATTTTACTTGTGAGCAACGGCACATTTAAATCTTACAAATATAGTTATTTGGCTTATATCGTGATAGATATCGTTATCGACTGAAATGAAAAAAACATATCGTGATATGAAAAAATCTCATATCGCCCAGCTCTATAATAAAGCATGATTATATATGCTTTCACAGCATTAACAACACTGTGTGTATTCCTCTTTACAATCTTAATGTTGTGGAATAGAGAGGCTGAATCCCAGTAAGGTTTCCCCTTGTGATGAGGCCAGTAGCAGGTGGTGAAGGGAGCCATGTGTGTGCCGTGTGAATACTGTGGTTGTTTGGATAGTTATAGCGGCGCTCTGTGTGAAGCTGGCTCAGTTCAGAGAGAGAGAGAGAGAGAGAGACAGAAATAGTCCAACTCACCACACTCTCCCACAGCTATAGAGCCCATACAAATATTCACACGACCACAAATATTCACTGCTACACACAAAAAATTATGTTTTTATCATTTCCTACTCCAAGTCAAAAGAATACAAAAAGATAGCAGCACCCTAATCAGGTGTTTCCTCTTCCTCAAATGTATTTCTGTCACAGTAAAGCACCAGGAAACGACGTCTTCCTCCATCTGAGACTCGCTTACAAACGCGCTCAGTGCATTAAGCCATCACATCTGATCAATGCATGTGTCAATCAATGTTAGCGTTTTAACTTCTTAGAGATGTGCACAAAGGAAAAGCGAAAACCAAACAGATACTCCAGCAGCTTAGCATAAAACCACCATTAGCTGAGAAAAAGAACAAGCCTGGTCACATGCATTCATGTGAACGGTCCAGCTCCCACAAGGTTTCATGAGGATAATCTGAATGCGGCCAAAATCAAACACATGTACAGAGAGAACCTGCAACCACATGTAGGAAACTCAAAAGAAAAAACAAAACACCAAGAGTGAGTCACAAGCAGCCGCTAAATGCTGGGTCAGCAAGAAGAAAAGCAGCAAACACATACCCCTCCATCACTGTTTGCTTCTGAATTTGCTGCCATATTATATCTTCAGTACCAGTGGTATTCCTTGAGGCTCACAGCTTAAATTGCACAGAAACCAGTGAAGAGATGTCACTTAGCTTCTGGGCCCCCACTTGCGTTACATAAGTGCATCAACTTTCCCTGCAATCAAGTGGCATACAAAGTTCCTCCTGCACATGTCCAACATCTTTATCAAACAGGTAAACCTTCAATCTATGCCTTCTCTGCATCTGGAGCTTTTTCCAGAGCTCCACCCAGCTCTCCCCTTTCTGACCAATCTGCAGCTGTTATGCAGATAAGCAGCAGCAATTGAGCTTGTGTGTGCGCGCACCTCTGTTCTGCCTTCAGAAGAAACACTTGTTCTGCAGGGAGACCAAAGACGCTGGCCCTGCAAGCCATGCAACAAGCAACTCATGCCCTTCATTCCTAAACCCACAACACGCGTGCGATTAACACATAACACAAACACACACACACGAAATATCTGCCGCCAACAGAAAACACATGTGAGAAATAATTCTGTGAATAATTCAAACTATCACTGGGAGAATCTGGTTTTGCAAGAACCTGGGATGAAGCATCAGAAGATAACAGCACTGTGCAGTTAAACTCTTACAATGGCCTTTACATCCAGTCCAGACCTCCCAGCTGGCAGTACCAGGACCAGAGCGGCACGAGGAGAAAGAGAGAGAAAGTGTGTCTATGAGGGGGAGGAGAGGTAGTGTGTGGCCTACATGCTACAAATAATCTTTTTTTATCTAATACACACTTCGTCTGCCCCCCCCGCCCCCCCACACACACTCTTACTTAAGTGGACCACAGCTCAAAGCTTTTCCATTAATCTCAGAGGTTCCCTGTGTTTTGCACAGTCTTACAATATTCACTCATTCTTAAAGGATTTTGTGATTACCATGTTGGGTTCTGAACAAGGGTGAATGAACTCAAGTGTTCTGTGGTTTGTTTGTTTTTTAAATTTAAATCATAAAGCTAAAAACCAGTTTAAAAAAAACCCCACAATATGATGGTGATTCTGTGATCTACCAGCATGTGACAGTAACGAAACATAACCGGAAACAAAAAAAAAAGAAAAAGAAAAATATAAAAGCTCAGCTTGCGTCTGGGCTGAGATCTAATCTTCAGCTTTTTAGGGGAGAACAAAAACAGGAGCAGAATTCAGCTGAGAGTTCATTGGGAGGAAGAGCTAAATGTAACACGATCCCAATCTTAATAGCTTTTGATGCAAGTGTGCCAACTTATACAGCCGTAATAACTACCATAAGCAGAAGCAATGCAAATAGAATCAGGTCAACAGACGTGCCAGTCTAAGAAACCACACAGTAGGCAAATCTCACTTAAACATCTATTAAATGTGACACATGTTCAGGACTGGCCTGGATGAGAAACACAGGCTTATAGACAGGAGATATTACTTCCTGTAAGGAAAGATAGTGTCTGGGGAGACAACTGCTGCCTTGCTTTAAACCTCTCTGGCTGCATCACATCATGAGGGTGATTATCGTGGACTGTCTGAAAGGGCTGACTGTGCCCAAGGGACCGTCAGCTTTAGATATAGTGCAAACACATGCACATACCTGTATGATGGACTACACACACACACACACACACACACACACACACACACACACACACACGCGCTCGAGTCAAACAGTAGAGTCTACAGTGCTGTGAGGATCACACTGCCCCTCATAATTAAAATGTCTCCCCGTACATGTTTACACTGCAGGGTTGGCTTGGGGCCAGCAGGGCTGGAATGAGTTTCTTGATAAAACTATGTGGTCCAGTAAGCTACACCATATTTTATTATCTCAAAATGTCAAAGACAGAGCCAATTCATCAGTCTGCTCAACAAATTATCATCTCTATGACTTTGTGTTGCATGTATGTGCTGAATTTCTCTCACACAGAGGACGCACTGTGGGACGGTGGAGGGAGGGCAGTGCCACCTGCTGCTCATGACTGGAAACGGCTTGATAGGAGTTAATGGGTGTCACGGATGGTACTGTAAGTGTAGTATGTGCATGGGTCATGGGGCTTTTCCACAGCAGAAAGTGTGACTTTCGAAAGCAGGTAAGGCGCCGAGGTTAAAAAGGTCTATTCAAAGTACCAGAGGCATTTAAATAAAGTAGATTAACCAAATAAAGCCAGCTGTGAGGCATGGAAAGAGGTTTTTTTGGTTTTAATAGAAAATATAATGGAATTAAAAACAAAAAACTTAAAAACAGGCCCGTAATATCAACATTAGCAGTCTTTCAGCAGGTCATCTCATGGCCAAACGTCAGAAAGTCCCAAAAAAGCAATCTGCATGCTCGTGCTCATGAACGCAGACTGTTGTTTGTTAGCGGGGACCTACAGTGGGGCAAAAAAGTATTTAGTCAGCCACCGATTGTGCAAGTTCCCCCACCTAAAATGATGACAGAGGTCAGTAATTTGCACCAGAGGTACACTTCAACTGTGAGAGACAGAATGTGAGAAAAAAATCCATGAATCCACATGGTAGGATTTGTAAAGAATTTATTCGTAAATTAGGGTGGAAAATAAGTATTTGGTCAATAACAAAAATACAACTCAATACTTTGTAACATAACCTTTGTTGGCAATAACAGAGGTCAAGCGTTTACTATAGGTCTTTACCAGGTTTGCACACACAGTAGCTGGTATTTTGGCCCATTCCTCCATGCAGATCTTCTCAAGAGCAGTGATGTTTTGGGGCTGTCGCCGAGCAACACGGACTTTCAACTCCCGCCACAGATTTTCTATGGGGTTGAGGTCTGGAGACTGGCTAGGCCACTCCAGGACTTTCAAATGCTTCTTACGGAGCCACTCCTTTGTTGCCCGGGCGGTGTGTTTTGGATCATTGTCATGTTGGAAGACCCAGCCTCGTTTCATCTTCAAAGTTCTCACTGATGGAAGGAGGTTTTGGCTCAAAATCTCACGATACATGGCCCCATTCATTCTGTCCTTAACACGGATCAGTCGTCCTGTCCCCTTGGCAGAAAAACAGCCCCATAGCATGATGTTTCCACCCCCATGCTTCACAGTAGGTATGGTGTTCTTGGGATGCAACTCAGTATTCTTCTTCCTCCAAACACGACGAGTTGAGTTTATACCAAAAAGTTCTACTTTGGTTTCGTCTGACCACATGACATTCTCCCAATCCTCTGCTGTATCATCCATGTGCTCTCTGGCAAACTTCAGACGGGCCTGGACATGCACTGGCTTCAGCAGCGGAACACGTCTGGCACTGCGGGATTTGATTCCCTGCCGTTGTAGTGTGTTACTGATGGTGACCTTTGTTACTTTGGTCCCAGCTCTCTGCAGGTCATTCACCAGGTCCCCCCGTGTGGTTCTGGGATCTCTTTTCTCACCGTTCTCATGATCATTTTGACCCCACGGGATGAGATCTTGCGTGGAGCCCCAGATCGAGGGAGATTATCAGTGGTCTTGTATGTCTTCCATTTTCTGATGATTGCTCCCACAGTTGATTTTTTCACACCAAGCTGCTTGCCTATTGTAGATTCACTCTTCCCAGTCTGGTGCAGGTCTACAATACTTTTCCTGGTGTCCTACGAAAGCTCTTTGGTCTTGGCCATGGCGGAGTTTGGAGTCTGACTGTTTGAGGCTGTGGACAGGTGTCTTTTCTACAGATGATGAGTTCAAACAGGTGCCATTCATACAGGTAACGAGTGGGGGACAGAAAAGCTTCTTACAGAAGACGTTACAGGTCTGTGAGAGCCAGAGATTTTCCTTGTTTGAGGTGACCAAATACTTTTTTTCCACCCTAATTTACGAATAAATTCTTTACAAATCCTACCATGTGAATTCATGGATTTTTTTTCACATTCTGTCTCTCACAGTTGAAGTGTACCTCTGGTGCAAATTACTGACCTCTGTCATCATTTTAAGTGGGGGAACTTGCACAATCGGTGGCTGACTAAATACTTTTTTGCCCCACTGTAGCTGTCATACACTCCCTGGACAGGTTGCAATCTGTTGCAGGACTAACTCACAGAGACAGACAACCATTCACGCTCATGATAATTCATGGCATATTTTAAAATAGCGCAATAAAAATGAGAGAAATAATCCAGGTATGACCAACTGTGGTCTTTTTCATAAGCGGTGACATGATCCATGACACCACTGACCTGCAAACGTTTTGTCTATTAAAACAAGAAAATATATACATTTCATCGCCATGGACACAAATCAGTGCACACTTGAGTGGACAGATGAAAATGATGAGAATAATGAAATACTGTTGCCAAGAAACACAAATCACTGGATTTAAAGACTGTGTAGCAGCTTCATTTAATGGCATTTGGGCAAGACTTTGTAAACATATACTGCACAAACGAGCCCCGAACTTGAGACAAACAGTCCTGCCTTTGGCTGCAGCAGAGTACTTCGTGCATGCAAAGCAAGGAAAGAATGGAAACCTGTGTTTTTAGACGCAGACAGGAAACATGCAGCACAAAACTTGTAACTTGATATAGAAGTTCGCCTGAGCTTCCCTAAAAGAAACTGGATAAAAAGCCCTAGAAGGTAGCACAGTAACACGAAATACACTCTGACACCCTTTGAAGCAGATATCCAGCATCTATGCAGGAACCTAAATATTGTTCCACAACAGGCATCAACAAGGAAACGCTAGATTTGCTGAACTTAGACTTCCTACACTTCCTCCTCCATTCAGTTAAGGATCTTTATCTGACACAGAGACATTCCTGTTGGAAAAAGAGCTAAAGCATTTTTCTCACTTTGTTTTTTTCACCCTTCCTTAAAAGAGGCAAGGTGCAACAAAGGCTCATGAAGGGGGGAGGGAGGTGGAGATTTCTCTTGGGTGACATTACAGGAATTCCATTGTTACATTCAATCTAAATCGCAGCATTCATCTGAAGGGTTACACCACTTCGGGATGGACTCAGCCGGCATCTCTGCTCGCTCACAGCAGCTCGGCCTGCAGAGTGCGATTTCCAGCTGGTGCAAAATCTGTCTCAGGATCAAGATGTCTCAATATCTCAGTTTTATTCTTTTCCCCCATTTCGCTTATTTCCCAGGAGAGAGCTACAAAACAACTGCACAAAGAACCAGAGGGAGGAAAACAGCATTAAATAAGAGCAATTACAGTCATATAAAATGTAGTCTCAATTGCAGGGTATTTGACCAGGTCTGTTTGTAATCTTTTCTAACAGCTTGAAGAGACTGAACTGCATCATTACCATCAGTGTAGATGCTACAGTATAATGTAATCTGGTTAAACGGAGAAAGAATCAGTACAAATATCAAGCAGATTTACAGCTTATCAAAATTAGCTACATACAAAAAGGCTAAAGCTACACTTCAAAGAACAACAAAAGGGTCTGCTTTCCCCTCAACTGAGAAAACTGTACATTTTAATGAGCTGCACTGTTTATTCTTAGTATTATTTCAAATGAGGGCATGGAAAGGAGAAGTCGCAATGCAAACTGCATGACTTGAGTCCAGCATGTTGTTTATTTTAACTGGTGTGGAGAAAAACACCTGTGAAATAAAAGGCGGCAATAAACAAAAACAAACAAAAAAAGGGCCAACATCTGCCGGGTGGTGAACTCTGTGTGCCCTGGAGAAAGGAAGCTGGTGGGTTTGTTGTGCGGCCTCGCTTGTGCTGCACTGAATTCCAGCCCGTCTAGCTCCCACATTACACGAACACAAAAACCACCTTGTGTGATTTTTGGCTCCTGCTGGGTCTTATCACAACGCTACTGGAGTCTGGAGTCGGAGCCACAGATCTGCTGAAACACTGTTGGCATTGTGTCTAGGACAGATTCAATAAGAGAAATTGCATCAGTGTCTGGACTGGGTTCCCAACCTTCCCAAAGGTGGAAATCAAATGGAAACACCAAGTAGCTTAACTATTCCCAGATTCATTACTATTTTAGTGAAAACCCTGGAGCAGGCAGCGCTGGAGGTTGATTATTCATTACATCATGTGCAGTATGAATAAAACAGTTAAGAGACTGAAGTGTAACTGTGCACTACAGGCAAAATGCTTTCCCAGGAAATAATCTGTGGTTCACTTTAACAGCCTGCTCTTTTACTGCTAAGTTAAATTATGCTTATAGTTTGTAGAATTTGAGCTTGTTTTCCCAAAGTTTTGTTGAAAGTCAAAACGTATAACTCAAACCAGCAGCCACTGGTGGATAGTAAACACTGAGGTAGGAGCAAATTTTATTTTCGAGTCCCAAGAAAGTAAAGTGGAATTGATTTGAAACGATCATTTGCTGTAACTGACCTTTATGAAGATACATTACTGTGGAAAAGTCTCAGGCCACAGGTCAAATGGTCTTGAGCAATAGTTCTGCAGACTTTCCGAAATTCTTAACATTTTACTTTGAACGCTGACTGTGCTTCCACTAGTTTTCAGTCCGGTCCTTGTGCCTGACCCTTTTCAGAGGATCAAAGGAAATGTTGTTGTTCCCACATGCAAAGATCAAATTTGAAATTTGTAACTTTAGACACTTTGTTACTAGCAGCCTGTCACACAATCACATATGAAATAAATGGGAACACGTTATCAAAATCTCGAACGATAGCAGTTTGCCTGGCATAAAATAGTATTTTTGCACCAACAAGGTGATTCCCAAAGAGCTATTAGCCAAAACCTTAGCATGTCTCAGCAGATGTGCAACGTTAAAAAAAAAAAGAGAAAAAAGAGAGGAAACTAGACAGCTGTCTAGAACAGATGAACAGAAAAATGATCCATCAGCTGTTCAGCAAGGCCTCATCAGAAATGAACTTGGTGGAAATATGGCGATCAAGAACTCATTCATAAGGAATTGAAACAGACAGAAAAAGCTAAGGTTTGCCAAATTCCAGAAGAAGGCGGCCTTAAAAATCAGTGACAACAAGTCTGATGGAGTCACGAGTCCAAATGTTTTTGCTTAAATTGTTTTCAATAGGTACAGAGGAGGTCAGGTGGAGGCTCTGTTATGGTTTCGAGCTGCATTTCAGTCACTGGTGTTGGGAATCTTGTCAGAATTGATGAAATTATGAATGCTGAAACATGCATGCCTGCACACATGTATACATGCGGTTATATACTATGGTCTAAGGTCTGCTATTGGGGAATTTATGGTGAGGTGACGAGTAAAAGTTTGTTGGTCAGCAAATAACAATATTGCAAAAAACTTTCAAACTACAGTGCCAATGTCACAAATTCAGCTTTGCAGTAGTACAGTACTCATACATTCACACCAACACTATACAGAACCACAGTGCTTTGTTGAAGTGAGAAAACTTTTAAAAGTGTTATCAAGCAGACGCAGTCTGGGTATGTGAGAGAATCAAAGAAAGCGCTACTTTAGAAATCCTATCCTGGAAATATCCTTTGGTTTGTAGACCTTTTTGGACTTACTCAGGAGATAAATATACTATAACTTAATAGTTTTTATCTCAAAATAGAGCAGCTCAAATAGGTGCTCAACAGTGCAAAGTTACCTTGATTTTCTTCCCAGATGTTCTGAGCTTCCTGAGGTCTTCTCCCTGCTGACTGAGCTGTTTATCTTATACAGCAAAGATCGTTATGCTCCTATAACAGGACTGATTGACAAGCTGAACCTGTGACTGATACTCCAGACACTCCACATGAGGCATGATAGGATTAAGAAGCTGCCAGCATATAAAATAGCTCAACTCTGTCTTCTGATTGATCTTTAAGTTTTAAGATAAAAATGACCTCCTCATTCAAGCTAAAAGCTGTTATAAAACTGCAGAGTCATGCTGGAAATCACAGTGGTTACGTCTGAGCCTTTAAAACAGCCAATCAGATGGAACTGATTTCTAATAATCTAAAGAGTCTAATAAGCAGTGTGTCTGTAAAAACAGATTTATGTTTAGACAAGGTCAGAATAACAGTAAGTTAAGATGATTCTGCTAATTTGCACTATGAACTCACATGTGTGTCAATCCACAACTTGTATCCTCACCAGATGGCATCGGTGGCTCGGGTGGTGCCTGACTTGCCTGGGCTCCAACATGAACTACACATAATTGTCCCCTTCCTCCTTCTCTTTCCATCTGTTCTCATTCTCACGGATGTAATCCGCTTCTCTAATCTTGATGCTCAAACACACCAAGAACCACAAAAAACACGCAAACCTCAACACAAACGGGTCAACTTGCCAACTGACTCATCTGTGACGCCAGAGATGGAGCTCAAACATACGTTGTGCTGACTAACGAGCATTCAAACCTTCACAGGAAACTCACACTCCACTGGCACGTACTTTTTTAACCTCTTGTTTACAGATGTCGGTCTTGCCAGCAGCACGGCTGGCAGCCAGGAGCACACAGATAAAAAGAGCCACTACTGTACGTCCACGTGACCTCAGTATCAACACTACAGTGAACACATCAATCTGAAGACATGCACATTACTAAAAGCACAGTTCTCACAGTAAAAGCTCCTGACTGGGTTCAGAGGACACTGTCAATGTCAACAACAGATTACCAGGAGCTCTGAGACAGAGGGGATGTGCTGTCTAACGGAGCTTATTTCACTTCTCATCACAATGCAGATGACGGATGACACGCTACACTTACCATTCTGCAGATGGCCAAGTCGTGCGCGCACACACGTAAAACGGACCCAGCAGAGAACAGCGATCAGCCACGAGTGGCTCCAGAACCTGCACGTACAAACCTTTTTTGCTTCCAGTTTCTGCAGAGCTACACAGTCTTAGAGCCAGACATTATTAACGTGAGGGTGCACACAGACGCTTGCCGTACCACGGGCTTGGCTGTCGGTGACAATGCAAAACGAGCAGCAGCAGGACAGATCTGCTGTGAGTGTGAGTGTCCGGCAGAAAGAAAGCACAGTGGGAGCTGGGTTAAAAAACACCAGTCTGCAAAGCATTAAACATTAAGAGCTTTTGATGTAAGTGTGTTGGACATTCATTTAACCCACATGTTCCATTTCAGGTGCAGGATGGAGAGGTTGCATGTGGCATGCAGACATAACCAACTAGATTTTAACATGTTTCAGTAGCCTGCAGTGTCTGCTTTTCTTTTTGTGACCAAGATGTAAAATATGATTACATATAAAGGATGTTCTTACTGTGTTAGGTGATCATTATTAAACAACTAATACAATTATTAATAATAAACACAACAAATAACAAACCACTTATCATATTTCTCCTGTCTAATATTTGATCCCCATATTAAACATGGCTAAAGTTAAAAAAACAACAACAACATCAATGTACATTCAAATAATCCCTGCGAGTCAAGGTTGAGGCTTCAGATTGCTTCAAACACCAGGTTTCAAACAGATTTTTTTATTCTCTTGGCTCTGGATGATGTCATAGAGAGGGGATTTTGCTAATATGGCACTTCTGTTAATATTCAGTCCTTCTGTTTGTGGAGGGCAGCCAATGAGAAGAAAGTTAGCTTAACAGAGGAGGAACTAAATGACTTGTTTCAGACAAATTATGAACTGATGGGCTGCAGCAAGGCCCAGTATAACAAAGAAGAATTATTTTGAACTGTGGATCATGCAAAGCTACTTTAGCAGACTCAAACAAAGTAAATATGGAGTTGGAGATTAGCATAACAAGTCCACTTTATGTACTGAGGTGCAGAGGATTCAGAGCGTTTGCCTCCAATTTGTTTATTATTGGCACCTGGTGCTCAGGGCAGTGTGTTCGGGCCCATTCAAAATGGCATGATGAGACTTATTTAGGGTGTAGCCTGCTCCTTCACTTACACAAAATCATCGCTTGGCCCATAATCTGGTTTTTCTTTAGCGGGGAAAAAAAAAAAGAAAAAAAAAAAAAAAAGGATTACTATACATTTTACTTGTTCCTGAATGAGCTAACGATTTAATGGTTGAACAACAACACCATATTGTGGGCACTTGTGTGTTGTGATTTTTGTCTTGGTTTTAGAATTGTTACAGTTCTAATGAGCACAGTAGTTCATTAGGGCTCATAGGATGAGTTAAACAGACTGATGTTGCTGTGTCAATGTTACCCTTCTGTCTTGGCCATATTTTCATTTCTACAAACTCAGCATTGCTTAAATATTCGATGAATATTTCCCAGAGCTTTACTGTTCAATTATCTATGAAGCACTAAAACAGCACACCAACTGCAGAAGAGCACTGCTTAGGCTTTCTGGAGAGTGCTGCACCACTCTTGCACACTGAAGGTTGTGTGGCACATGGTGTATGTCACAAGTGCTCACACCTAAAATAAATGAGGTGTCAAAAGGAAATGGCACAAACTCAGCAACACCCTGCCGGGTATCAGTGTGAAGTTTAACGAAGAACCCGCGTCCAACGGATTTAAATGAATAATATCATTGTGATAATGATATGTTGGTGTGACGACTTTTGAATTAAACTGCAGCATTTAAAAACTAAAGGGCACATCTACTCTCTGAAACAAGCTGAGTAAAGATTTTAACACCAGGTGAGTCTGCTGTGGTCACAGCTGGAGCTGTGTGTTTCAGATGACCACATTAAGATTATGGTCACTGATAAACTGACTGGTTCTTACAGAGCATATTTCTGCTAGTTGAGCACCTAAAGAGCTTTCTTACTACAAGTATCATTCCGCCACTCATGCACACACTCAGAGCTTTTATCTATACCTAAGTGCTTTGAAACATTCACAAACTCACACTCTGATTAATGCATCAGTACCTCGCCCAAGGATACTTGGGATTACTGGAGGAGTCAGGGATCAATTATCAGGGATTGTCTAACACAAAGTGTTTAGAGCAGTCTGGAGCCTGAACTTTAGATTAACAGGGATTGCTTATACATAGGATAACCTCGGTATTTGAAACCTTTGGCATGAACACTTTGATTTGAACAGATGGGGTAAGACAAGAGTTTTATATTAGGATTGCTGTAGGTGTGAAAACACTTGAGCCATAAACGTCAAACAGGAGTTTGACATATATTACGAGCTTCTTGCCTGCCAATCATAACTCAGTAACTGTCACAGCCATGTTTCTGTGGAAAAACAGTAAAAAGCAGAAAAGAATTTTCTAAGGCCTCCTTGTGTTTATGTTTTTATGATTTTCACACCATCAGAAAGTTCCTTTGTACAGTTGAGCAAAGCCAGAATCGAGTGTACTAAAAGAAAGAAAACATGTGAGTGCACATAGTGAGAGTGGCACTAACACAGCTGTGGAAAAAATAAATAAATCTGGTCCCTTTTCATACACATGTATTTAGGATTTCATCAATAAGAATAAGAAGAATGGGGAAGAAGAAAAATGGGGTAGAAGGAGAAGAAGAATGAGGTAGAAGAAGAAGAATGAGGTAGAAGAAGAAGAATGAGGTAGGAGAAGAGAAATGAGGTAGGAAAAGAGAAATGAGGTAGGAGAAGAATGAGGTAGAAAAAGAATGAGGTAGAAGAAGAAGCAGGAAGAAAAAGAAGCAGGAAGAAAAAGAAGCACTATAAAAAAAATTTCATTAACATCTGATTAATTTAGTTGGGGAAGGCAAATTTTCCTTTTAATCACCAAATGCTTTTATTTGTAGCAGTCAAAACTAAATACATGAGCCTGGCACGGCAGTGGCAAAGTTTTGAGATAAAGTGAATTCTGACCTGGATGAATAATTTCTCAACTGGCACAGGCACAATGCTAAATACTAGTACAGAGCTGATTTTCCCCACTTACCCTGACTCATCTGTGGCTGTGAGAATGCATTCTGGGAGCTGCAGTCTGAAACGCTCAGCTCCGTGAGTCCCAGTTGAACTCACTGACTGCCTAACAGCCCTGGGTCTTAATGGATGATGACTGGCTCAATGGTGACTGAGCGACTGTGGGACAACGTGACAGTGATGTGGAGCGAAGGATGTGGGTGAAGGGCAAGTTAGAAGAAATTAATAACAGTAACATGAAGATGGGAAGAGAGGAGGGGGAGAAAAAAAGCTTTGAGCAATGCAGAGGTTCATAATGAAAAAAACATCTCAAAATTGTCCACAGGGGTTGTTGTTATTTTATTCCCCCTTTGGCTCTGTTCACTCCATCGTTCACAGGCATGACCCCAAAAGGACAAAAATGATCAGCTTGCATAAGAAATACAGTCATTCACATTCCTGCAGTTCATTCAACTCAGCCAGGAAAAGTTTAATATGTCCATAATGAAGAAAAAAAAATGCACGCACACTCACTATAGTCATCTAAAAAAACAAACAAAAACTGGGTGTTAGTGTGTCAGTGTGGGCATTAATCTGGTAGGGGCATCATGGTTAGATACAGCCATATGTGGGGGAGGAATAAGTGGTCCTCTGTTTATATTTGTTTAAGGGACAGCGGCTCTGAGTTAAGCTGGAAGCTCCAGATGTGTGTGATTGTGTGCTCGTGTTAGCAGAGCCTTGTGTGTCTGTTTATCCGTCTGTACGAGCGGACAGATTGCTGACAAAGCTGCCATCGTCTAGTCAGCAGCTGTGCTCTAGTAATAGCAATAATCCAGTCAACCACATCTGTAAAATGGAGCAAACTGAGTATTTAGACAAGAAACAATTGAAACGCAATGCCACAGTTCGGGTAACTATGGTTGCCTGTTTTTATATAAATTGTTAAAGGAAATGTAAATAGTAAAAAAAAAACCAACAACAAAAAAACTCCAACTTACTCTCATTATTTTATTTATTTAATGATAATGAAAATGTACTAAAAAACAAAAGCACAGTTCCATCACATTTAATGAAAATCGTTAGCTTACCTACGAACATGTAATGAGACATCACATGTATGCAAGTGTTTCCACAACTACAAACACTGAAGACAGTCTCAAACACATCTGACCAGACTCATGGCCGCTACTGAGCATCCTTATACAGACTATATTGGGGGTAGACGTACTTAACACAAAGTCCTAAAAATGTATGATATACTGATGAAGTCTTCAGCTCTGTCCTCAATTTATCCCACGTTGAAACGACTGCAAAGCATAAGAACTTTAGGCACCCGTGAGTCATATTTGTCCATATAATGCCTCTGAAAGGGAGTAAAGTGCAGGCTAATGACTCTGACGAGGCTAACACTCATGGAAACATGCTGGAAGATATCAGCAAAGTTGTAAAGGGAGTGATCCAGCCGGAGGTTTCCTCCCTAAAGACAGAAATACAGCAGGCCATCGCACCAGTAAAGGCTGAAATAGACGCATGTAAGGCACAACTGGCTGACCACAAAGAGGATTTAAATACACTGGTGGCATGAATTGATTCATTGGAAGCCAGTTTGTGATAATGCCAGGCTAATGATAATGCAACGCTACCAGTGCAGACTGTATATTTAAAACAAACAACAACAACAACATAACAAAACAAAATAAACTCATGAATGTAGCATATTATATGATGATATATGATATTATATAATATTATTTGAATGGAATTAGTGAAATCTGTAGCCTATCATACATACATGTTACTTGACTGTGGAGTAGCTAAAGGGAACCCAAGGAGGGGAGAGCATGCGCAGAAAGGTACAAGCTGACCTCTTGTGCCTTCTAATAACTAGTGTAAATTCATCATGGTCTCACAGCATCGGCCCTGTCGATCATTTGAACTTTACACTATACAGGTGGTGGGCTGTGCATAGCTATGGGATTTGTGAACATTATGGCCGCCACCCCCACAACACCAGCATCCAAGTGGATGCTTATAAGACTGTCTTTGGTCAATCTCAAGTTGCCACTTCAAGAACTGCAGTTTCTCTTTTTAAACTTCTATGTTGGCTTTATTTTTCCAAGAGGTTGCTGCTTGGTCTTCACTCCTGAATGCTTAGCTGATGGTCAAACACCCTAGGTGGTGTCTGTGCCTCACTCTGGTCGTTTTCCAAACAATTATTAAAGTTGTTCTGATTTAAAACTGATCTGCAGTGCACTGACAAAAGTAGCATCATGAATTACAAAGACAGAAAAGAAGCTGAGATTTTCAGGTTGCATCCTGCAGCACGTTCCACTCTGAATCACTTGAAAAGCTTAAAGCACTCAGCAAATCGAGACAGCAGGACAACAGTTGGCACTTTGGGCGGGGAAATCTGCAGAAGTGTGGCTTCCCTCTACCCCACAGTGAGGCCATCCTGTATGAGTGGAAGTGAAAAATGAATAATTTCAAGGAGGGACTTTTCCCTCTTGTTCCCTTGGATTAGTTGGGAGCAGGAATCTGTTGCTGACCTTAGACTGAATTCTCAGGCTAGCTCTATTAATAGCCCAGACACCAGCAAGCACAAGACTCCTAAGTCAGCAGCCTGAGCTTGCTCGATAGGCCCTCCTTTAGTCTGGCTCTAGATGGACCAGGCAGTTGATTAGAAAGGAAAACAGGCCTCTCGCCCCACATTCTCCACTCATTCAAGTGAGTCAAAGTACAATACAGCACAGGATCTTAAACTTCAGCATATCCTGCACATTTATGAGAAAACAACATCTGTGACTACCATGAATATCTTTCTAAACAGGGTAGTCACGTCACTGCACAAAGCTTCAACATTAGCGTCAGATGATAACACTGCAGAGAAGGGGGCACCCCCTTTGGCATGACTCCCAGTCAATCTGGGCAGTGATGCAAAAGAGAAAGAGAGAGACACTGCTATGCCATAACCAAAGAGCTCAATTAGGGTGAGGAAACTGGGCTTCAGTCTCCACAGAGTCTGAAAAACAGAACGTTATTCAGAGATCATTGGTGTGCTGCAGCTCGAGAGCCAACAGGAGCAAGCTGGTAAATCACTCAAAAAAAAAAAAAAAAAAAAAACTTGCTTAGACTCCACAAATGATTCACAGCCTTTGACAAGCCAAACTTCCATCATGCTATGAACTGTGGTTTATGATGACAGAAATTTACTGTTTAAACTTCTTTTGTATCACCAAGGAATTCTTGAGTTCAGTTTGGGTTTTTTTGCTTTTCTTTTAAAAGCACAAGGGATTGGTCCACATTGCCTTGGGATGTTACGAAATCCCGAGACATCTTTATTTTTCCCTGGACAACTTGTGCTGTAGTCTTCCCAGTAAAAACAATGTCATAACCAAAGTGGCTGAGAGGGAAAGGCCACAACTGTCATTTTACATAAACATGGACTCAGAATTACATCTTACTGTCCGCCTCCAAAGTTCTTCCTTATTGTTTTAGAAACCAACCGAGAAGAAAATCACACTACTTAAGAGGGATGTATGCTCTGTCATAATGGCATGTTGCAACCCAAGAAAATATCCAGCAGGGGTTTATGGGAGGGAGAGAGTGAGGGCTGGGGGGCTGGGGGGGCTCTGCAACTGACAATCAGACTTTCACACCTACTTTACGCCATGACTCGTTTTTTCCGCTCGCTACACATCTGCACTTTAAATGTGGTCCAGTGCAACCCTATGAACACCTCCCTGGAGAGATTTGCAACACTCGACTTCCAACGTGGTCAGACAGTAAGGGCTCTGAGACACCGCAAACCAACTCTTACAGTGCTACTTAATGTTGACAATGCCTGAAATACACACTCGTGGTGCATTCATTACCCAGAAACATATAATAACTTTGCAAAATGCATCAAAGACTGAAACAACTGCATTATACTGCTAACACAGCACTGGCTCTTTGCAAGCACCTGTGTGCACAGCTAACAAAGAACCCATAAGTGTTTTGCACTTTGTGACAGCAGCTGACTCACAGTGATATTAACAATAAAGACTCAATAAATAAATGCATTAAACCCTCATCAGGCAGGTTCGGCTGATGCTACATTTAACAGTTAGTAGCCCTGTCCAAAGCGTACCCTGCCTTTCACCCTATTACAGCAGGTGACCATGAACTAGATAGGAGGTTAATGTGGATACATGAATAGACTAAATACTAAAAATAAAGCCACTTCCTGTATATTTTTGTTATATATAAAGTTAGTTATGAGTAAAGAATCTCGTGTCAGTTCTCATTCGGTCTGAATTTTTATTTCAGCTAACGGGCCCTGGTTCTGCCGGAGGTTTCTTCCTGTTAAAAGGGAGTTTTTCCTTCCCACTGTTGCCAAAGTACTTGCTTATAGGTAGTCGTCTGATTATTGGGGCTGCACCTTGAGGTGACTGTTGTGGTGATTTAGCGCTATAGAAATAAAACTGAATTGAACGAACTGAAACATTTTTAGCACACAATTTTAGTCAACTGTAAAAACCTTGCTCAACCGTGACTCATTATAAATGCTTGCTTTCTGCCCCCTCTGCGGTTTAAAAGTTCACATAGTTTTCAGTGTGTTTTGTAATTCGATCTCACACACATTCACAAGTTAAACACAGAGTGCTACTGAAATACGCAGCACTTCTCACAAACGTAAATATCACAAACAGCGTCAAAAAGGGGGAGGCTCGTTAACAGGTGGACTGGAAGTGCAAGGACACTGAGGGCATCTATTTACTGCCCTGTGAGATAGCTGAATACAGGAGAACGAATGTCTCATGCTGTAAAAAAGACAAAAAATAAATAAATAAAAACTAAAATAAAATAGCAGGAAAGATAGCTATAAGCTTCTGTGTTATATCCCATTTTCCTCCAGCCTCACTGCCAGTAACAGGCCTGTCTGGTTTCTGTCATTTCCTCTGGTACCTCCGGATCAAATTATTTTCTGGTCTTTTTAAAAAGTGTGTATAAATATACACTGAGATCTGCTATAATGATATCATCATGCCTGACTGACACACAGGAGGGCACTGCTAACACACAGTGCTATTGCTCAAAAGCAGCTCAACAAAATGACACAGAGGTTTTCCACTGAA
Source organism: Maylandia zebra (assembly GCF_041146795.1). NCBI lineage: Eukaryota > Metazoa > Chordata > Actinopteri > Cichliformes > Cichlidae > Maylandia > Maylandia zebra. Next base: position 20,778,237 of record NC_135180.1, read on the forward strand.
GGATGGTAGGACCATTTTTAATTTTCATGTGGTCAACAAAGGACCACAGACTGAGTTATAGGAAGGGAGATAATTCACTTAAATAAATGAATAGGATTGTGAATAGTGGATCGAGTACTTTCTAACAGCACTGACAATTACACGTTGTATATTAAAACCCACTTTAGGTTTGTATTTCAAAGTTCTCAGTTTGGCCACAAACAGAAATATAAGCTGGAGATTACAGCCATGATAGAGCAGCTTCTTTGTTTTCCTCTGCTGAGCTCATTTTAACTCACTGACTGAAATGAATAAAAACTGGGCAAAGCTTGTAAGAGGAAACTGATTGTATTAATTTAGCTGTAAAAAGGACAGAGATATACAACAGCTATTCTGAGATTTTTAAAAAAGCCTTTTGGTTATCCAGCCTTTACTCTCCCTCCAGTTTGACTATTAGTGATATTTAAAAAGTATCCATACACTGAGCACGATCCTCATTTTTAAAACAGGCATATTATAGAAACAAACGTGTGGTCTTTACTGCTGTAAAGTGTACGTCTACAGTATATTTGTCAAAATGTTTCATAAAAAAACAAAAAAACAAAAAAAAACAATGAAACAAGTGCTACAGTTACTGAAAAAAGGAGCTGAATAAACTTGTACTACACCCTGTTACGAGCTGCCTTGGGCAACCTGTTAATCTGTCTAAAGCACCGGATGTTTTTCTTTTTTATTTTCAGTTACCAGGAGCCTAAAAAAGGAGACTGAAAGAGGGTTTTTTTAACAGTGAAAATAAGGAAGTCATTAGCTGCTCATAGGGTTTAAATACTAAGGGCCGCTCCATAAAGCAATCCATAATGGATGTCCTGAGGGTGCTGTTAACTTTTGAAGATCATAGAGGCGCACGCAGACACACACACAAAATAAGATAGACACTTGTAATTAAAACTACCTCACAGAGAGGATTAGTAAATGGGTTTCTGGTTTCCTGCTGGGCCACACTGCCTTTCAGAGGGTTTTTTTAAACACTGTATTTTATTTGTTACAGTTAAAACTCAGGCAGCGTCTGTAAATCAATGCGAGGCCTCTTAAATTAAGATATAACATTTATTACACATGCTTTTGTTAAAGTATAGTTAGACCCTACTACGCCTATATAAACCTGAATGATAATTTAGTGTCAGAACTACAGTCATCATGACTGATGACCAAAAGATGCTCATTTCTAAAATCCCAGGTTCAGAAACCTTCTTGGCCCCGATGGTGGAGACACATTGAGAGAGATCCTGGTGTGGTTGGAGTTCTTGAATAGCAGGGAGGTCAACATGCCGCAGTTATGCAAGTATGTTTATGTAAAGGTTAAATAGAGAAAGTCTAAAGCCCAAGGGAATGAGTCCTTTAAGTGAGAGGGGCTATTTTGGATGCTGGAGATCCTTCTTTCACCAGAAGATAGAGAGCAGAAACTCTGAAATGAAGGGAGGATAGAAAAGGGGTAAAATGGGGGGAAAAAAAAGAGGGGCGCAGGCTCAAGAGAGGGCCACGTGTCAACACTTTGATCCCTCAATGAGACACACATGTTGTGGCGTTTACCCAGTTCACACAGGAGCAGACACTTCAGCCCCAAAATCCCTGAGCTCACATCACTACTGCTCTCAACTGACCCCCAAATACACTACACAGAACACATAAAATACAACCAACTCCAAATTACAGTTACAATTAGGGCTGCTCAATTAATCGAATTTTAATCACGATTACGATCTGGGCTTTCAACGATCATTAAAAATGACTGAGCCGATTATTAGACCCTCCCTCATGCTTTACTCTCGCGCTGCTCCGTGTGGTAAGTCAAGCGCACCGCTCTCCATTTCGAACACGCGTCACAACAATTAAGAGGACCCGAGGGAAGCTCGGAAAGCTAAGCAGAAGTTATTTGGAGAGGAGAGTGACTGCCGTTGGTTGAAAAGAGGTAAAAAAAAAAAACTTCAGTGGTGTGGAAACATTATGGGTTGGCGGAGTTAGACGTGGATCAAGTAGACAGTGTGTAAACTTTGCTACAATGTAGTAGCTGCACCACAGAGCAACACTGCAAAGTTGACTAAACATAGATGTTTACATTTTTCATTTATTTCTTATATTGCAAACATTTGCACTGTTATCAGTATTTGCACACTATTTTATATTATTTTTTAAAGTCATTATTCAATACATTGTTATTGTTAACCCTTTAAAGCCGGTCAGAGCAGCACACTCCGTTTTGCGTAACTATTTTTAAATCCCTGTAGAACCTGAACCGCTAAGCTAGCGCAATAATTTGTTTTGCATATGAAACCGGAGGAGTTGTACTTACATCTTATGCCATCAGCTTGTCCTCGGTCACGGTTTCCTTCCACATAAAGCTTTGCAAAAATTGCATAAAAAGCGCTTGCAGGAACAAAAACATAATATTCCAGAAACACGCTTTGCCGATCCATCAGCTGTTCCTAACACTTCCCACTTTGAAAAAGACGTCGGAAGTGATGTCATTTTTGCGGAAAATGTAGTTTTTTACTTGTAGGCCTTAAGTAAAAAACTATACTATACTATACTTATACTAGTGTTTTTATAAGTCATGTTTGACTCTATACTTTTCTGAATAGTTTCTGGGATGCTTAGAACTCGAATTGCACAGCTGGAAATAGTTTATTTTGATGCACGTGCTGTTTTCTTTGCAAATTTGCATCATAGGATTGTTTTTTTTGTTTTTCCTGCAGTATATAAAAATTGCTGTATCTCCAAAATAAAACTATGAAGACACTCAAAATAAATTTCCTGTTGTTGTAAACTATTTTTTGCAACTTTTTTGTATTTAAAGTTTTGAGGGATAAACCTCTTAAATTTCTCCAAGTAGAAATATATGTAAACAAAACAAAAACGATTTTCAGTTTTTTTGTAGTTTATTGCACTTGTTTGCAATTAATGTAGTTACTATGGACTTAATGCATACATATTATTAAAATATGGGCTATAACAGTTGTATTGATGTATAGCAACTTGAAATGCTCCCACAAATGGCACTACAACATGTACAAAAAAAATAATATAAGCTCTGGCGGACTTGGTTCTATGGTAGGTCTTAAAGGGTTAAATAAATATCGTCAAATAATCGTGATCTCAATTTCAGTGAAAATAATCGTGATTATCATTTTTGCCATAATCGAGCAGCCCTAGTTACAATGATATGTTTTTGTTTAGCACCTTTCAAAAACAATGTTGCAAAGTGTTAGTCAGACAAAAACACTAAGAATCGAATCACATCAGGCCACAAAGAGCAACCCAAATATAAAAAGACGCATCCTGAGCCTCAGGGGCGTCAAACAAACTGCAGGGGTAGCAACAGCAACAGTGTTTTTAAAAAGTCATAAGAAAAAAAGGATGTTAACGTACACAGTCATTCCAAGAAAGATGAAAAAGATTTTATCACATGTAATAACGTGGATGAAACGGATCAAATCACAGGTCCACCCCCCACAGATCCTCATCATGATGCTCTCGGCTCAAACACCAGTGAATAAAACATACTTAATCTGATAGGAGAGCATAAAATGTGAATCAGGTTTGACCTGTTGAACTCCAGACACTGTTCTCATAAACTACTCTAAGACTTTACTGAACAGTAGGGTGCCAGTGCCGTGGTTATAGTTTCAGTTAGGGCTGGGCCATATTATATATAATAAAATAATATAATAATCCAAGAATAAAGTTACGTTGAAACCAAGCACACCATTGTTTTTCTTGTGACATTACCAATAAGTTTGAATCACCTTGTTTTTGAATTGTGCTATACAAATAAACTTTCCTTGATGTGTCACATGGCCCTCTTCCTATTGAAAAAACAAACATTGTATCCAAGATGGCCGACTTCTAAATGGCCACCATGGTCACCACCCATCTTGAGGAGTTTGCCCCCTCACATATACTAATGTGACACAAACAGGACTTTAATATCACCAACCATTCCCATGTTATTGCGGTGTATCCATATAAATGGCCCACCCTGTAGTACAGAAAATATTTTAAAGTTTTTGAGCCTGGCATCTAAAGGCCTTCTCTCTTCCACTAAACCACGTCCTAAATTCCAGTTACACTTATATCCACCAAACTGCATTGTGGCGATGTTTTAAACTTCCATCCTCTCCACGCTTATCCGTCTATCATCATGTTTCAACATGCTGAAACATTATGTGCTTAAATCTGATACCTGCATCTGCCTAAGTATCTGTTTTGTCTGTGTGTCTGATGCTGATGGTGCGAGGCAAAGAAATACAGTAAATCCACCTGGTTTCTTTATCGTCTGGATTCATGAGCAGCAGCTCCTCCTGCAAACTAACATCTGATAACATCCCATCCATGACTGCAACCCTATGAGCCTTCTGTAACTTTCATTTACAGTGGGGCAAAAAAGTATTTAGTCAGCCACCGATTGTGCAAGTTCCCCCACTTAAAATGATGACAGCGGTCAGTAATTTGCACCAGAGGTACACTTCAACTGTGAGAGACAGAATGTGAAAAAAAAATCCATGAATTCACATGATAGGATTTGTAAAGAATTTATTCGTAAATTAGGGTGGAAAATAAGTATTTGGTCACCTCAAACAAGGAAAATCTCTGGCTCTCACAGACCTGTAACGTCTTCTGTAAGAAGCTTTTCTGTCTCCCACTCGTTACCTGTATGAATGGCACCTGTTTGAACTCATCATCTGTATAAAAGACACCTGTCCACAGCCTCAAACAGTCAGACTCCAAACTCCGCCATGGCCAAGACCAAAGAGCTTTCGAAGGACACCAGGAAAAGTATTGTAGACCTGCACCAGACTGGGAAGAGTGAATCTACAATAGGCAAGCAGCTTGGTGTGAAAAAAATCAACTGTGGGAGCAATCATCAGAAAATGGAAGCCATACAAGACCACTGATAATCTCCCTCGATCTGGGGCTCCACGCAAGATCTCATCCCGTGGGGTCAAAATGATCATGAGAACGATGAGCAAAGATCCCAGAACCACACGGGGGGACCTGGTGAATGACCTGCAGAGAGCTGGGACCAAAGTAACAAAGGTCACCATCAGTAACACACTACAACGGCAGGGAATCAAATCCCGCAGTGCCAGACGTGTTCCGCTGCTGAAGCCAGTGCATGTCCAGGCCCGTCTGAAGTTTGCCAGAGAGCACATGGATGATACAGCAGAGGATTGGGAGAATGTCATGTGGTCAGATGAAACCAAAGTAGAACTTTTTGGTATAAACTCAACTCGTCGTGTTTGGAGGAAGAAGAATACTGAGTTGCATCCCAAGAACACCATACCTACTGTGAAGCATGGGGGTGGAAACATCATGCTATGGGGCTGTTTTTCTGCCAAGGGGACAGGGTGACTGATCCGTGTTAAGGACAGAATGAATGGGGCCATGTATCGTGAGATTTTGAGCCAAAACCTCCTTCCATCAGTGAGAACTTTGAAGATGAAACGAGGCTGGGTCTTCCAACATGACAATGATCCAAAACACACCGCCCGGGCAACAAAGGAGTGGCTCCGTAAGAAGCATTTGAAAGTCCTGGAGTGGCCTAGCCAGTCTCCAGACCTCAACCCCATAGAAAATCTGTGGCGGGAGTTGAAAGTCCGTGTTGCTCGGCAACAGCCCCAAAACATCACTGCTCTCGAGAAGATCTGCATGGAGGAATGGGCCAAAATACCAGCTACTGTGTGTGCAAACCTGGTAAAGACCTATAGTAAACGCTTGACCTCTGTTATTGCCAACAAAGGTTATGTTACAAAGTATTGAGTTGTATTTTTGTTATTGACCAAATACTTATTTTCCACCCTAATTTACGAATAAATTCTTTACTAATCCTACCATGTGGATTCATGGATTTTTTTTTCACATTCTGTCTCTCACAGTTGAAGTGTACCTCTGGTGCAAATTACTGACCTCTGTCATCATTTTAGGTGGGGGAACTTGCACAATCGGTGGCTGACTAAATACTTTTTTGCCCCACTGTACAGGCGTCTAGCAAACTTGGTGTGTTTTCCTCATGACTCACATCATCCCCTTTGTAGTCATTTCTTATAATTTACCTGTTGTTCTAACCAGCACATTTTCCCACGTTACATGAAATTCATCTGATATCTATTCCTTTTTCATACTTTTACTACACAATACTTATTTTCCTACAAATCAGATCAAGATACACTTTATATACACACACACACACACACACACACACACACACACACACACACCAGGGACATAAGGGGCCATCCTTTACTGAATCCCCTGCCCTCAACATCTCTACCATCTCTCCTGCTCTTCCTTTTGGCTTGCCTGGAATTTCCTCTCGCTGTCCAGCAGCATGGTGGGAGCATCTGGAAGTGTTTGCTTAAGGCGAGCAAAGGGTGCTGCAGCTGAGGCCCATGCTGGTCTTATTTCTATGCATTAGTGCACAGTCGCATATTCTCATGCAACAATAAGCAGATTTTAATGTCTAACAAATGTCAGACGTATAAAATGTAATCTTAAACAGCGAAAAAGCAAAGACCGTTGTCAGCATTCACCGGGGTGCCAATGCCATTGTTGACAAATGAAGAAATAATGCTCTTAAGTGTTCAAGACATAACCTGTAAGGGATAATTTATTTATTTTTTAACCTTTATTTAACCTTGGAGTGAAGCGGTTTTGTGTGTCCTGGAAAGACACAGGCAGCATTAATCTGATGTCTTCTTGATGGCATGAAAACATGGATACCAGAGGGACCCTGCCTGGGATTGAAACCTTCTCTAGAAGGGGGGAAAAATTTACCTACTGAGCCTCCATCCTGCAATCGCTCCACAGCAAAATAAATAAATAAATAAAAATTCCCACATGTTGGCAGTGGTCACTCCAGAGCCTTTTCTGCATATTTCTCATCACATCAGACGTTTCCCCTCCCACTGTGAGGTCTGATAATGACATTTAAAAGATAGCCTTAATTGTTATCTGCTTTAGTCGCGCATCCACTTAGAGTAAACTCCCTGACTTTACTCCCAGATGTACAGAGATTAGATCAAGGCATTTTGACTCTCAGCCCAGACAGCTGCCCATCCTTACAAACATCACGCTGGTTGATATGCTGCTTGTGCTGCATGAAATTCCTCTGCAGGTTCCTTTGTAATGCAACTACCACAGGGAAGAGAAGAAGCTACAGTGCAGAGCAACCACACTGAAATCAGGCCCAGGTCTTGGGGATGCTGCTGGGGGGGATAATTGTTGGTAAATAGACAAAAGCTCTGTTGTGTACAGAGCCCTTCCTTTATTTAGCTCCACAGTAGCTGCAAAGGAAATATGCTTTTCCCCCCTCTATGAACAAATGAAATAAATCACGAAACAATGCTTGAAGACCCAAAAATGCTAACATTTGTTTGAATGTTTTGCATGAGCTACAGTATGTGTGGGTGACTTTTCCTTCTATGGTATTTATTCACTCCAGATGAATACTGTTTTGTATTTTAATGACAGTATGAACTATATGCACACATGCTGAAACATAAGCAAAATGTATTTTCACTGGGCTGACTCCAGATGAATTGGAGATGACTGCACTCCAAACCACAGGGTGAAAAGCTAGAAGAATATGAGAGCTGTCCCACAGGGGTTAGAGGTTAGGACTGGATGCTTTAAATACTATAACTGTGCAATGAGAACATGGAATCTGGGTATGCCAAAAAATGAGAGCCACTCTGCAGATGTAAATTTCAGTTTGATTACAAACCAGTCTGAGCATAGTGGAAAAAAATGTGGCATATTTTCTGAAGATGGTTCTTAAACGAACAATTCCAAGTCTCCTAAACAAGAAACAGCTGGAGCACGGCACAGAATATGTTTATATGAAATGGTCTTTTTATTCCCCTTAAACCACAGTGGCCTGACCATACTGGCAACACCTGCCACTGTCTCATCGCCTGCCTCAGGTTCTCCCTGAAAGATAATCTCAGTCAGAAAAGCTGGTAATCTCATTGGTTTAAGCATATCACGCATTGTTAGCTGAGTGCTGGGACCTTAGTGGGGGCCATGGGAACTGGGCTGAGATTATTTATAGCAAGTGGGAGGATTGGCAGGGGCCACTTCAGTGAGGCTTTAGAGGAATGTTTAAGGTCGCCCTCTGACCAAAACTTCTGCAGAGTGCTCAGAGTGGAGGTTGGAAAGCAAGCTCAGGCTGACGTGGGACATCTGCAGATATGAAGCCGGTTAGCTTGAGGGCTGGGTGAGCAAGCCCAGCAGGGATAGGAAGGAAGCAGTGAGCGCAGGAAGTTGGGATTTCAAAGTAGGAATGAACAGGGTGATTCACAAAGGCATTTCCAACATTAGTCTTCAAGCAGCTACTCCAGAAAGATTAGCAAAGGAATGCATACATAAAGAGGCAATAGATAAGCCTAAAATCATGAAGTAACTTAGACAGGAAGTCATATCAGCATGAAGAATCATCTTAGTGCTAAATTTCAGGCTGTTGCTGGAGGTAGAGTACAGCTGTTGGATAAACATCAACATTAACAGTAGTTCTATCTTATTCCAGTGTCCCAGCAAACTTTGACAAGACCTAAGCTGAAGCAGCTAAATGAACATTTTCCTGGAAACCTGATGGCCAAAGGCTTGTGGTCCATACCAAAAGGGTTAAAAAGCTCTCAGCAGCTGCAGAGTCACTGCTCCACACTATTTACTGTGTCAGTCCTTCACTTTTTATTTTCTAACTTTACTGCACGAATAAAGATAAAAAAGTCCAGAGAAAAAGGATAAGGCCTACTGGACTGCATTATTTTATACTGTTCTAGGGATGGACCGATATACAGTATTGGTCCGATCCTTACTTAAATTACTGGATCGGATATCAGGGAGAAATAAAAAATTTTTTTTTTTTTTTTAAATTTGATCTATTAAATATCACAAAAGCAACTCACAAAACTTGCGACATGGCGTAGCCCAGGAAATGACCTTAGCACGTTGGAGCAGTATGAGTCACATGAAAGAGCGGCTGTTGCGTCCGAGACCTGTCGGCGGTCTTGAGTTACTTCACACTGAAAGCATCTGGAACCTCGCTACGTGCTGCCGAATCGGCTTTTCATCTCCAAGCAAGCTATTCCAGTTAAGTAAAGCAAGTGTGTAAGTTCATCTCTGAATGTTTGTAAAGCATTCCTACGTTTAGCTTAACAACCGATATATGGGACACGGATGTCTGTGCATTGTCATTGACCGTGCAATGGATAGACTCAAGTTTTACTTTAAAAAAGCCTAAACAAAACTGACTGTGTTGCAGGCTAAATAGTTCCGTGGTTCGAAAAAACAAACAAACTATAAAAAACACGTTTTGTTTTTTTTTCATACCTGTGTTAAGTTTCGTATAGAATTGACACAAAATTCAGTCTCAGGTTAAATGTGATACAAAACAGCTTACACTGACTTCAATCATGATAAAAGATGAGTGTCATGAAGCCGTGTTTGCATTTATTTGCACTTCTTTCCACTCTGGATGTCTATTTATCAACATAAATAGCTTTAAGTACAAATGGGTCCATTTGTTGTTGTTTTTTCGTTGTTGAATATAAACATTATTTTGTGCTGATATTGCACTTTTTCCAGAACCAGAGTTTTTGAAATCTGCAAAAAATGGCATTTTAAATTACTTTAAATATTTAGATTTAAAGTTCTGCTAAAAGTTTAAATTAAAAGATTGGGGTGCAGAGTATTTTTTTGCATACAAGTGTAACAGAAGAGTTTTAGTGTTTTTTCTTTTTAATAATAAATTTTTTTAAAAAAAAGCTGTACAGTATAGATCACACGATACCACTTTTTTATGTCCGATACCGATATCATAAATTTGGATATCTGCCGATACCGACATGAATCCGATATATTCTATTTTATAATCAATAAAGCATTTTTTAAATATCCTGCAGCATTTTGTATAAGTTCATAGTCAAATTTAAATGCCTGTGTATCCCCCTTATATTATATTCTTATATTTCACTTTCATAATGGCAGAAAAGCATATTTGTAGCCTGTCTTTCAGTGGAAAAACTTCAACATCAATATTAAACAAAAGATGGCGTCTAATGCTGACAAAAAAATCCCTCCATTATCTCTTCTCTTTCACCACCCTTTTACTGCCGCGTTACCGCAGCCTTGTGTTCAGTGAAGTGTTGCGTGCCTGCTCCCTAACACGACTGTTTGCCATCGAATGAAGCTGAAAAAAGCCCAGCAGGCTGCCTGTCAAAGCCACACCCACGGGCAAAAACAGTGTCTGCATTACACAGGGAATCTCACTACACGCTCAGAGAATGAAGCCCACACACTTTGCACAGATACACAGAACGATGGGTCAGCTTTCACTGATGAGTCGTACATCATAGTCTCAATAAAACAGCTTACAGAAGAGAGATGTGCTACTGCCAAGGGATTCATTGAGAAAATGTAACTGAGGAGAGAATATAATGTTCATATTTGACACTGTATGTTAGCTGAGATTCATACGATAACACACATCATGTAAAGTAAACCAGGTGTGCAAAATTTTTTATCTCCCGTTTCCCTTTCTCAAATACTGAGTGAGTAAAGCAGCAATGAAGACTGAAAAACTACTCATCTGTTGTTTGGTCCTCATTATAAATTTGTGGTTTTATACACTTTATTCGTTTTTGCCTTAATTATAATCATTTAAGTTTTGCACAGGGAAGAATAATGACTTTAAGGGGAATAGTACATGCAGGCCTCACAGTTAATTCTCTATGGATGCATCTTGTGGAAACTCAAGAAACCACAGCTGAAATAAGTTAACAGTTCTGATAATTACTAGATCAGAGAGGACAGTGGGGAAATAAAGATACTTTATATGTGTCATACACATGCTAAATATCAAACCTGTAACATAATCTGCGGTTTTAGCGTGTTTAAGTCAGAAAAGCAACATTTTCTCAGCACAACCGGACACACCGGCTGACACTCCCCGAGCAAGATTCTATTGGAGGTTTCTTCCTGTTAAAAGGGAGTTCTTCCTTCCCACTGTCACAAAACAGTTACCATTCATTTATTTGATTTACTTGCTTGTTTTCAATTGGACTTTCTTAACGCCTACTGATGTCGTTTTACAATATTCACACAGCACCAGGCCCTTGGTGCAATTTTCAAACTCTTCACTCTCTAATTTGTGGCGACTCAAGCAAATTTCCATCACAGCGCCAATGATGATTGGATGATGAAATGGACATAATATATTAGGAAATTAAAAAAAAAAAAGAAAAAAAGAAAAAAAGGGATTCATAAGAAATCTTTTTCAAAAACATAAAGCTGTTAATAACCGCTGTATGTGTGACGAAGTCCGTGCGAAGTCTCATTCAGATTGATCAACCCATTAAGGTGGAAATGGGTTACATACAGACATATATACATAAATATGCTATGATCATTATAGTAAGAAGACAGCTATGGAACTATCTATGTTAAAGTTTTGCTTGCTAAAGAGAGAGAAGTTTTTAAGACATTTAAGTAATGGTAAGGCTTGATTCAATTTTCATTTGTACTTATTTAACACCCCACTGGAAAAACAAGACAAACAGAATGTAATCATTCAACATTCCCTGAGCTTAATTGCTTGCTATTTTTACTTCACAATGACAACAAGTAGTGCAAGTGTGTCTTTAACAAAGAAATGGCTGTTAATTGACAAACAGGCGTGGTGCAGCATAAACTAGACATTCTGCATTTCCAGTTTCTAAGTTAACCCAAAGAGAGCGTGCACAGTTGCAGCAACAGCAGATGAGAAAAACAGACGCAGCCAAAGGAGAATCAGAGGAGAGAGGGAAACCGGCATCCGCTGCAGTCGCTAGCGAGCTAATGGGCTAATAAACTCCAACTATAGAGCGCCTGCATGTTGGCTGCAGTGGCAAGCAGCAGCTGAAGCCTCAGAAAGCTAATGGCTAGTTGAGTAAAAGCCACAGAGGAATGCACCATGCTGATGTGTGTGTGGAGAAGTTCTCTCAAGAGAAGCAACCGTCCTTTTCTACATGCTTTCCACAGCTGGTACTGCCCATCTGACGTCTCTGTGTCTGTGTGCATGTGTGCATGTGGCATTTTTAGGGTAACAAAAGGAAGCCACAGCCACCCTCTTGAACCACCACACCCCACAGTCCTGCGTGGTTTTACAGCCACTGGGTGTGGGTGCAGGGGAAGGGTGCTTTATTTATGTCAATCTGGACCTAATGATGGCTTTCAGATGTGTAGATACAGTAGACTGTGTTTAATGAGAATAGCAACAATGGGTGTGGTTTGAAGAGCGAGAATTAAGATTATGCAGACTCGGACCATCTGCTTATTTAATCACATACCCAACGAAAGATGTGCCAAACCGTCAGGAGAGTAACGAGCGAATGCTGTCATCCAGCCAGGAGCTACAGCAGCAGCAGCCGCCACTTCTCAGCCTTGGACAGATGCTAGAAGTTTCCTCCCTAGGTGTTGTTCCCTCTGTCAACACACCCTGCAGCTCTGTCACACAGGCCAGGAATGCAGCTGAGAAAGAAACCGGGGTTTGTCACACCCACGCAAATCCAACCCCTCTCCACTCGTCTGTGAACTGCTCGGGCTGGAAAACAAACACCCCGTCGTCCTCCTCCTCTTTCATCCCCAGTCAGTGGGGCCAAACACAGCTGTGGGGTTTTGGACAGTGACATCAAAGGAGTAAAGCAAAAGCATTGGTGGGTTTTGACACTAAGGTGACAGTCATCTGGTTGCTGGAAAGCTGATCACACTTGACTGCAGTCACTCAAACTGCAGCACAGGTTCAGGAGAGCTGCTGACTCCAAGTTTCACTTTACATATTTGAGTGTCTACAGTCGCCCTTTCATCATCCAACAGACAAAAGAAAAAAAAAGAAAGCTGGAACATGTAGCAGATTCTCAGCTGTCACTCTGCAGAACATGTGGAACAAGAAAATCTGGGCTCTGTGAACACACCCATTCACATGAAGCCAGGTGAAAAGCCCAGACCATTTCACACTCAAAGTATTCACAGCAAAAAAAACAAAACCAAAAACAAACACAAGATGAGGGAGAGCAATTTGTGAAAAGAAAAGTGACTTCTGATCTGAAACTGAACAACAACTCCGACTAGCAGGGATAAAATGCCCTGACATCCACAAACTCATCCTCATTTTGGTGAGATAATCAAGGTCAAGCCTAGCCTCATCAGCGCCCTACTTTGTCTGTGGTTGTAGGATTTAAGCAAAAAAGGATTTCTTACCTCATCATCTGGTCGGAGGAAGATGACATCCAACACAGGTCGGACACATAGGGGAGGAGAAGAAACACATAAATACCAAAATGTTTAGTCATACAGACAAATCATGAGCAACCCTGAAACTTAGGAGAATATTTAAATGCAAAGAAAATGCTGATTATCTAAGAAGTGTTACCAGAAAACACAAAATGCTCCAAAACAGTCTCAATATTCAATCAAGTAATTCAAACAATTTTAAACAACACTCTCAACGACAAAAAATAAATAAATAAAATAACAAACAAGTAAGCAAAAATACATGGAACACCAATATATATTTGTAAAGCATTCTTTTGAAGATCGAAAATAATTGACACATTTTTAGATTCAATCATATTCCCACAATTTAACCACAACAACAAAAACACATCTTTGTCTCTTTCTTTCTGGTGCCAAGATATTTAAAAAGGTTTCAGTGACATGGGTCAACTTTTACTGAAATACACACAAGGGATAATGAATAAAATTTTGATCCTGTTGGCTGTTTAAGCCTGTGCAGGTTGTACCCTACCTCTCCAACTTTGAACTTAGATAAATGGATGGATGGATGGGTGGGTGTTTGAAAAGCAACAACATTATCATGTGGCTTGTGGTAAAGCTCAAGTGAGGATGCTACAAGCCCGCATGCTTAAAGGATGGAATTTAGTCATCAGTGTCGGCACATTTGTGTTATGTAAATAATTTGGGGCAGAGGCTCCTGGTGGGTTTACAGAGTTGGAGTGGGCTAGCCAGGAGTTTAGTTTGACAGAAAGCAAGGACAATAACATTTGAAAACCAACTTCCACACAGAAGTCTTGTACTGGTGAAAGGTTCAGATAAAAATAGCATCAAACTGGCACCAATCTCAAAGTCTAGCACTTTTGAAACATTTGGCCACTCCAGTAATTAGTCATGAGCAGGCGACGATCCAAATTATTCATGAGGTTTGCCATTTACCGATTCCTTCAAGTCTTAAGAGGCAAAACAAATTTCTTTACTCCAAGCTGCCCATCCTGGAAGGCTTCCTGGCACGATAACAAATATTGATTCACTGCTTTAAACTCAGGACCATCTCTGCCTGTGAGCGTGCAGAGCAAACTGAGACACAGGTCACGGAGCTGAAAGATCATTATAGCCTCTGCCACCATTTACAACCACTTCAATAAGAGCAGCAACAGGAGGTGGTTTAGTCAGTCCTGCATATGGACAATATATAATGTATGAGCTGCATATTACTGCTGCTGCTCTTTAAAACCAAACTGAGCAGCATGTGTTGATTCCAGAAGCACCAAATTACTGTGACATGATGGCATGGTTAACAACAAACGGATAACTTTAACATTCACACTCACAGCTCTCCAAAAATATCTGCAAATTTTGGAATGAAAACATCTAATTATGGACTCACAGAACTACAGTAGTGTAAAAGCTACTTGGTTCACTTCCTAATTTTCTCTCTCTTGACCTACATGCTGAGATCCTCCACCAGCGAGGCTGTCAGCACAGCCAAAGCAGGAGGACAAGGCTTTCCCTGAGGAACACTGTGCCACCTGTCCAAAACACCCACTGTCAGCCATGGAACCCATGCTAAGAAGCTCCCAGCACACAGTTTTCATGCTGATGTTAATGCCAAAGGAGGCTGGAAGCTCTGCAGTTGCTGAGGCCAGGTGGAGATGCAGTGCTTCCTAAATGCTTCCACCTTGCAATAATACCACTTACAGCTAACTGTGGAATATTTAGGAGGGAAGAAGCTAAGTGCTGGATTTTATACACCAGCAACAATGGGACTAAACGAAACACTGGAATTCAAAGATTAAGGGGTTTGGCCCAATACCTCTACGATGTATAACAAACCAAACACTGCATGATTAACTCTGAGGGATCCAAATGTTTAAAAGAGTTTAAAATTGCCCTCAAACCTTATTTGTCTTCTAGTATGCATCCTGTCTTATCTATTGTGTAACATTTGGTTTAGGAGTAATATATCTTTGGCATTTAACAGACTGAGCTCTATTAAAGCTTGGGCATTTTATTATGGATACAAATCAAATAGAAACAGCTCTGGGTTCACTTTGGATAATTTTAGACCCACATCACTCTGACTTCTTCCCAAAATATTTATCCTTCTTTCAAACAGAGTGAAAAAGTGTATTTAGCACATACAGTACATCTGGTATATTTGTTAATTAAACCCAGTTACATATGTTTACAATAAACTAATTGTTCTATTTTATTACATGCCAGCAGTTCTGAAAAAAAATGACACCTAAGAAAGTGTTTCCATGTCCTGCTGCTTGCTCTAACATTTGAACTTAGAACTATGCTGTGAAATCTAAAGACTCCACAAAAATTATTTATCAGGGATGCAGAAGAGCTGTCTCTGGACAGTCTCATTTCCTGCAACAGGGATTTGGGTCTTATTGTGTATTAAAGGGCTGTTTTATTGCTTAAATCGGCATAGTAGTATAACCTTACTACTACTTAGAGCAGAGACACTGAGCACAGACCTGACAAAGTAAAAGGTTCACTGCATATTTCTAATCATCTGGGGGCAACATATGACATGAGCAACACACGAAAAGAATATCATATGAACGCTCAGCACAAGAGCACTCATCACCTCCCACTTTCTTTTCGCCATGTTTGTATCCATTACACAACCCTTCTGTGCATACAGTACACCACAGGGCAGCTGTTTCAATGAGGGGAATGTTTCAGCTCAACTGCAGCCTCCGGTACTTCACATCACAAGATCACTGTGCCCAATAAACTACTCTCTGTACCCACACCGACACGATAAGATACAGGTGAGATTCAAACTGTTTACAACAGGGAACCAAATCTATTTGATGTCAAGAGAACACAATGTGTCCACAAATTTCTAAAATACCACTGAAAAAGACAAACTTTACAAATATCTTGGCTTAGAAAAACCCAACAGTGGAGCCCAATGTTTGGTTTTGGGCTGTCGAATGCTGTTCCACAACATCCAAAGGAGAAAGAAAAACATAAAGGTGTCAGTGAAAAGCGATCTGAGGCAACAAACTGAACCAGAACTTTTTGTTTTATGGTGATGGTGTAATATACACTCCAAGCTCTCCATCCATCTCCCCAGTACAGTCATTTTGCCTCTGTACTTCACCACACTGGTTTTATAATGACACAATGAAGCTGTGGTCCTTATCTGCATTAACCCTTTCAGGGCACATAGCTACACTAATTACCAGCCAAGTGAAGGCAGCTGGATGGGGAGGAAACTCTGCACTTGATGTCTATAGCCCCCCTTCCAGAGTTTTGTTAAACCTCTTGAATTAAAGCCAAATGTCTCCATTTTAATCACCTCGTAAAGGCTCATTTCAATCCTTTGATGCTAAACACAGCAGATTACAGAGATTAAAAAAACAAAACAACAAAAAAAAAACCCAAAAAGCAAAAAAAACACAGTGTCACTGTCCAAATATTTATGGAGCTGACTGCAGATCTGCGTAGTCCAGAAATAGTTCGGTGTGGTGAGTCTTTAGCTGCAGAATTATAGTGCTGTCGTCCCGTGTGGAGCTCAGGCTGCTGCCAGGCTTTCCAAGGATTTTTCATTCAGCGGGACGAAGTGTACCCTCAATCCTGTCCTGTCTGTCTGAGTAGACCCATAAAAATAAAACCTGCACTTATATCACCGGCTTACAACCCGGAGCTGTAGCCAAACAGACCTGAGATGATGAAGATTGTGACGATTTGTGTGTTTAACTGATTAAATTATAACAATAATACAGTTTAAAAGGAAGGACATGTGATTATTTATTTATTTTTTCTTAGGTAGGTCCTATTCAGAAAGTAGACGAGCATCTCCGCATTCAGTGTCGGATGTGAGGACTCACCGTGGTTGAACATTGCGGACCGAAACCGGCTGTTGCTGGATGAATTTTCCATCTTAAAGTTTCACTGAGCGCCAAAGGCCGCGACCTTCTTCTTCTCTTTTCCCCCCTCCTCTTCTTCGTCGGTATTTTCCTTAATTTTCTCTCCGAATCTGAACCGTGACTGTAAAACACTCGCCTGCGTGCTGTAACCGGACAAACCCGTGTCTACACATACATACACACACACTCTCTCTCGCTCACTCTCTCTCGCTCGCTCTCTCTCTCTCACACACACTCTCTCTCCGTTCGCGGTTCAAACTGTCGAGCCGCCTCCTGACTGCCAGCTCGGTGACGTCAGAGAGCAGCCGCGGTTGCCGCAGCATCGTCGGAATGAAAACAATCGCACGTGGATGCGCGTCGGGAAGAACGGTCACGTGCGTCTCAGAGGAATAAACTGCAGCACTCCGGGGAAGCTGTTAGCATCGGAGCAATGGCGTGTCCAGCGGGGTGGCCTGGGGGGGCACAGGCCACCCCCCCAACCAGACTGGCCACCCCAGGTGCCACCCCAAAGGTAAAACAATAAAATTCAAACAAATGTACGATTATGTTTTCACGGTGAAGCTCAGATATCCGAGTGTAAGTGAATGCAGCATCGGCTTCTGCGCTATGTGCATCACGTTAGCAAAGGTAGGAGAGCCAAGCACGAAAGACGGCACTGCAGGAAACAATTTTTCGGTGAAAGAAAATGAAGACAGAATAAATGTCCCGGTAAGTAATATTAAGTTTGTTGAGTTTAGTAAACTTCGGTGAAATTAGAATCCCAAGGAGAAAATAACACTTAAAGAATTATTGCAGCCGTCGTATATTTCAGACAGTATGCTACTGAGGGCAGCTAACATAAGAGTTATGAGTTATAAGATATAATCTAAGTCGTAACATTGCTGTATGGAGCTGCAGATTTGGTTGCAGGTTAACATAGCTGGACTGGCCATCGGGCATACCGGGCATATGCCCGGTGGCTTATTTTTTTTTTTTTTTTTTGTAATGGCATGAACAATGACAGGTGGTGGGCTGGCCAGATGCTGGCAGATGTGTAAAAATAACTCAGTTGTTTGGTGGTGTCTATGGCGGGGCTCCCACAGAGGCCAGCAGGTGGATGAGGGAAGGGGAGGCAGGTGGAGAGCCCCGAGGAGGCCACCAGTCCGAGTGTCAGGTGAACTGAACTTCAGGTAAGAAGTTATGACCTGCAGTCTATCTGGGTCAGATATAAACTAAGTTTAGGTGCAGTTTATTTTCGTTGTGCTGACTTTTTACTGTCAGTTGCAATAACTCGTACTGCGTTCTAGCCAGCTTGATGGAGTTTTTAGGTGGGTGATGTTACTGATAGTGAACTTTATTTTATTCATAAGGTTAGTTAGTAGAGTTGCCAACGGCTCCTTAAAAAAATGGGATGGTCCCTCATTCAGAGAAAATATTACACGTTTCGTATTGAGCTGAGAAGAGACGCAGTTTGTCCCGGACTTTAGCTAGAATGGAAAAAGACACAAAGCTGGAGTTATTCTGTCGTTACGCTGCACAGCTGCCTCTTCTTCTCTCATTCTCTCCCCTCCCTCTCCTGTTTCTACTTCAATCATAAAACTGATCAATGATCAGCTGATCGGCTTTTCTCTCTTGTTTGTTTATCACTCACTTTGCGCCAGAAAGAGGAAACCTGCAGATGTCGCGCTAAACAACAGCAGCACGTTTAAGCTTGATCAGCTGTTGTCAGAATTTATTTAATATTAATTTCTAGTATCAGCTGATGTTTGCTGGAGCCACAGCTGTAAAGCTGCTGGTCATGATGTCAGTTTGGATATGTGGTGAGAGGGAAACATGAAGATGAAACCAGGAGATGTCCTTACTGAATCATCAGAGCTGAACAGATGATGGAGAAACAAGTTTACCTTTTAGGTGACATGAATGAGTTGAAGGGAAGTTATGAACTGTTTCTGAGAGACAAATAACACCAGGATCCTTTTCTAAGCAGCTGACAGCTGGTAACTGTGCAGGGGCGGGTCTAGGAAGTTTTTGCCAGGGGGCCAGGTAGGGCATTAACAGGGAAAGGGGGCACAAAGAAATACTTTTCTTTCTTATTCTCATTTAAAATATCTAGCTTTTATTAAATAATTATCTAAATCTTACAACCAAAGTTTTTATCTGACGTAAAATGTATAGAAATCATACATATACCAGAAAGACAGTGTACATCACTGTCACAACAGCATTTGTTTTCATTCAAAGTCTTTATGGCTTTAATGGGGCAGGGATAGCTCAGTAGGTAAAGTGGTCGCCCCATGATCGGAAGGTCGGCGGTTTGAATCCACTTAACGGCTACCCTGAGGTACCCCTGAGCAAGGTACCGTCCCTACACACTGCTCCCCGGGCGCCTGCTTAGTGGGCTGCCCACTGCTTCACTGAGTGAATGGGTCAAATGCAGAGAAAAACAAGTAATTTCCCCATGGGGATCAATAAAGTATCCATTATTATTATTATTATTATACCTGGTGGGCCGGTCTGTAGTCAAAATGCCAGATTTTCTGTCCCAGTCCAGCCCTGCAGGTTAATACTGGCAGTGTCACCATGCCAGCTGACTGTATTTCATCATCAGCCAGTGTTGTTCTTCATACATCAATATTACCAAAGTTTACCATAAGGCAGCATAGAAAGTATTTACTTGCTTTCAGGTTTTATTCAAATGTTAGTCTTTTCAGTTGTTTCCCCACTTTTTTCCTGTTTCAAAATCAAACACCAGTTTGTGAGAAGATTATCTTCTTTTTTTAACAGGCAGATAAAGTTTTGCATTGGCATTGGCTAATTTGTCAATTGTTTGTTACAAATGTTCGTATTTTAATATTAAAAAATGTTTTTGCCCAAAACATATGTGCACTATGTGTCAGTAAAAATACTATGCAAATATTGCTGTCCTTGAATGCTGAGTAAACACTGACAAAGCACTGATTGTATCTCTTGTACTTTATCAACACAGTATCTAAAAACTTTGCACCGTAGTGGTTAAAATCTCATTCTAATAAGAGTTAAAAGCGCATTCGGTTATTACGTTTACAGGGTTATTGAATTATGGTTAATGGTTGGTAGAATTTTTTTTAAACATTATCTGCCAATTACATCTGCCACCCTTCTCCAAATCTGTGCCCCTACCTGGCCCCCCCAACAAAAATTTTCTAGACACGCCACTGCATCGGAGGAGGACAGGTAAACACAGGTGTGTGTGAACGTTGGAGCGTCACAAATAACGACAAAGCTAAACTCCGTTTTTTTTATTTAGTTTTTACTTTATTTAGTATTTCTTTTTGAGGGAGGAGGCGGTGATTAGTTGGGGGTCATTTCCGTCTATCAAAATTCTACAATCGAACAAAAGTATTGTAAACATATGACGGTGACGCGGTTCAGTTTCGCAAAATATTTGACATGATGTGATTGAAGTGTAGACATCCGGCTTTGATTCAAGATGTTCACCAAAATATTGCACTTAAATTTTGGGGGGAAATTTACTTATTTTAAATATTATTATTTTCAGTAGCTAGATGCTGTTTCCACCCATAAGATGCTTTGCCAGCTTAGGCTGAAACATTCGTCTAACCAGCCTAAAATTTGAGCTTTTACATGTGTATTTATTAGTTAGTGCCAATCTATAATTAATTGATTTTGATGTATAAACAGGTTCAGGTTACTTTATTTGTATCCATAGGTAGATTTGTTCTGTAATCCTGAGTCATCAATCCTCACATGCACAGTTTCAACACACAGCAGACAACATAAGCATAGTACAAAAAGATTGAAAAAAGAACTAAATCATTTTGAGCATTCAGTAACCCACAAAGTAAAAAGGCTACAATTTGTTCATCTGAGTGATGGCTGCTGGAGTAAAGCTGTTTTTAAACTTTGTTCTGCACATCCAACCCTTGCAACTGTTTGATGTACACTAATCAGCCCGTTAGACCACTTAAGAATCTGACTGTGAATCTTCTCTTTATAATTAAAAATGAAAACCGTGACTCCAAGTAAGGGAATAAAGCAGGATACAACTTCAACTCTTTCATGGTTCTCAGACATGAAGATCTGCAGTTTGTATCGTCTCAGATTGGAGTCAGCTGAAGATCTGTGAAAAGTGTTGATGTGACAAAGCAACACACTTGAGGGTGACACCTCGTTGAAGCTGTGATAACTGCATTTCTCACTAATTTCTTACTTACATACTCTCATTTTAGAATCTGAAAACTGCACCTCCACAACTCAACACTGAAATTCATGCTTAAATAATAAGACTTCAGCAGTACTACAAGAGTAGATTTGCTTTTAGCTGGACTGTTTCTGATTTAATACAATTATCTTTAAACTGTGCGCTTTAATTTAAGAAAAAGCTGTAAACATGTCTTCCACTCGTGCTGTGTTTGTTTATTGTTTTTAACAGTAGTAGTGACAGGTGTATACTGCTAACTGTAAATGAATCTAAATGATGAGCGGATATAATAAGAGACACATGGTGACATCTGGTGGTTGCTTTGTAAACACTTTTTTAAAATACTCATTCCCCTCATCATCCCAAGTTGAAACAAGCACTATTTTTATCACTTTAATGTTGCCCACACAGTTTCTCTGCAGCTAGTGCTGATACTGCTCTCCGAGATAAGCGCATGTCATCGGAACAACCATATTTAGAGCTCACTGGTGCTTCAGTAGTGGAAGGAGGTTAATCGCAGAGTGAATATAGATATAATACTGCACAAAAGCCTTAAGTGACACATCATTTTTTATATACATCACTTCAGAGGAACCAGAACTATTCCTGAAGACTGCTTAAACAAATGACAAGAAAGCTGCTTGTTCATGCCGTGTTGGAGAATAAAAGTGGTCAAGACAAATATTGACTTTCAAGCTTGGATCTCTGTTGTTGCCTTATATACAGTATTTCTATGCATGTCTGCATATTTCATTAAACTGCTGCAAACATTTCCCATTTTCCTCGCACCATATAAAGAAACAAAGGCTGCCTCCAGACTGTTGCATAGTATTGTGTAAGAAGAACAGACACCTGGTTTATTTTAAGGAGCAACAGTTTTATTTGTAGCTGTGACAAAATGGAAAAAAAAAAGTTGCCTCCTCAGAGTCTAAACGTTCAGGATTAAAGTGCAGAATTGTTTTCACAGCTTGTGTAAAAAAAAAAAGAAAGAAAGAAAGAAAGAAAGAAAAAAATTAAATAAGACAAAAAAGAAATATCAAAATATCAAAACTAACAATGGAGATCTGGAAAATATAAATACGTTACAGAACAAGATGAAATCTCATACAACGTGGTTTCAGCAACGATAATCAACCCACTTGAATCAGGCTTGCACTTATGATACATTAAAAAAAGGGAAATCAGTTCATGTTTTCAAATCGTTGGCAAGGCTAGCTTACAACAAAGGCACAGCATTGTTCAGAGGTAACGATCCTTTGCAAAGAAGTGCTGCGGCGACATTCTCGGCGATCATCAACACTTCCTCACAGACACGCCTAACATGCTCAACATGGCTCAGACAGGGATGGAGAAAGAAAATTTGCCCACGGACGAACACATAAACTGGGAGGAGCTCACTTTACAGAAGCGTATTTGTGTTACGAGCGTACATACTGACATAGTTTACATGTTTTCTCAGTGTCGGTGCTGAGGAGCGGTTTTCTGCAAAGCTGCTGGATTAACTGAATCAAGAAAAAGCTCCAGAATATTACGGCCCTGAGCCAAAAAGAGTACAATGAAAAGGTGAGGAAGTGTTCTATTGTCAGAAAGACCAGCAGTGGTTGCATCCTCTGTGGGAGTCATACATGGAACAAGCAGTCAGAAACAACACAGAACATCATTCGCAAAGGACTGGTCTGTAGGCAGCAGGCAGAGCCGGGACATCTCATCCTCACGGTAGCAAAAGCTTGGAAACTTTAGCTTTATTTAGGTAGAAAAAGTGGTGCTGAAACGAAACTATTAGCAATATTACCTCAGATATATGAGAGGAGGGGTTGACGAATCTGCTGCCAAAAGACAGTATTTAAAGTTTAACCGTGTAAATGCATCTTCATAATAAATCAGAAGCACGCTCCAAACACGGTACAGTTTGCTATCGAGAGGATGAATTTCCCGGATCCCATTTTTTATAGTTAAAAGGCTCTATCAGTGTCTTGCATTCATATTTCAACCTGAACTGACATTATTTCCTTATCACAAGTAGCCCAAGAGAGAAAAATTAACAAACGTGGCTTTAAATAGCCACTTGGTTATATAGTGCAAATCAAAGTACTCAAATGTGTACAAAAAGATTTCAGTGGGTATATAGCTATTAAAAACAAAAAGAGAGAGAGGGATGCTGTGTTTTGTTTTTTCCTTTTTTTAAAACCCCGGCTTACTCTGTTTACACTTTTTGTCTTTCTTTTATAATTTTTTTTTTTAAATCTCAAATAAAGACAAAAATAACTCTGTTCAGAAGCTGAGCAGACCTAGCAAGAATATCATGCAGCTTGTGAAAACATCAGCAGGATTAAAAAAACAAACAAACAAACAAACAGATATAAATGTCTCATGTTAGAAGGTGCAAAGGAGATTATTTCTGAGGATGCACACAGACAATGGAAGGAATACAGTGATATTTACAGCCAGCGTTTACATGTAAACAAGAGACAGAGGTGTGAGACAGACAGCTGACGTAATGAGGCAGTACCTTAACTACTGTACAGTACACGAGAGAAGAGGGAACCCTTAAGAACTGCTTGATTGCTCTCAAAACCACATATAATTGTAGTAGTCTTAGAGTTTCAGCTAGTTTAAAGCCATTTGATGCGATTAGATTGATCCAGTATTATTTTAACGTTTATTCCAGCGGACATCTGTGGCGACACAAAAGCTCGCAGGTTGACTGCTGCTTTTTCGGATAGAGAGAAAAGACGAAAATGTAACATTTACGGGGTTTAAAATAACGTTTTAGGGATTAAGATTGCACATACGTCGAACAGTAAAAGCCCCAAACCTGCCACAGTGGTGGAAATGTAGAAAGAGAAGAGGGGGGGAAGAAAAAAAACCTTTCGGCTGTGCCTTTTTAACTGCAGTCAAACCTCTACTCTCCATTTCTGGTCGGCCAATAAAAATATGGCAATGTCGCGTACGTATATAAAATATGTCTGTACATTTACTATATTTAAAACATTTACATTGTCATAGGTTATGTACACTGCTAAGTCTTTAAATGTCGGTGCGGATGAGATATGCCAACGGCTCTTAAAACTGAGAGACAACGTACCAAATCTAGGCCAAAAAGGGGTGCGTGTACCTCCATGTGAAAGTCAGTGCTACACAAGAAATAGGGGAGAGGGGCAGCAACACAAGTAGATTAGTGGTTTGTGACCAAATGAGGTCAGAGGGACACGAAGAACCAGGATTTGCCCTGACAGCATTATTTACAGTCATGCGCTCTTCTGTGAACTATTTAAAGCTTGAAAGGGTTTGCTTCATGAGTCGATCTAAACCTCTAAACGACACACACAGACATACACACACACTCACACTCCCTCGTCTTTGACGTCCAAACAGAAAGCAAAACCAAACCTGCAAACACCTACTGCACAATATATTCTGTAGATGCCTAAAGTGAAGGTCTGCTGTATGCATTGTTTTTAGGGGTGGGGGCGGGGGGATTATATTTCCACATGAACATACACACTACAATAGTACAGCAAGTATTCTTGACCTGGTATGACCTCTAAAGTTAAATCTACATGATTCGAGAGCTGATTTGTGATTTGAAAGTCGGGTCTGATTGCATATGATGTGCTCCATTGTAGCTTCAGGTGCAGCAGAATCAAGCAATTCTAATTAATGTCTCTTGATTTTACTTTGAAAGTCAATATGTGTGCGCAGGTGGCTTTCTCAGTTTGACATTTTTCCCCCTGAGTCTATTTACTGAGCCTGAGCCAGTCTGCTCCCGCAAACACGGAGGGGTATTTACATGACTCCTCCGCCCGCTGCGCCAATCCAGGCAAGGTGGTCGCCACCCCTGTGGGGGTTACTGATAACGTCCCACTTGTCCCTGTTTTGCTCGGGTCTACTCTGGCTGCTCGGGGTGGGTGTGCAGGCCGTTCTCAGGACGTGTTATGCTGTGGTGCTCCCAGAAGGCCTTGTGCAGCTGATCCACTTCGGACATCAGGGGCAGACCGATGTCCAAGTGCATCTTTAGGTTCTCCAGCCACTCCTCCAGTTTCGAGAAAGCAGGCCTGTGTATTAAGAAAGCAGACGAACACCACAGTTTGTAAACCTCTCCAATTTATTTGTATTTATCAAGTTCTTTTGTTATAAATTAAAGGGACAGTTCACCTCAAAACACAATAAAACTTGATTTTTTTGCTCAGAATTGAAAAATCCAGGTACCTGACGGGCATTTACTTGAGTTAGTCATACAACACAGTGAAGGATTTATGCTTGTTTAATCCTTTTAATGTGCTGAATTAACCAAAGTTGTTAGAATTGGAAGTTTAGGCCAGTTTCAAAGGATCGAGAAAATAGTTTTTTTTGGTTGGTTAGTATCAGAAAAACCTCTTTAAATAAAAAGCTGGCTCCTGTGATAATCCAAGTCTTGGTGAACTGTCCCTTTAAGTTACATGTCAAAATGAATCCGGTGTCTGACCGTTTGTCTGCATCGAGGTCACAGCACACAGCAGCCATGGGGAAGAAGGCGCGGGGACAGTTGGTGGGACAGTAGTGCTCCAGGAAACCCGAGATGTTCAGTCCAAAGTCCGTCGCTCTGGGGAGGTAGTCGGGGTCAGCATTCACCCTGCCAATGACCTGGAAAGAGCAAGAAAGAGCAAAAAGAGTTAAAGATCAAAGTGTCAGAAGTCTCCCCCAGTCTTGGTCAGCCCTCCAGCTGAAAACCAGCAAACCCCCCAAACAGAAGCTCATGGTGCCAGCAGACCACAACTATCATTTGTGTGCCCGTCAGCAGCCACATGAAGACTTCTTTGCTTTCCTGCCCTCTAATCCCTGTAATGTTCTCTGGATAATAACGTTCATCTGGAGAACTCATACTGGAGCTCCTACACTGTTGGGCCCAAATTATGTGGATGGTGTGTGGCCAGGCTGCAAGCCTTCATCACTGTGGCGCTGGATGCTCAGTCGGAAAGCAGTTTTCCCCCTCTAAGAAATGTGGAGTTTGGGAGAAGGAAGACTGTTCCCCTCATAAAATGTAATGGTGTGTTTCATATGAGGCTAAATTCAAGGTTTGACAGTGTTAACTTTTTCCTCTAATTACAGAATAACACCTTAGACTGGTTTTATCATCTGGAGGCCCTGAAGACATTTGAGATCTCCGGGTTTATTCATGAAAAAAATATAACTTCAGGAATTCAAAATATCCAGAGCAGCTGATGGATAGCTTACCTCGCAGAGCATGATACCAAAGGAAAAGATGTCTACTCTCTCATCGTAGCTCTTCCCTGCGATGAAAAAAGACAAAATATTTTTGGTGATCTCATACTCAATAAAATATTTGTGATTAGCACAGGTAAGCAAGGACATGGATCACTTCCTGTAGTTCATACCATGGATCATCTCTGGAGCCATCCAGTAGGGGTTTCCCACCACCGTGTATCTCTTCCGGCGGTCGGGCCTCTTGATGCCAGACAGCTTTCCCTGCGTCAGCTTTTCCCCGTTCTTGTCGTCCACCATGAGTCGAGCCAGCCCGAAGTCTGCCACCACCACTGTGTTGTTCTTTAAAGTGAAATATGCCAAAACATTTTATTTTTATGCAACAAGCATACTCACCAAAAGTCACTAAATGTGATTTTTACTACACAAAGTATTCACATTAACGACATTCACAGTATAAAATGATGTCAGATGCAATGAAATCACTTGCTGGGAGCAGGGGACAGCTTGTGTGTGAGACCACAGGCTGACAGGTTTAATGACTTGTTCACTTTTCATAAAGGAAATGGGCATATTTAGTTCATTCGCTTTACAGCTTGAGGGAAACACTGTCTGAAAAAAGCGTCAACCTGCTAGTTACTAGTTCTGGATTCACTCTTTTCACTATCAACATCATCACTTCTGAAAAAAAGACAGACATAGTGTTCAGGGATATATCTGTGGTGAATCAGCTTTAAGCTTCGCTAGTGAGCTTAAAATTAATCTCCAGGCTGTCAGGCAAACATTTTGTTGTCATGTGACACGTGTTCAGCACTCCCCTTGTTTAGGTCCGGCAAGCTGAATGTTTCTGCTTTAAGCTTCTTGTGTGGAGTGTTTTTTAAGTCGTCTTAGTCTCCCATAGCAACTGCGAACAAAGGCCTTTTTTGTTTTTGTATGAGCGAATGGCAGGTGCGCCGTCCTAAATCCTTAAAGAAAACATGCTGTATGTGCAGAGGTATGTCGGCACAAACACAAAAGTGTACAGGAAGACAAGTTCTTACCTCTCGGACTAGACAGTTGTGAGAGTTCAGGTCCCGGTGAATAATGTTCATGGAGTGCAGATATGCCTGAATGACAGACAGATAGGAGAGGAAGGAAAGGCAGGAAGAATAAAAATAAATAAACAGTCTTTTGATAATCTGTAAGTAGAACACTGCCAAGTCGAACAATACTGTCTGGGTTTATTTCAAAAAGCTCTTGCTGAATATACAATAACACAGTCATGCTTGATATGCATCACTGTACAGCTATCTGGGGGGGAATCCAGAGAACCTGTGTTCTTATCCTGCAGGAATTTATGCTCCGATTTAACCTTTATAGTAAGAAAAGTACCTCACAAGTGTTGTAGCTCACAAACATGACCACTAGAGGGAGACAACAGCAAGACTAAAGCAAAAAGTATGTGTACAGCAGATATTCAGAGTGCATCTAACAGGAAGCGGTGGTTATCTCTCACAACCACTGATCTCTACTTTTCTCTTGGCTCAACAGGATTTGATTTTTATTTATAAGGTTATGATCTTGGTTATGTTTTGTTATTGACAATACAACCGCACCATCTTCACTTCCCTCTGTATGTTTTAGAGTCTGGCAGTGTCGTGTTCTGTGTTTTTGTGTATGCAGTGGCAAAACAATAATAATGATCTAAACCACTTTCTCCATGCAGAAAAACCTTGGTTTGTTTTCCAGAGTGTATTAACAGTATATACACTCACCATCCCAGCAGCGATGTCCTTAGCAAAACTGACCCGCTGGTTCCAGGGATAGTTTGAGTCCTATAGGAAAAACCAAAACACACAACTTAATGTAACATACTGGTATAAAGTGATGAATCCCTTCTTCTTTATTTTTATTATTATCCTTATTAATAATAACCATGCTAGTCTGTGCATTGGAATTCCATATAGGAAACAAACACCCCCCCATTTGTTTACCATTTTCTTGATGATTTCCCGCAAAGTGCCTCCTTTGATGTACTCTGCGATGAAGTTGAGTCTCTTGTCTTTGTAGAGGACTCCGATGAACTTGAGCACATTGGGGTGATCCAGGCATCGCATGACTTTCACCTTAAAGACACAAATAATTATTTATTTTCACACATCTCTGGGAAAAGTCCACAGCAGCTGTAAGGGATCTTAAATATTCACAGTACAAAACTATCACCTGAACAAATTATGACAGTCAGTGTTAATATTTTTGCAATTACTTCTGCTACTTTACAAATGTGACTACACTACTGGTAAAACTAAAGTCACATGGAGGAGGCAGCACGCCACTGTTACACATGACATCTGAAATGTTTGCCTCCTTCTTTTCTAATCTTCACCGATGAGGATTACACGAGACTCAGTAATTTAAGACTTGGGCCACCTACAAACAAGCAGCCAGCACGAGTAATAATCATTGCTTAGCTGTGACTGGGGCTCATTTTACAGCGAATCTCTTTACTCACTTTTCTAATTACAAGACTCCTCACTGTTTCAACCCAATAATAAAGCTAAATACCCACTCATAATCCACAACTAAAGTGGAACCATTTTTCTGAGCTTCAAACATCCCATTTAGGAGGCAGTTAACTGGATGAATGAGGCTAATCTAGCGCCAAACAGGAACACGAGGAGTGATTCAGATCTTCAAACCCCAAAAAGCCTCACAGAAATCTGAACCTGAGTCATCCTCTGCTATCGGCTCTCTTTAGGGAGGTCGGCAGAGAGATAAAGTTTAATGTGGGCGGTAAAATAAAATCTGCCCAGCCATCATTTTTGGGAGACAGGACTATGTGAGCATAGTGAACTGATATTATTTCAAAGGGGAGTTTATGCCTTTTTAATTTCATTTTCTCTTCAGGTGTGAGACGTCTGCCTTTTTCATTTACCCCTTTCCTACATTCAGGAATGTCTCACTTTAACTACAATCTTTAGCTTTGGCTTATAGAAGAAAAAACAACAATAACTTTGGTGCACAAGCTGCTCTGTGTTATGTTTCATTCACAGTCTGAAGTCTCTGAGATTGTCTGTCTCCACTCACCTCTTTGAGGAATGTTTTTTGAGTCTCGTCATCAAAACGGATCAGCTCTTTCATCACCATCACCTCACCCGTCTCTCTGTGTGTCACCTTTAACAAGACACAATGCACAAATCAAGTTAAGCAACACTGACTGAAGCAATGTTAAGAGACAAAACTTAAAAAAGAAAAATTCCCTGATGTGATAAATCCCCAGTCATTCCATCCGCCTTCCACTATACACTTCTTTCATCTCAATGCTTCCCCCTTCTGGATTTTTTTCAGTATGACTCGTTGCATGCTACATTTACAATGTAGCATGCAACTAATGAGTCTAAGGAGTCTCTGCCAACTCAAATCTACCTTTATGGCTTGTCCAAAGCATCCCTTCCCCAGCACTTCTCCGTGGATGAGGTCAGATGGGCGGAAGATACGGTGAGTCCGGTTTGAGACGACCCGAAGTGACTCAGACCGATTGATGTCCTTCCTCTGGGAGATTGGTGACGCGGCATTGCTGGATCCAGGCGACTTATCAGTGCTGTAACTTCGCCTAAAAGAGAGGAAAACAAAGAAATCAACCTTTTCATGAAGGAAGGTGTTCACACTTTATTAATGGGAAGATGAGAACATACATTTAACTCTTTGTAGCAAACTGTGATAAAAGTATATTAGCTGCTGCATTGATGTCTTACGTGATGATGCGGGATTTCAGGTTGCTGATGTCTGGATTGGGGGGCTGGGTGATGGGTAGGATGGGGCTGGGCCCTTCTGACAGTGGGGTGGACAACGGACCGTCCACCTGGTCCTCAGCCTCCGAGGAGCCTCCCTCCTGTCCCGACTGGCTGTGAGGGTCGTGTTCGATGGTGAGCTGCAGCAGCCGGCTCGTTTCCTGGATCAGCAGGTCAATCTGGAGAAGAAGAGACAGATCAGACAGGATGGTCAGATCAAAAAGTGAACGGCACTAATGCATTTCAAAACTTAAAAGGATATATCGGCTCATTGAAGTGCTCTGGTTGGATTTGCTTATAAGTTCAGGGTTAGATGAAGCACTCATGTTTCAGTAACTTCCCTTGTGAATTTACTGAAACATTTATTTATTTAAACAGCTGGTTATATTATTAAGTCTCATCTTGCCACTGGAAATCCTCAAAAGCTGAAGATGGATATCATCCCATTTTCCTCCAAAACAATAGGAACACAGAGAACTGCCTGAGTGAAACTAAAGCATCATCTTTTAGCAGCAAACACATAAAAATAGTGATGAATACCTCATCCAGAGGAACGTTGTGAATGGGCGTCCCATTAATTTCTAAGATCCGGTCTCCAACGTGAATGGAATTTTTCACATCTGGGCTGATGCAGTCGGCATCCACCCTGGAAACAAAAAGAAATCTCCTTAAACACCTTTGTACACACAGGGGACATTTTTCTTTTAGTATTGTCCAGAGAGCAGATAAGTCTGAGCTCATTTGAATAACAGTGACTATCCTTCCACTCTATTATACATTTTAAATGAATCTCATCTATCACTCTGGCCTCCATTTATAAATCCCCCTCCTTTATCCTTTGTCCTCCACCATTAACCTTCCCTAATGCTGCATCTCTTAACTCATTCCGCCTTTCCTCTTCATTTTCCACTTGCTCTACATTCCACAAACTGAAACACGATATTCATTTTATCCACAAAACACAAACGTGGCTCACTGGGAGACTCTGACGGTGTGTCCATGTTCGGGACTGTAGCCGTTGGTCGGGCTTAGCGGCTGGTCAATTGCCACGGAGAAACCGCGCCCTTTGCGTCCATTGTTGCCATCAGCGGAGGCCGGGATGGACACCAGTGTGACCGTGTGAGGGATCCGTGAGCATGGCGAGTCCGGTAGCGACACCGGGGTCACGATGGTCTGGTAGTAGCAGTGACCACTGGAGCCAGAGAGGAAGAGAAGTAGAGATTAAAAATAGAATTTATTTTTATTTTATTTATTTTTCTAAAAATGAGAACAGCAGTAATAAAACAGATAATAGGAATCCTCGTGAGGTTTGTATGAAAAATCAACTTCTCATTACAATAATTTTCACAGTGTCACATGTTGCTTCGGCTCAGCCAAGACAACACTGTACACTCATTGTTTTGAGTCAGGTTGACCTTTGATAAGTCAGAATGTTATGAAGTGACTAATAACCTATGAGGTGATGCCCCCCCCCCCCAACTGTAAAGCTGTTGCTGATATCCTTTCTGTGTCATGTCAGTCAGCAACATTCTCATTGAATGTAATGATCTGAGAAAACACCAGCTCTCAAGGTGAGTAATTCAAAGGTATTGTGGGGGAGGTGCCATAGTTCTGTAGATTTAGGCTGTCTCAGTGTCTTCTGTCTCTCATGTAACCCCAGACTCACTGTTCTTGTTGAATCTAAGTCTTTATGGACACTGCGATGTCATTATGTTGCTGCAGAATACAATTAGCCGCCTCTCTCGTGATATTCTTTGATAGATACAGTCTGAAACTTGTGACAAGAACATTAAAGCAACCCTGGAGCTATTGGAAGCTGGCAACTAACAATATGATGTTCAAACTGCAGCTACTATTTATATGATAATAAAAGCATTCTTCTCCCAGTTTAATGGTTTTATGACTTGTTTCATGCTTAAACCACACTCAGATATGAGCATGTCTTCTGCCAGTTGTCACCAGTTTGTCATAATGTTAACAAAAAGCCCTTTGAAGCCAGAAATAAGCGAAATAAATTTGAGATTTTGTCAATCAACAGCAGCTTATGGCACACTTTCGAGCTTTCCTACAGATTCTGAGCGGATTAGCTTATGGCAGAGGATGAAACTGGAGAAAGATCATGAGTACTAGTTTCACAGGCTATGATGGATGTGACACATAAAGCAAGCGCCTCAGCTTTTTTGTTTAAACTTTACAGTGACGGATGCTCACCAGTACAGTTTAGATCTCTCCACCAGAGCGTATGTGTCTCCATCACCGATGAACGATCGGCAGTTCAGACATGTGAAGCATTCTGGGTGATATTTCTGTTCCCCTGCGACCTGTTAAAAAACACACATACATGCAAACACATAAATGAACATGTAAACAGAGTGGTGGAGTCCGATGTTAAATAGATTTTTCTCCTATCTAAAGACGAAAAATGTAGCAATATTTCAGGGTTTTTGAGCAACAAGCAACACGAGGCTGCGTCTGGAAAGAAGGGCGAGATCTGGTGATTGAGGGTAATCATTAGTCTCATGCACAAACATCGAGTTTGCTGCTGCCAGATGCCCTCCAGAGCTCGGGGCAGTTTTGCAAACAAGAGAGAGAATTGAGTTATGGCCAATAAAGAAAACAGACCAGCCGATAATTCATACTGGCAGCTCTGAGGGTGAAGCTCTGGGTGTTCCTCAGACCAGAGACCACTAACATGACCAGAAAAATCAAGCATCAACACCCCCACTTTTAATGCCGCTCCCTGTCCTTGCTTGTTGCGACACTCATCGACTAAAATAATCGATTAAGTAGCCTTCGATGTATTATTATCGACTCCTTCAGGTAATGTGGCGCCTGTCCGTGCAAACGACCCACCCACTCAAAGGCTTAATGATTAAACATGAGACATGAAATTAAGTACCTAAGGTCAAGCCCATGAGAGCCATTTGCTCCCCAGAGGCTGTGCTTGTTAGTCCATTTTTTGCTTTTAGTGGCAGAAATTTTTGGAGGGAGTGGACCCCTTGACAGCACTCCTCAACTGCACTGATTTACAATGCTAATGAGATACAGGAGGACTAAGAAGGGGCACCGCGTGGAGGAGAGCTGGACAAAGAATAATCAATCACATGCAAACAGAATTTACTCATTCAGCTGTTCCGTTATTTAACTTTCTGATAAACTAGTGGAGAAATAATCACCAGAATACCTGATGAAATATTAACGTTGACTGTGCCCCTGCAATACTGCATATGATTCAGGTCATTATAAAAAGGACTCATGGCTGCAAACCTGAATCAGCCTCTAAGCAGAACTACTTTTAAATGGTAGTAAACCTAAAAACAGAGAGGGGAAAAGTGAAGATCAAAGAATCAATGAAAACCTCCGTCTACAGCCATATGTCGACTACTCCTCCCTCCTGGGAAAACAGCAGTGAAGACACACAAACAAGTAAACACATGTCGAGGCCTTGAGCTGCAGCAAGGGAGACCCCGCAATTAATTTATGGCTTTTTAAAGTAATTCAGCTCCTTCCAGCTACACAGCAATAAAATATGCCCCCATCCTGACTTATTTGTATGTTAAATATTTCAGTTTCTGCTTTTGAAGTTAAAAACAACAAAAGTTAGAGTCTGCCACTAACAGGAGAATAAGAGTCGACTTGTATCCTAAGAACAAAAGAGGAGAAAATAGAAAATAGGCTCTGTAATGGACACAGGGAACGAGGCAGCTGCGAGGTTAATCGACCAGCTTAACATCTTTATTCGTCAACTAAGCAGTCACAAAAAGAGGAGCCATAAAAATTACACCGTGACTTCGAAAGGACATGTAAACACAACCTAAATGGGAGAATGGGAGATCATTGTAAAGTTAAACACAAAAGCTGCCCGATTATTTTTAGCGCCACATTTTCTCTAAGGTGTAGATTTCTCTTAGGTGCAGCCCTGCAAATAAATTAAGAAGACAGGAAGAGAGGACAGCTGGACGGAGATGAAACGGACGTGTGGCTCTGCACGCCCTGACTCTGTGGCGGCCATTTGCTTGCTATGCAGACACAACAGACACACACACCCTCTTTAAACCCGCATGTGACAGGCGACAGCTGCTCCCCTCACACTTAGGACGTGGTCTCCCTCTAAAGTGTGGATTGAGTGATTAAAAATAAAGGACAAAAGATGAAATACGAAATCACTCAATGGAAAAAAGAAAAAGAAAAAAAGGTTTGAGAAACACCAAATGCATTAATACACCACTGGTTCCACATCCTATCCTGACATAAGGTCTGTGGGCGTGTGTCGAGTCTGCATTAGCTCATAGTCATGCTTAAGAGTGTGTGCGATGGTGTGCGCTAGCCTCGTGTCCTCTTCGAGTGAACACAAACCAAACAGAGAACACATGTCTGCCTGGGGGGGAGAGGAAGTGGGTCCACGGGGTCCAGGAGTAACCGGGTCAAGCTGCCGTTACTCTGCTGCCACGTGCGCCATGTTCATGGGATGACAGAGAGAAATGAAGCTAAAGAACAGTTGAGGTCTTTGCAGCTTCTGTGCTCAAATGTTTATACTAATGATGTTTTTAAAGAGTGTGGAGTTTACTAAAAGTGCAGTTTTAATGCTAATTTCTTCTACATGTATATATGTAATTCTATATATAACATTCATGAAGGAAGTTGGTTTGTTTGGTGTCATTAACAGCCTAGTGCACTGTAACTTGAAATTAGTTTATTTAATCTTCTCAATTAGTTTAATATTCAGCAAACTGATAGAAGTTAGCTACACAACAGCTACACTTGCCAAATAGTTGGTACATTATTTGTTACTAAGTCTAATCATAAGAGTTATTAAACGCTGGTTCTCTTCTACAGTCTGCCTTGCCGTGTCCGATCACGGCAGATGGCTTCTCTTCCCCTTAACCTGGTTTTCTTCCTGTTAAAACAGGGTTTTTCCTTTACACCGTCACCAGGTGTTTGCTCATAGGGGTTGTTCGATTGTTGACGTTTTCTCTCTATTACTGTAGATATTATAAAGCACCTTGAGGCCGCTGTTGTTGTGATTAAGTGGCATATAAGTAACACAGAATTTAATTGAAATGACTTGAATTGAATTGAATGACTCATCTCTACATCAAAACTATTTTTTAGCTTCTTTCCAAGATGTGGATTAAGCCTAATCCCAGGTAGGGCTGCCACAAACGATTATTTTGATAGTCGACTAGTCACCGATTATTTTTGCGATTAGTCGACTAATCAGATCATCATCCATTGAACGTAAAAGTACAGCTTATTGCACCAGCAGCATCTGCTCTTATATAACTATCATTAGCTTACAGCTTTAAGTGTTTAAGGTCTGTGCTAACTAAAAATAAAGACAAGATGATAGTTAATTGAATTCTAATTAAATGTGCAGATTGTTTCGGTGGAGTTTAATAAACTCAGCCGATTTACTCAGGAACAAATAAAATACTGAAAAAAGCCAAACAATAACATTTTTAAGTTATCTAAGTGACTTGTATATGTTTAACCTGAGTAGGGCGGTGGGTTTGAAAACGATCTACCGGGAGTCCGGTGCTCTCATGGCCCCCAGCTAGCTATTGAGCTAGTGGGTAACAGACGCCTCCGAAAACGTCGGAGCGCTTTTGTAAATATGTGGTGTCTTGATAAACTGAGCAGATATTTGAGGTTTACACAGCTACATTCTCGCCTGAAAATATGTTAAACGTTTATTTTGTGACCCAGAAAGAATAATAAGAGTAATATTAAAACTAACTAGCTGCCGCCATTGTTGACAACTGCGCTGGGCCGCGCTATGAATTCTGGGACACAGTTTCTTCTTCTTCGGGGTTTAACGGCAGCTGGCATCCTTGTACATGCAGTGCTGCCATCTTCTGTTTCAGTCCGTTATTACACTCTTAAATCCTGCTACTTATTCCTGCTTTTGGGATCTTACAAAGCTTCAAATGACGCGTCGACTATTAAATCAGTCGTCGACGATTTTGATAGTCGACGTAATCGTGACTAGTCGACTAATCGTGGCAGCCCTAATCCCAGGTAAAAAAAAAAAAAAAAGAAAGAAAAAAAGAAAAAAAAAGTTTTTGTGTTCTGGCTAATCCATGTCTGGGGAACTGGGCACTTGAAACAAGTTTTAAACAAGTTTTAACCAAGCTGGGTAAATCTTACAACACACAGGCTAAATGTTAGAAGAGCTCATACAAGTGAATCTAACAAAAGTCATGTTTGGAGAGAAGCCTTTAATTTAGTAGCAGAATTTCATCATCAGCGTGTGAAACAGAATCAAGGAGAGTCTTCATGTTAAATTGTGAAAGTCATTGCTGGAAAGTTTCTTCACAATGACCTCATCATCTTGTTTTTACTATATCACACTATATGTAGATAAAAGTATCTACTGTCTGACACATCAGTACTTAAGTTTTTGTTTTGTTTTTTAAATTCTATTATCTGAATTTTCTCCAAACACTGAGGATCCCTCAAGTTTAAAGAGCTCACTCCTTAAACAGTTTAGCATACATCATCACCACATTATTAAGTGGTTGCAGTCTGCGGGGTTTTTCTGGTGAAGAAGTACTGATGAGGTGATGGGGAAGAAAAAATTCTAAGTAGTTTCGAGTGTTACCTCATTACCACCAACGTGTGACCGTCACCCACAGACACTTTTAGGTTAATGTAGCCTTCAAACTTTGTTTGTTTTTTAATGATTTATAAGTGCAACCTTAGAGTGGCTGTGGAATGTGAAGTGACCCTTGGAGGTTGTTTTTTAGGAATTTACAACAGTGTAATACTCTCAGTGACAGATAAAACAACAACACTGAGGCCTGAGTAAATACAGTTATAATTAGCATGTAGATTATGTTACAAACACATGGGCTGAAAAAACTAAGGCAGACCAGTGGCGGCAGTTCCTTATATAAAATTTCAAAGACACGTTTTTACAGTTAACAGTCTCTCATTTCTATTTCATACGTCATGTTCCAACCCAAATCATTTAGTTCTTGTTTTGCTCCGGTTTTGCTTCAAGATCTTTCATATCTTCTTCGTGACATTTTTCCATTTCCATCACATCATTTCACATTTTCCTCACTGATTATCTTTACTAATGAAAGCCTTATACAAAGCCTTATACAGCAATGAATACAAAGGACCACAAACAGATGCCACATGTCTGATCGCAGACGTGAAGAACTTTCTAGAAAACAGCAGGGCCAAAGCACTGGGAAGTTGACACACTGATCTCACGTCTTAAGTGAAGACATAATGATTTTTATGAAACTATATTAACAGCAAAGTAAATGTGAGATGTTTAATGAGAAAAAACTTGAATATATTTGAATATATTGTTTTTTAACTTATCTATTTAAGGAATACATTAGTGGAAATCTGATGCCTCTGGGACACCACAGGAACACAGTCAAAGGATAACGTCACCAGACGCTTGCAGGTCTGCATATCCAAACCATTGACTATTTGTACAAATTTCCTAGGCATACACACCAAACATGAATAAAGGTGCACCCATTCTGAAACAGAACCCCTGCAGCTAGAAGCACCGGTTGGATCCTCTGACTTAACAACACTCTTGCAAAACGTGAAAGAATGACCTCATATCAACAACGCAAAGGGTGACTCTGAATGGACTCACAGGATTATAGGAGATCTGGCTTTGCTTAAACCCGTCCTTGATGTAATGAACTTTCCTCTGAGGCATCCTACATGAGCTAAACAGAAATACGCAGTCCATATGTGACTGAGTTCACTGAAAGCAAAACAAAATTTTAATAGCTGTGTTTAAAAAAAATGACATCATGTGGGGGAATAGTCAGAAGAGCATGTGTATCTGATACCTGATTTGCTGCACTGAGATTGAGCTACAACTGGGTCAAATACTAAAATCTGTCAAAGGGATTTCCTAAAGCTTTAACACAGAGTATGATCAAGATGCTGCACAAAACTGCAATCAAAGCTGGCTAAACAGAAATCAAGTAAAAAGAAGATGAAGCTACAGTACACATCATTTAAGCAAACATAATTAGACTGAAAGGCTGACAGGGAAGACAGTGGGTCACACTGATGCTGTCTGAATGGAAACCCCCTTCCGTCACAAACCGTACAGTGCCACAGCATACCCTGGCCTCCGCTTTGGAAAGCTGCTATTCAGCCTGTCGGCCCCCCTCCCTCTCTTTCTGCAAGTCTCAAATCCACTTTCATTAAAAATAAATAAATAAATGAAAATGTCCTGACAGTGATTTTTAAAAATAATCTTTTTGAATGTGCTAGCACTTTTATGTGAGGAAGAACGCATCCTAAAAATAGCATGTGTGCCATGGCTCATCACATTTTCATGACACTGGAGCAGAAAAAAAGACGCATATCTGTAATTAGAAAAAGCAATACACTGACCCAGTTTAAAGGGACACACAAAACACACCATATTTCATGCTCTGGCTTTAACATTAAAGAGGCATGCTGGAACAAGACTGTGCAGAAGCAACCGGCAAACTATCTGAACCAGCTTAGAGACCTGCTTCGCTGCCTCCCCGCCGGCTCATGAATACTATAAATCAATCAGAAGACACCCAGAGTGTCAGCATCAGCATCAGCAGCAGCGAATAGGCTCACCTTCTTATCCCTTTTCCACAGCCTGAGACAGCAGAAGCTCCAGAAAAATAAATCTCCCACCATGTCAACGGGAGCCGGCGTCTCTCCTCTTCGCTGTTCTAGTTCATTCTACTGAGGCAGGCGATTTCCCCCGCTGTCATAACAAAACACTGGCAGCAGCCAAAGCAGGCAGCAAGAGAGCACTGAGAGGAGGAGGAGAGAGCGAGCAGCCCACGCCTATGCAGCTGAGCTCATCTCTGAATCAGTGCCACTCCTCCTCTCCCCCCCAACCACTCTGCCTTCCCCTTCTCTCTCGCTCACTTTTGCTATGACATCATCGTTTCCTGTTTGGCCCAGCCCACTCTTGTACACGCTGTCAGCTTGCCGGCTGCTTCGCACCCCCTCCGCCCAACCCCCCACGGTGTCTTCAGAGAATTCCTTCCCTCTCCCCCTATTCCTGTAATCACATTTTGAAAGCGGCAACAGTCACAGGCCTGACTTATTGAATGTTATGCTATGGAAAGTTGTTTTTTGTTTTTTTAGGTTGGACTAATTTGTTTGTGTTGCATGTTTAATTTAGTGTTGTGCTGAACTAGGTAAAGTAAATACACTGGGCTTGTTATTTTCTTCCTTTAAACAAAAAAACTAAAATTGCAATTACTGATTCTTTTCAAATCTCAAATATTAATAGTAAAGCAAACCACAGTGAAAGCAAGCCACAAGCTTACTATTCAACCAAATCAACAAAACTAGTAAAACCCAAGTAAAAATAATACAGCCTAAAAATAATAACGTAATAGCAGCAAACATTTTAGAAGTTAAACCTTTAAAAACTGTTTAATATAATAATTAATATTTTATTTTAAGTGTTTTTTCTGACCAACTAAAGCTTCATTCAACATCCTGCAGATCGATGGAAATGCATAACTAAATAGTAAATACTTTTTAAGTCTTGTCCTATGCTAATGTCAGATTACAACAGGCAGGATTTCACCACATAAAGTTGAAAAAAAGTTCAGAGACAGCTCTTTGTTACATATACTGTAAAATAGGTGTGTCCTATTGCGCTTTTCCCGTCTTAGCTTGTACAGAACAGTTCGGCACAAACATGTCGTGCATGCCAAGAAGTCCAAGTCTCTGCCCTCACTTTAGACCGGTGCTGGAGGACCATCTGAGTGTGCACTGTGCAGATATTAATAGACATTCAGACCCATTCACGCTAAAGTGGTGGAGACAGACTGCAGTGAGAGACAGCTGCCAGGCAAGCATATGATATGGATTCATATTATCTTAATAATGTGATTATTGGAAGGTCTAGTGACAAAAAGCTTTTATAATGATTCCAAACTTTGCTAATCTAATAGCAATACACAGTACATGGGAGTCAAGATTCAATATAAAGAATGTCTCTTGCAAAAGGTCCTAGGCCAAGTCAGCATTAACCAAGCAGGGTTTTTGTTGGTAGGAGAGACTGAAGCTCTAGGAAAATAATCAGTAAAGGTTTTCACACAGAAATGCAAACAAATTATATAACAAGGCATACACAGTTCTCACAGATATATGTTAATGCTAAGTCAGAGACAGAGCTCCTGGGATTCTTTAATTTTAACCTTTATACCCACTTAACAATCTCACTTGTGACACTGTAGCCAGGATGTAAAGTGTACAAAAGTATGGTTAGTTACACTCACTGGACATTTTTTATATATACCTATTTAAGCTGTTGTTAAATGTCTAATTAGCCAGTCACATGCCAGGATGCATACAGCATGCATTTAGGCATGTACACGGTCAAGATGACCTCTGAAGTTCAAAGTGAGCTTCATGATCAGGAAGAAAGGTGATTTAAGTGACTTTGAATGTGCCATGGTTGTTGATTCCACATGGGCTAGTTTTGTATTTCAGAACTCGCTGAAAGAAAAACCACACTTTGTGCCACTCCTGTCAACTTAGAACTGGAAAGTGAGGTCTTATTTTCAAATCTCAAATTAATACAGCATCTTTGTGATGTCGCAGAACAGGTGATTTGCATTATGAATGTTCAGCCAACAAATCTGCGTGGCACTGTCACGGAAACGTGGACCAGAGTCACTAAGAAACCTGATCCTCCAAAAGAAGCATTATAATACACTATAGTGTCTATCTGAATAGGCAAATATTTCTGTTATTCATGATCCAAGGCAGAGAAAAACAAACAAAAATAAACAAACAAAAACATTCTTGACTGTCTTAGTATGCAGAATACTACTTAGTTAATTATATATATTAACTTATATATATAATTATATATAAGTAATGCTGATTCATCAAATGTTAGCTTCATGGTTACTTGCGCAGTTCTGACCAGGTTTAACATTATGATCAAATTTCACTATAGAAATCCAATGAAAACTTCAGCTTAACTGTCACTGCTTACAAATTGAGAAAAAGGGAGGGATTGCTACTGTGCTTAATTTGTCTGCATGCAGAAGCGTACTCTACTCATACTCAGCAAGCTCAGTGAGCAGTCATTAAGTATTTAATTTCCCATCTGATAAAGTTACTGTCATGCACTGGAGGAAATTCACCCTCTGTTCACCAGGTGGTTATTTTTATAATGCTATGATGTCACTAGAAAATTATGAACTGAGTATTTTCTCAGAAATGTCACTAGAATAGGATACAACAAGTATGTTATGAAGTAAATATCCTTTTAATTAGGATTGTGTTATATTCTTTAAGAAGCTGATTTCATGAGTAATAAAACAAACTTCCTTAAATTATTACACTCTGTGGAAGCGATGCAGAGATATTAACCCAATTACCAGATGAACGCTGGGAAGTCTGAAATATTCTGTAATATATTTCCAGCTGTAAGCAAAGCAAGGTTCGGGACTTTAATCAACTTTAGATAAATCTACATACAAACTGCTGTAAAACAAAGAACTAAATACAATCCGTGAGGTATTCAACTAGAAAGAATTAGCAACAGGAGTGAAAAACTGCATCAGTAACCTGTATAGTGTGTGACACTAAACTGGCCTCTTTGCAGAAAGCAAAGTTAAGTTCAGTCCAAGCTGCAGGCACAGAACTCAGAAGTGAAACCCAACAGCCCACAGCTACCCTACGGGGGGGAATTCAGCCCACAGAGGTGGCTGTTCTCATCAGTGTTTCCACACCGGGAAGAGGAAATGATAAACAAGTGTCTTAACACATTTTACTGAAGGCCATTTGCAGATTACTATGTCTGATTAAAATATTTAAAACAGGGAAGTGATCGTAACATAATCTATTTCCTGCCATCAAACAGGGCACAGTGTGAGAACCTGGCCTCTGAGAGGGAGTTCATATTCAGACTTCAAAATACGATGCAAATTAAAGAGATTACAACATGCTGAAAGAGAGCTTTAAACCAGTTAGTTACTGATGAGATCAACGGCTGCTCTCGAAAAAGCAGTACCACAATCTGAACTGCAGCATCTTAGACATATGTTTTGGCAACACATTAGATGTATCTGTCCTCACTTAGTGGCAAAAGAATCATCAGGCAGTTACAGAAACAACTGGCAGACTCCCATGTACACACAAGACACATCAGACCAGTGGGAGTTGGTAAAGTTCAGTGTAGATCTGGGACTTTCCACTGGTTTTACAGCCAACCCAGACACAAGTATTACTTAATATTAACTAAAAATGAAAAGCAACATTTGTATACCCTCACTCAACCTAAATCTGCTGAACAGTTCAAATGAAAAACTATGTACACAAATGCCTATATTTCATCATTTAACTTATTTTAATATAATAAGCTAATTTATGTAATAATTAACACCGCACAAAGTTTCAGATACATCTGACTGAGTGAAACTGAAAACAACAGTAACGTGTCAAGAACACAACAGAAGTACAGCACATGTTGTAACAGGGTTTTGAAATTCTCATAAAGGAACACATGATACCAAAGAAAAGAAAAGAAAATTCCAAAGACTCACAAACACTTGTGATTTCAGGGAAACGCCTCGGATTTTACCTCCAACTGTTTCAGTACATCTTGTATTCTAAGACACAGCAAGGGAAAAGTCCCTGAGATTTATTGTTTAAGGCCTGTCAGGCCAGAATAACCGTCATCTCTCCAAAGCTGTCAGTAACACAACGCAATGAAAACTAACAAACAGCAAACTTGGAAAGGGTTTGGGACCTGATGGACACGCTGCATATAAACTCAGGCCATACAATCGTTTTGTTTAGTAATAATTTCAATTAATATAAAAAGTTTACTTTCTCATGAACAACCAAGTGCAGTGCTTCCTGTGAGACTCCTCAGCGCATTTTATTTCCCCATCAACTTTACACTTTTATACAACATGTTTATTAACTAGTCCTCTGATTTGGTTTGTCTTTTGTGGAAAGAGCTTTGCCTTAGTAACTGTATGATTCTGTAGGAGCAGAAGTGGCAGTACAGGCAGCAGCGCTAATGTCAGGCACATTCATATATTTGACTTACTTTGTAGATGTTTTTGTCTTCCCTTTTTTCTTTTGATTTTCCATTTTAACTTCATTTTGGCTCAGTTAGACAAACCATATACAACTATATATGCAACCTGAGCTGAAAATCACATCAGATTTACTATGCAGGCGGCCACTTGCCAAGTATTGCAGACTTTATACAGCATATTTACAGTGTACCTGTATTTAGTGCTACACAACCCAACTTCGAGTCTCTTAAAACATTTCCACATTTCTCAATCTTGAACTGTTCTGCTCTTTTCCTCTTCTACTTTGTTCCTTCTACTTCTGCTCTCCTACTTCTTTAAAACTAATGTATGTCTCAAATATGCAGCAATGTGAAGCAGTTTTACTCATTTTTGACTCATATCTATCATGCACTACCATCAGGGAGGTGTTTGAAATTCCCTCTGTAGCATGACAACTAGCCCAAACATACTATCAGAGCCCTAAACAACTATCATAGCAACAATATGAATGGAGCTTCTACATCCCTAAGCATAGTGGAGATGGTCAGGGACCAAAGAGGACTGAATCCAAAAATGAACTGTGACAAGTTCAAAGAGTTAAGGTAGAGTCTAACAGAAATCTGTGAACTGCTGCTTTTTTAAGCCATGCAATAAACAAGAATGTAATTTAGACTTGTGTAAAGTAAACCCAACTTAGAAAAAAACTCAGTATTCCAAAAGTGTTATTCATTTTTTCTATTTACAGCACTTTGTATTTGCACTTTGTCCAGAATCAGAGCTCAGACTGCACCACAGCCATCACAGTCAACAACAACAAAAGTTCCTGCTGGCATGCAGGGCCGACTGACAGCAAAGCGCTGTGGCAAAGATAACAAAGTAAGAGTGAGAAACAGTCAAAACAATCCACTCTCAACCTTTGGATAATTACCAGGCTCGGGTCGATGTCTGGCACAGTTTCCATTGGATGGATCTTGGCCCTGATTTGTTTGCAGAAAGGCTGACTGACTCTAAACTGAATGGGGGCACAGCTGGGATTACTGCAGATTCATTTGTCAGGAGGAGGAGTAATGGAGGGAAAGAGTGATGAGAGGAGAGGGAATTCAATTCCATCTGTTCATTGCATAAATCAGTGCAAGTACAGGTAGGTAGTAAATAACTAAGAGTTATTCTGTACCTGAATTAACTTCTGTCAACTTCCAGCTTAAGGTGCTGAGAGCAGCAGAGGTTGTAGA
This sequence comes from Maylandia zebra, assembly GCF_041146795.1. Lineage (NCBI taxonomy): Eukaryota > Metazoa > Chordata > Actinopteri > Cichliformes > Cichlidae > Maylandia > Maylandia zebra. The sequence continues at coordinate 20,822,853 of NC_135180.1, forward strand.
CACACACTTGTTTACACACCAACAGCCCCTTCAATAAAATATAACAGCCTAAGACATACTGTTAGATTTATTTGGTTTAATAGCCCCATCCACAGGGTAGCAGTGGTTACGGTCCAAAACAATAACAGAGACACATGGAGCAATCAGGAAATTCAAAGGGAGACTGAAACCACCAAAGCATTTCAAGCTTAATATTTCATTCTTGATCCTGGAAACTGTAGTAGCCAAAATAATCTCCACTTGTCTCCACCGAGAGACTCTTCTTCTGGGATTTTCAACCATAAAAAATATTACCCTGACATGTACAAGAAAGTCCTAAAAGAAAAGCTGCTCCCCTTATTTACAAGGGATCAATATAGGAAGGAGTTCTGCATATTTGATTTGGCAGGATGCACTTTCTTACACATTCCTCAAGGGATTTGTCTTCTCCCAGGATCAAACCAAGGATCTGCAAAGGTGTAAACTACTGCACTGTGGAGCCACTACAAGAAAGTCCTAAAGTGCCTAAAGGAAAAAAGAACCAGTCAAACTCAGTCTTTCTGAAGAGTAACCGTGTAACATCTGGAATCGATGTTTTATTACACTGAAGAAATAATTTAATCACTTAACTGCACAGACTTTGTGTTTTTGTCCTGTTTTGATTAGAGAAGGATCAACTTCAATTTTTTGGGCTATCCCATTTTTGGATTTTCTCCAAGTGTGACCTACAGATACCATTTTTTTTAGATTCTGACTTCCTCTCTAAAAATGACAGCATGTGCAAGTAAAAGTCAACTTTCTTCAATGCAAAATTGAATTTTCATTATAAAAGACATTATTAAACTTCACAATTTCTTTATAATCCCCCCAAGCTGCAGTGAGTGACAGGATCTTCTATAGACAGCTAAAAATATAGTGCTTTACTCTGGAAGCAGGTGTAAATAATTAACTGAAAATGAGTTGCTGAACCCCCAAATTCAAAGAGATCTTTTTCTTTACCAAACAGAAGCTCATACAACATATTTAACAAAACAAATGTCAGGTACTTAGAATTATATTACAGGCATGTTAAGAATTTGTTAGCCTCCTTAAATGTCCATGTTCAGCTGGGTGAAGGTGAATAAAGAGTCTGATGTGATTTGTTGTCACAATTGCTTTCATGGTGTTTCCCCTACAGTTTACTTTAATTCTATCATGTTGTGTGTGACTGTGCACATGACTATTTGCCTATCTACACTGTTGTGCATTTGTTCCACATGCATGAAACAGACCAGCTCGCAACTGGACATGTGTGAGGATGACCAGTCAATTCCAATCCCTGCCTGGTCAATTAGTGCACCCCTAGTTCTAATTCATTTTCTACTTTGACACTGTCAGTGTAATCGTGAATTTAAAAAAAAAAGTGTCAAAATTTGCTTGTATTAGATAGTTGAGATGTGAAAACGAACTAAAATGTACAGGACACAAGCGTTCTGATATACCAGCTTGATGCAAATAGCTTATTAACTCCTCCAAGCTTCTCTAATCTGTGAATGGAAAAACTTTCAGACTTTTGCACCTTTGTCTCAAAGGCATTCATATTGTTTACTCAAGCAATAACTGTCTCTGGAAAGTGCGAAAGTGAGCTTTTGCCTACCTTCTTATGTCCACACACTAAGTTGCTGCACAAAGCTGGCACTCTTGTTGCACTGTTAGTTTGGGAAAATTACTGAAATGATCTGATACACCCCAAACATTTAAAAGCAAGAGCATGAGGGCATTTCATACAATCCATAGCTTTGTGATTTGATTTACGGACAAGCATTTTTATGGATGCATCATGAATGAAGCACTGATGATGCTGTGTTATTGTTGTATGTCAATAAACTGCACATAGTAAACACACAAAGAAAAAACAAATCTAGGCGTTGCTTGTGGACATTACTGTAGCAGGAGAGATGAAATCCTGTGAAATACAAAAACAGCTCTTCCATGTTTGTCTGCAGACTCTGACTCATCACTGCATGATGGAGCTCAAAATGGTTTCACCGACTGTGACAGCAGCTTTTTAAGGTGCAGTGGCCTCAGTGATTTTTAAAAATAGGATTGTGCTTTCCTACTAATCTGCATAGGCGTCAGAGTGACTGTGCAGGATGGGAGTAGGCTTCTCCTTCTTTATGGGGTGTGGCACAGATGTAGGGAGCTGACCTTGGTCTGCATGTGTGCACAGTGATACAATTGGACTGGCTCACCAATCTTAAATTTGCTAAAGTGCAGCTGCAGAGACAGTCAATCAGTGACTCTGCACTGTAAGAGAAGCAATAAACAAGAAAGAGAAGGAGAAAGAGGTAGCAATCACTCCACCTAATTCACTTTACAGTCTCCTCTGTATCATTACTGAGATTGCACAGCAAAGGGCAAGCTGTCTGGAGGCAGAGGAATGATAAAATACACACATGGACCCAAACATTGCATTCTGCTAGCTTCTGCTTCTGACCAGGAGGAAAATGTGGAAAACCAGATACTCGATATGCAAAGAATGAACTCAGCTTCCCCCCATCAAAGGACCACCAGCGTGTGGGTGGCAATAACTGCACACTATTACTTCAAAGAGCCACTAGACAAATCTTACTGCGACTACCACATTTTACTATGGTAAAATGTTGCACCTCTAGACAGCTGCAGCAAACCTGGTCGCTCATAGCTTGCATGGAAGACACAGACTCTTCACTGCTAACAGGTGTGAACAGTATGGCACAAATGTTCACTTTCGAAGTAAAAGTTGTTGGTTGCAACACCTGCAACAATAACGTTTGCTCTAATGGGTATCGTGAACACGACATACCAAAAACCAAAACAGCTGTTTACTTTAATAATGAATGAGCTTTGCTTCATGAACAAACTGTACACACTGACCACATTTCTATGTAAATTTACAAGTTTGTTACTTCAATAAGACATTTAAGGTCAGGCATGCAGCAACTGCTCTTTCACTTTTCTAAAATAACAAGAACAAAAGATCAGATAAGTAGCTATATTTGGGCTTATCCAGGTAACATCAGTGTTAATGGTGAGTATTTGGTATCACAAAGCCGGTTCACTTCTCACAGGGCTACACTGCCATGGGAACTTGTTGCAGGCCTATTCTGCTCAGGAGCAAGATAAGAGATAAGAGAACAACATATACAAAACCACCTCAGGGTGACGATCATTCTATGGAAAATCACATAATCACTCCTGGAATATCTCTGCTAGTTGGGATGTTGATTGTAGCCAGGAATAATAGTCAAGTAAGAAATATAGATTCAGATACAGAAAACATAGCCTTGGTGTGTTGAACTTGCTTTGTAAGGGAATCTCCTGGAAATGGCCTAATGTTTGTGCTAAGAGGTGATCTTAGCAGCATAGGAAGACTGTTTTTTGCAGCTGAAATTACAGTGTGAACCATCCAAATATCATCTTGGCTGCATCTCTCCAACCACCTCAGCAACGACGAGTTAACACGCCAGGAGATTTGCAAACAGGCACAAAACAACATCAGAAAAAAACCCGCCATCCATTTGCATTTCTGCTACTGCTGGCATTGCACTGGCAGGGAAACTGGGCCCTCAGATATATAAAGACAACATATTTTATTACACCAACATACAATATTAATCAGTCTCTCCAGGCTTTGAATGTGTGTGATTCCATCACTAATCAACAAATAGACACAAGTCTCTTTTGGTGCTGGTATCTTGTCTTTTCTATAATGCAGCAGCACTTATCAGCAGAAGCCAAGTTTATCTGCTTTCCAGCACTGTGGCCACATCTATTGTGCACTCAAACCTCTCCTGTGTCACAACAAGAGCTCGGACTTTCACTGGAGGTCTGTAAGAAGATCTCTCTAAGCTGCCAAAGGCATCAGGGTCAGTTATAGGTCTGGCACATGTCCTATTAAAATCTACGCTTGTTGGCGCACAGCAGCCAGTGAGGCTGTAAACATACAGGCTCAGATGTGTGTATGGGTCTGTCACGGCCTGAACTCAAGGTTTATCGGCAAACCAAGAACCGTGGGGGTGCTAAGTGATGAGTTAAGTGGCAGATCCTCTTACCATAATGAGGCCAGTGGTGATCGGGTCGTTGCAGCCATGGCACAGCTCCCCAAATTTGGCCCAGTAGTCCTTCTTGCAGAAGAGCCGGCCATCTTTTTCATAATACCAGTGGGACAGCGAGGCGCTGCACTCACAACACCTAACAGGAGAGGAGACAGAAACGGACACAAGAACAATTAATTTAACAGAAGATTAAAGACAAAGTAATACCACTGCTCCCTTAAACATGAATAATCCAAACATAATGAAGATGATCAAGTCCCTTTGCAGTCGTAAAAGAGGAAAAGTAAATTAAACTTTTTGACAACACAGAAATTAAAAACATACAACAACCAGAATGAAATATTTGAATTGCAACAAACCAAACCAAAAGTTTTTCCAATTTACGATATTCTAATAAAAAAAAAAGAAATAAAATAAACTAACCTTGCTTTCATATTTAAAATGGGCAGACAAAACAGATGAATTAAACAATTACATGTAAAATCATTTACTGCTGATCAATATTATAAACAGATTCATCAGCTGTTATTTTCAGCACCCTGAGTAGTTCAGTCAACCTGCAGGTCAGACCTCCAGGAAAGTTAAGTGGTGCACAGCAGATTGACTTGTTATTGTGCTGACAGAACATAATATTGTACTGCTCTCTGTAAACCATACTTTAACCCTCCTAATGACGCCTTGCAGAGCTCCAAATTATAGTTTTCATAGCGATAACAAGTTCCTTCGTGGCCCCGTCACACACCACGCAATAGGCAAATGATAATACATTAACCCACAGCTTATGACTGGAAAAACAAAACAGAGTCACAGCAAATAGAAAACATGAACGATAAACAGAGCAAACACTACGTCAACCGACGTAGCCTAGTAAGCTAGGCTAAGTTAGCCTAGTAAGCTAGCATAAACCTAGAATAAATAGGATAAATAAAGTGTATCTTATGTTATCTTTATCGTATTTTGATTAATTCACAACCCCAATATCAACAAAGTTTGGACGCTGTGTAAAATGTCAACAAAAAGGAATGCAAATTTTATAAACATTTTATTCACAACAGATTATAGAAAACTTTTTTTTAAACTGAGACATTTTACCATTTTAGGGAGAGAAAAAACAGCTCATTTTGAATTTGATGGCAGTAAGGTGTTAAAAATAAGCTGTGATGGGGTAACAAAAGGGTGAAAAAGTAAGCGGTGTGGACTAAGAAGAAACTGCTGGAGGGACACTTCGCAATCAATTAGGTTACCTGGCAACAGATTGGTAACATTATTGGATATAAAAAGAGCACCTTTGAGAGACAGAGTTTCTCATAAATAAATAAAAAATAAAAAATTGAGTCTACAAATTGTGGAGCAATTTCAAAATAATGTTCCTCAATGTAAAACTGCAAAGAACAAATATCTCATCATCTACAGCACATAATATCCTCAACAGATTCAGAGTAATCGAGAAATCCCCAGTGCATGGTGCAAGGCCAAAAACCAATACTGGAAACATGACGGATCTTGGGATACTCAAGTGGCATGGAAATCACTGGATGGACTCAGGAAGATTTCCAGAAGTCATCGTCTGTGAGTACATTTCATGTACAATCAGCAATTGCAGATTAAAGTTCTATGATGCAAAAAAGAACGTGATCCAGAAGCAGGACCATCCAGCTTGTTATCAGCACTCAGTTGAAAAGCTTGTGTCTCTGATGGTGCAAGGGTGTTTTAGTCCCTGTGCAACATGCAGCTTGTACACCTGGAAAGGAACCATCACTGTATATACAGATTTCACAAGAATACATGCTTCAACCAGACAACATGCAAATTTTCATTACCCTACATAACTTTAAATGTATTTATTTTATTAACATGAATTTAAAACACACAAACACACTCACACACAGACATACACACAACAAAACACTCTGTCATCAGGCTGCTCCCGTTTGAGTGTCTGAAAATAAGCCAGTGTTGTGGTATGGTTTCTGAGCCTGAGTCTACACCAGTTACTAAGAAGACGGTCTGATAGCGAGCCCAAAAAACATCCTTATCTCTAGAGCTAGTATATCACCAGAGTTTAATCGCAAAACCAGTCAGTCACCCTGATAGACATCAGATGATGACAGACAGAAGGCAGCTGAGACGGCAACAGACAAAAGGCTGTTTGTATGGTGATAGACAATGAGACAGATACGAGACACACAACTTCCAAGTTCACCTACAATGCAGATAGTACAGACTGATACACATGTGAGTGTGACATTCAAAATAAGTCCAGGTGTTTTCCTGGTAACTGATGGCAGATAAGAAAAGTAATTCTATGGGAATAGTGTGTTAATCTCTTATGGGTCAGACTTTTGTTGAACACACAACTGGGAAAGAAATGTCCATAAAAAAACAGGCTGAGTCCTCCTGATTTTCCAGCCGATCAGAAAACAATTGCTTTTTTTCTCCACACTGCATGACTTTGTGAAAGTTGTAGGCACAATAGCTCTGCATGTGTCCATAAATCAAAATGTGTGCTAATCCCCCATGCATGTGATAATGCATTGGTGAGGTAGTACACTGCTGACGTGCTTACAGACTGTGAGTGCTTGTTTGTAATCTGTCTAAATCAGTGCGTCTAGCATCCATGACTAAGTGAGCATCTCTGGTCCTTCCCAGCGGAGCTTGCCTCCCATCAGCTGGCCGTCTGGGCTCATCTCTGCTCAGGGCAGCTTAAAACAAGGGCTGCTTGCTCTAAACATATTATGGATTCAGAAGCTGGAGCATAATTGACTTTATCCCTGAGCCAGAATAATACAAGTTGATTCTAGGTGAGGGGTTAGAGTAAGAGCAACTACTACGAAAGAAGGAAGAAACAAGGACTACTTACTCTGACTGGGACAGGGTTACTAAGGCTGGGTGAGCACTTTGTTGCTGGACCTTATGCCATGCAAAAGAGCTACACAACAGCTGCAGGAAGTACTGTAGGACTTGTGTGGTGGACATGTGGATTGAGCGGTGGTTGGGGAAAAGGATGTCTCCAATTTCCTGGTTGTCTTTTTTTTATTTATGCAGACTTGTTAATTTCTTTTTTTAAATGAACTATCTAGGGGTTTGAATTCTAGTTTGCAAAACACAATAAAAAAAAGGAAATTGTTTTGATCATTTATCCCCCTCCCAAAAAATTAAAGCTCCTAGGATTTTCTGCAGAGGGCTGAAATGTGGTGCAGCCTCTGCATCCCCTCCCTTTTTTTCTCTTTGCTGCACTTTAAGGATTCTTACTCACTTTGCTGAATACCTGTCCATGTTTGCTAGAGTAAAAACTGAGAGACTCATTAATATATTCAGCAGAAGCAGCAACTTTCTGTGACTTTCCCCGAGGCCTTTCACCTTCACATGACCTTGCAGCACATACTGACACACATGCAATTTATTTATTAGACAGACACACTCAGTCTCCCCAGTGTCCGCATGCAGAGCTTCACTGCAGCTCAGCAGATTGTGGCAGAGCTGCTTCAGTATGCAGCGCGTCTGGGTGAGCAGGGGGGAGGAGGAGACTTTGAAGTGGGTCAAGGCTTTCGGAAGACGTCCGCAGTGCCGAGCCAGGAGCTACTCGGCTGTCTTGGCTCTCTGCCCCTCAATAACTGTCTATCACTTCACACGTACACATCCTGAGAGGTCCTGCTGAGGCAAAGTCATACCTGGGTGGGACGCATGCAATTCTAGGAGTCATTGTAAAGCTCAGTGGGTCTGCTACTTTCTGAAATTTGTCTCCATGTAGTCCTGAGGGGTAGCAGCGTATTAAAGATATGAGTGAATACATTAGTGCCTCCCAGGAGGAGATTGCAAAATTTCTGCCTTCAGCACAAAAATCTTATCTCTGAGGTAAAGCAGACATGCAGCAAAGCTGAATTACAACCCAAGACTCCCGTGGAGGGGGAAAAAAGCCCCACTACAATAAAAAAAAATAGTGTGTTAATGTGTATTTGTTGGCTCTCTTTTGGTGTTTTTGTGTGATTGTGTTTGGGGGTGTGGTGGCATTGACGTGTAAGAGGATTATCAGTGTGAAAGACTCAGTTAGAGCCTCTGCCCGTTCTGCTATGATGCTCCAAAAATCTAACTAGTAGAGAGCTTAACAGTTTCTCATACCCTGCTGAGCTCTGACAACTCCTCACTGTAGGGGAAAAATTAAAATAAAACAATATATATTTTACTGTAATACAAGCAGTGCTGATGGTTCACTTAATCTAAGTTACAATGACCTGACAAACACTAGAAAAGGGGCAGGGGTAAAGAAATGCACATGCAGGCTGCACAGACATAACTAACTCCCACAGACCAATGAGAGGGGGCAGAGCAGGTTTTAGACACAATGAATGCCAGCTGGATCTCAGAGGGGAAGAAACAACCAATGACAGAAGAGCTGAGATTAAAGGAGGGGAGTGAGTAAATCTGCAACTGTTCCCCCTCTCCTGCTCGGATCCCTGGTGGAATTAGCTGAAAGTATCTGAAAGAGGAATACATTCCTTTTCCAGGTCAAAAGGAGGCAGTTTTTTTTACCCTGCCTCTCACCTCACCTTCCTCCACAAACATCTGCTCTCTATCCAAGTGCCATCACGTGTTACTCAGTGTCTGTTGAGGCATTTGTGCTCAGACAAAATCTTCTATCTTTAAGTTTTACACAACATAGACTATAGCAGCCGAATAGCAGCCACTACAGATTGAAAGCTTTGCCTGGTCTGATGAGTCTCGGTTTCTGCTGCTACATTCAGATGGTAAGGTCAGCATTTGGTGTAAACAGCATGAAACCATGGATCCATCCTGACTTGTATAAATGATTCAGGATGGTGGTGACAGTGTGACGATGTGGGGGATATATTCTTGGCACACTTTGGGTCTCTTGGTACCAAATGAGCATCATTTAAATGCTACAGCCTACCATGTCCAGACTGTATGATCACAGTGCAAGGATCTTCTGATGGCTGCTTCCAGCATGATAACACGCCATGTCTTAAAGCTCAAATCATCTCAAACTTATTTCTTGAACATGACAATGAGGCCACTGTACTCAAATGACCTCCACAGTCATCAGATCTCAATCCAATGGAGCACATTTGTGCTGCAGATTTGTCAGTACAGACAAAAATCTCAGGAGAATGTTTCCAACACCTTGTTGCCATTAATAATTAAGGAAGCTCTGAAGGAAAAAAGGAGTCTAGATCAGTACTAGCAAGGTGTACCTAATGTGGCCAGTGAGTGAATATGGGCAGACAGATAGATGACTCGCCCCCTGCTGCCCATTATGAAGAATGCAGGCTTAAGTCTCATTTTTTTAAGATCTGTAAGCTACCGGTATGTCCAGGTCTATGACAGGTTAACCCTGACCACTTCTTTCTGGTCAGAGAACAGTCTTAATATTGAAATGTTAGAATAAATTAGTTTTTTGAATTCTGTATTTTGTAAGTTTTTTAAGGTTTTAGTCAAGCTCAACAAACATGAATCTTCACTGGATTGACAAATATCTCTTATAACTGTGTGGAAACATTGTTTAAGATTGCAGTATTGAGCTATATTAATAGAAAAATGGGCTGGTTTGGTTAAACAAGAAAAAAAAGGAATGAAGTTGTTGACAAAATGTGCGAAACTTCAAAATCAAACTTCTGAGGTTATTTCAGTTCATTCTGTTCTTTCTGATGCACACTGCAAATATGTTTTATGGTTATTATGAAATATCCAAGAAAACAAAACTACAACATTGGATTTGAGAAGACTCTTTCTTTTGCATTTTTCATTATAATGGCCAAATTGGCTAGATAAAAAAAGAAGCTTGAATCAGTGCATTTATATAAAATGTTTCCATTCTGATACACGACATATCCATAAATGTGCATGTAGGACTAACATGCTGCTAAATGTGCTGAAACGCTATCAGTGATGGATCAGATGATCTCATTGGACAGCTCTATGATGTAATATGTTTGTGAATGACTCTTCATCTGTTCGTCACAATGACAGCCTGACCCGGGTCGATACCTAACGTGATTAGCTTGTCCAGCTGGTATGAATGAATGAATGAATGAATGGAGAGACATGTATCTTCTGACTGACTCAATTGGAAATGTAAACACAATGAATGAGACAAGACGACACAGATGTGACTGAACACATCTCATCTGAAATAACACACAGTACATTTCAACATGTAAACAGACCACATTGTATTTATTTATGTGGCTTTGAAGTAAAATTAGAATAATTAAGTTGATCAAACTTCATTAATCATCATATTTTCCGTTATATTAAAATGAAAATATCAATGTTACATGAAATTTGAAAGGATAAACCAATTAAAGTTGCTTTTTTAATTAGCAGTGATTAAACTAAAAACAGACCAATCATTGGATTTTTGGATTTTTTTCTTGTGCGGTGAAGTGAATCTACCCAGCGTTGGATTAAATTAAGTCTGTGTCTATATTGGGAGTTTTTGAACAGTCCTTTTTATCAGATTTGCAATGATTAGTTAGTAAATTATTTAAATTAGTTTATTTAAATTAGTTTTCTTGTCAATTAGCCAATTTGCAGGGAAATTGATCCACAAATATTTAGATTGATCTGTTGTTTAAGTTGCTTGTCAAGGAAAGTGCACTATTGAAAAAATATTTCGTGTTTGCAGGTTGTGAGAATACATTGTTCATCTCACAGCAAAATTTAAAAAAGGAGTATCTTTGGGTTCTGGACTGCTTAGCAGGACACTTAAACACATTCACTTGGGCTCTGGAAAATTTTAACACTTCTCATACTAAAGGAAGAAATAAATCTCAAAAAGACAGGATAATTCAACAGCGAGAAGAATTTCCTGCACTTCTACAGGTTTGCGTCAATCAGGAATACACAGCAGACGCGCAGACAGACAATGAATAATTTATTGGGGATAAATGTCCACATTATTTCAGCTGTCATGGCGAGGCTGAACTGACATGCAGAGCTTTGTGCTCGTAAATATAAATCTGCACTGTAGCAAATACAAAAGGAAGCAAGATTACAATTATTTTCTCCCACATGTAATCAAAGTAGACATCAAGTTTAAAGTAGTAAGTAACCTCAAGATTTTTTTAAAGGCTTAATTTAAATAAGTTTATAAAATGCCATTTAACTGCCCATAGACTAGCCTGACATACTGAACCAGTCTGCTCAGCTCACCATCACTGAATACAACGTGAGATAAGAAAGAAAGGGCTGCATTTGTGAAGCTGGAACGGCACAGTTTTGGATATGTTGCCTGTAGTTTTTCTTGACTAAAATATACACCAATAAATTCCCATATTACATATTCTAAATATATGCAAGTACTATCGCCTCAGTTTGAGCTAACTTGCTAGTACGTGAAAACATGTCTTAGATTTTATTCTCTGATGACTCGAACGCCTCGCAGTGAAGTAAAAGCAAACAAGTCTCCCACACAAACACCGCCGCCCACCCGGTCCTGGTCAGCATTTTGTGATGTGTCTTTGTGTGTGGGTGTGTACATATAACCACAGGTCATTGAATGAGGTGAAGGCTGAGGTGGCTACAGGAAACGGGAGGGCTCAAAAGGAAACAGTATGTGTGTATAGGACTGCTGCACCTCCCAAACACGCACGCGCGTACCAGCACACACAAGCATCTCTTCATCAATTATTAAATCTTCCATCATCCGAGTCAAGCTCAGGACATCCATCTTCCTTCTATCAGCAAAGACAGATGAAATGCTGAGAGTACCTATGATCAATAAGCCAATAAACAGGTCTGCCCGTCTGCCCAGAAAAATCTAGAAGAATTAGACAACGGACATCAAACGTGTATGATATTTGACGGTGATAGAAACAAATTTGCCTACTGTGCAAAAACCCCAGAGTGAGCACTCAGCTGTTGTTACTGTGTGTGGAGGATAGGCTCAAATCAACCTCAGGCAAAAGAGAAAGGAGCACTGAGACGGAGGGGTGGTCTCACACACACATACATGCACACACAGGGGGGAAAGTCAAGCTGAGGAAACGACTGTCTGGGGGACGCCCCTCAAAGGAGACATAAATAGATTAGATTGCTGGTCTGGAGCCAAATTTCCACTCCTGATATTTTCCCAGGAAGGAAAGGAGGATGTTCAACATGTCAGTGACATAAAAGGATCATGTGTGTTAAAACTCTGACTATGAGGACTTTTTTCTGTCTGAGCTGGACTCTTTGATTCAGTCAGCCTTTACACATTAACACACAGCACAGACACATTCATCAGGCCCATTCCCACGCGCCCTCCCCCTGCCTGGTTCCCCCTTCCTCCTTCTCCACGGCAACGCAAAATGCCACAACGATGATGTCACCCTCTCTCATAAAAAACCAGGCATTACCTCATCACCTTCTGCTCACCTTCAGTCTCACTCTATTGGGTGGTACCCGGAAATCAGCGCAGCCAATCAGGCTTCACCCCGCTCCCCTGACCTTGGCAGACTCAGCAGCATCCACACTCACGCTGACCCCTCATGTTTTCTGCTACTCTTAAGGAATTGAGAACCAGCCAAGGAGAGCGGGCTGTGCATTTTAAACAGTAAATATAATGACATCCTCCTGAGGCTCAACTCTGCTGAACAAGTGTTTCAGCCCGTGGGAGAGACTCTTTATTCCAGGCCCGGCGGTCTATTCAGCTGGTAAACAGGAGCTCTGGCAGACTGTGAGTGAATGGAGTGCACGGCAGCAGTTTCCTTTGTGACTGCTAAGCCATGTAGACTGACCGATTGTCAGTGCAGTCGGCTCGCTGGCCGTCTCACTTGTTCCATCGAGGAAGATGATAAAAGGTATCTGGGAGCTTTGGGAGAGCTGTTTAGTAGGTCTCATTCAGTAGCAGGTTTCTTTTACAGACCAACTCCAAGCTTAAACACTAACACATGAAATGAAACCAGTGAATTGTTCAGTGGTTATAACAGTACCTCACTACAAAAGCTTTATCCGGACACTTACTGTTAGCATTAATCATGAGAACCAATGCTATGAGCTCAAAGTATGAGGTTATGTGGTTGGACAGGTGAGTCACACACCAGACTATTTTGCTGAATTATCAACAACTGCATGGACCACTATTAAAAAAAAACACAAAGACTTTTAATAGGATTTATGCAAAATTCTTATCAATTTTGTTCTCAAAATGCATTTTTCTAGCATGGGTTTAACTGAGATGCCACTTTAAAATTTGGAGGACTTTGCACATGTAGAAAAAATCATTAGCTAGTTCTCCACTGCTAATCTTTTAGGGCAAATATCTGGTACCATGGCTCTGTGAATGTGGACTCTCAGGCTTGTTGCATGGAACATATTTGAATGTTTGCAGATTTGGAGGCCTGCAGAAACCACAAATTTGCAGGTAGGCGACTAATGTTTTGTTTACAGCTTCTCATAAACAAAAGCACATAGTGATGACATTCTCTCTCGTTTAACCAGCCTTAAACATAAGCAGATTTAGATTTGGTACATGGTGTCATACCAGGAAAGTATCACACTGAAGTTAAATGTGTTTTTCTGGTTTCAAACTGTCTGTGAAGCAATTCACCTGATTTAGACAATTTTAAAGAACATATAACTATATTAATATTAATAATAATAATAATAATACTGATAAACCAACTCAATGTATAATTTAGAAAGCTATATTAGGACAATAGGGACCTGAAATTTTGCATAATTCCTTATAGAAGGTGTATCTTTCCCCTGGAATATTTTAAACTTGATAAACTGAGACAGAATCAACCCAGTTACTGATGCTGCTCCACTTTACTGAACCTGAAGTGTGCCCTTCTTGGCTCCCCCTTCTAATCATACATTATGAGACTCAAGCAGAGTAAACATACAGTTACCAGCACATGCACACTTCATTTAAAAGGATTTACTTGTTTGTCTCGTCTTTGTCTATGATGTATGTGACTTTATTGTTACAGTTGTGTTTTTGTTTGTGGACTCATTAATCACATAATCGTGTCGTTGTTTCTGGTTTGGTGTCAGAGAGTCCTCTACTGCGTCACATGGCAGTTTTATTTTCCCCCCAACAGACGGTAGTGTGGGTAAGGCATCACAGGTGGGTGTGGACAGGCGGGTGAGAGTTGAAAGTTGAAAGAAAATGATTTTTGTTAGGAGGAAAAAACAAAACAATGCTGCTACTGCCCGGACATTTAGGTAAACTTTAGTTTGGGCCCTATTGTTTTTTACACTCCTGTTAACAACTGCTAAAATATTTGAAGTGTAGGATGTGAAGTTTTTTGGCTTTCAAACTAATCTACATGCTGAACTATTAATGGGCTGTTCTCAACACAATCATGCTGCAAAACTAGAACATCGTTATTCTTGTGAGCTTAGCTTAGCTTATTTTTTGTCCCTGTAAAATGATGAAGGTCAGATATGAAACTGGCAGGACTCTTTCAACAGTGACAAAATGTGGACTTTAATATTCTTCATCTTTTTTAATCCCATTCAGGGTTTAAGTCTGGACTCCATCTCCTCCAAACAGAACAAAATTGAATTTTTAAAGTGTGATTAAAGCACAGGAGCGAGTGCCAAAGGTTAGAGCTGGGAAAAAGGCGATTAATAAAAATACACCCGTCACACAGGACGACTTTTTCCTCCCCGCTGCAAATATTATCAGCCGGCATGAACTCCAGATATGAATTTGACGAGGTGCAGGCAGAGGAAGGAGACTCATATGATGTTTTTCTAGATTTTCAAAAGCTACAATTGCGACCATTAAACAACACAGGAAATGTTAAATGTTGTCCAATATCCTGCAGAACTACCACATTAACACCTAAGAACTTCCTGTGATAGTCTCAAGTTCGTAAAAGAGGAAACAAGTAATGACTTTCTATTTCCTCAAAAGAGGAAGTCAATACAATTTGAGTAAATATTGGAAGAAAAACTTGACAAAAAATAAGTTGCATCACCAAACGTCTTTGTTAGAGAAGCAAACACGGTGAAAAAAATATGAAAACAGACTTAACAGAACAGAGCATCGGAGTAAGTATAATAGTTAATTCTTTCACAGAGAAAAACTAATCATAAAATTAAATATACAACCATCGAAACTGACTTTATTTTCCCAGTTTGACCAGCGTCTTAGGGCTCAGCCCACCGTCATCTCTGTTGTTAATGAGAGGACTGAGTGTCCCCTCAGAGTGCCTGGTTGTTCTGGATAATGCTTACATTATCTTCTAAGACACAAACAGCCAAAAAATAAATAAATGTGCTAAGCCCAGAAAGTGCATTCTCATCTAGTACGTGACTCACAAAAAACACACGACTTTGCTCGAGGGTGGTGACGTAAGCACGTCTATCCCATAAAAAAAACAACGACGTTGAGCCCGCGGTGTCAGTCACATGTGGGACAGCAGCGTTTGATTCATGGTGGCACTTTTAAAAGAGGGAAGTCAGGAAGTTCAGGGGCTTTTGCATCCAGAGAGACGGAAGTGTGAACGACACCGAGGACTGACGTGTGCCGGCACTTTGGAGAAGTGAGAGATCATTTAAGAGAAATGAGTTAATTTCAGTTACTGCATCACCCTCAAGTGCATTCCTAAAGACTGTTGGTCAGAATATATACAAGGAACATAGTTCATGCATATCAGAATACACTTAGTGCTGCTTTTCATGCCAGCACAGAGAAAGTGAAAGACACTCCTAACCAACCACCACACTTTCTCTTTGGGGTTAGTTTACTGCCTTTTTTTGTCTAATAATTAATTGGGTTTTGAGCTGCACCAAGAAAAAAATATATATAAAGATGAGAATATTAATAAGTCACTAATATATTACCAGTAAATAAATCCATAGTGAAAATAATCACTAGTTACAAGTTACTTTTTAGGACAAATTTAGCCATAAACTCAATTCTTAGTCCAACTTTTTTGACAGAATTAAGCAAATACATTTTTCATTAATCTGTTCCTGTTAATTAGTCTAATCATTTAATTATTTTTTAAATGATTTATAATGCGAAAATGAAGATTTCTAGTTTTGACGATGGTCGCGTACACTTTTGAACAGTTAGTCCAACAGAAACATCCTCCTTTAAACAGTTTTTATATATTTTATACTTTAAACACTTCATCAGCTTGGAAAATAATGGTTTGTCAAGGTCAATAGGGTTAAATAAAGTTTTGAAAACTGCAACACTGTCAAATAAGACCAACAAAAAGACAGCCAGAACAAAAAGTCCACAAAAAGTTCTACACTTGTTTAGTACTTTGGACTAAACAAGAGTTTTCGAATAAGCTCGGAGCACGACTTACATCCAAGCTAAAGTTCTGTTTCGCTCTCAGCAGCTCAAACATCATTGTTATCATCTATAAACATAGACTGATGGGTGCACTCACACTCTGGGCTGCCTGCTGTGTTGCTTCTTTGCTGACATGTCACCCGAGGGAGCAAAGGCGTTGTTTAGACAGTCCGAAGACAGACTCATGTCAGCAGCTCTGATGTTTGACTCACTAAGCTCGCCCGGCTTCACGGCCTCGCTGTCACAAGCGTCAGTGTCTCTCCCTTCCTCTGCTTCCTCTCTGAGTGCAGCTGTGTATAGAGAGGGTCACACTTCTTTATCAGCCACTTCCTGTTCTCGTCCTCTGGGAGACTCGACCCTGTGACAGCAGAGGCTTTGCCCACAGTGGCCCTGCCTTCCTCGCAGCAGCTCATTTCTTCTGTTGAAACTTCATGAGGCAAATTTCCTGCACTCGTCAATACATTTAAAGGCTGTGGCGGAGCAAATGAAATTTTCCTCTTATCCATCATCTATTAAACCCTTCCACGGCCTCTCAAACTATTAGATTTACCAACCTCTTCACAGGAGCACCAGAGAGCTTCGTTTTATGAAGGATGGGGTGAGGTGAAGAGAGGAAGCAGCTCCTGAGCAAGGTGTAACCTTACTCACAGAGAAATCAGCAACCCGTTGAAGCTAGTTTCTAACCCAGAAAAAGGAGGGAAAAAATGCCACCCAATTCAAAATTTCAGGTCATCGTCTCATTTAGTAACTTAAAATTTCAATTTTATTTCTTTATTTGGAGATATTTTCCCATAAGTTTGGAGTCCAAATGTTTGAGGTAACTAACTCCAAATTTGAGATAATAACCTAAAGTTTTGACTTACGCTGGCTGAGCGGTGGAGACAAGCTTCCACAGTAACCACATTCAAACCAGTCAGACAGCAGAGTCTTTAGTGATAAGCTGATATCAGCCAATCAACATATGTTTGAGATAGTTCAGAAATAGAATCAGTCACAGTTAGTCCACACATCAAATTACCTTCAGCACATAATCATGTTAACAAATTACTGTTCCTGCAGGAAACAGAAACAGGTTAGCATTTTTTTTATTCATTTGTTTTTAAGGAAACAATTGCCATGCTCTTATTTTGAAAGTTTAGTTACCGCTTGCTCACTGGTCAGCCCCTCATTGTGGAAGCCCTGATGAATGAAGCTTGTGTCTGCCACAGACCCCCCCCCCCCCCCCACCGCATCCATAAGTCATATCTTTTTATTATGTCTAATAATAATTTTGATTCAACCCTCTGAGTAAGTCAGAATTTTGACATAACCCCAAATTTTGAGGAAAAAATATAAAAATAGTAAAATAGTTTAAAAAAAAGTATATATATTCAGCAGCGTAAACAAGCCCCCATAAGTTAGAGCTCCATCAGCACTTTAGAGGCAGCTAATAAGCTTACATGGTAAAGATTTAGTGAAGTAATTTACTTACAAAAGAAGTTCGCAACACTCGCGCTTCAAGTTTTACTTTTCTGCTGCTATATTTTTCCACACATTTCATTTGTTTGACAGAATTATTGTGCATGTTTGGGATTTTTGGAGTTTCAGTGTTATTTTGGGAAGTGTTTTCTGTTTGGTTTCATTTTCTCAGTTTTTTATTGATTCCAGTAAAAGAGCTTTTGTGTGATTTGTTGTGGTTTTGAACACTTAGAGAATTATTCAAGTTTCAGTTTCTGTTTAAGTTTTCTTTTTTGTTATTTAGGATTAGGATTACTGCTCTAATCTCCTCAATATTTTATAGTATTAGTATTTTAATGAGATTTTTCTGGGGGTTAGTTGTCATTGTGTTTTCTGAGGTCTGTGAGTTCAGCATACCTGGGGTATATTTCTGTTATCTGGAGTCACTCACCCTAAGATTAGCAATCCAGTAATCGGTTATCTGCTCTGTATGTTAACCCAGGGTGTCCCCTGCATGTTCACATGGAAGCGGGGGTGATGCCAGCAGAGCAGCTGATTTCACAAAGGAAAATGAAACTATTATTCCAATATTAATAGGTTAAACAGGTTGACCGAAAGCAGCAACATGAAAGAAAGAGCACCATATATTTAAAGCACTGAATGAACATGTGTGCACTTTAAGTGCTTTGTCCAATGAGGCTGTCAAAAAGCGGCTACATTAAGACAGTTTAGCTTATCTGAAGCCAGGAAAGATAGCGGGCAAAAACGCTGACTGTCAGTCCAACAACTCTATCATTAACACATGAGATAATCCGATGGATTATCATCAAGTGTTTCTTTAAATTAGGCTTTAAAAGACTATTTCAGTTTTTATTCTTTAAACCGCAGCCTCGGTGGTGTAAGGAAAAAAAATCAAACAAAGGCTTCGACTATGTGTGAAGTTGATATGGGATCAATAAGTACTGATAGCTGCTCTGTTTTGGGATCATCATATTTTTGCTTTCAAAAAATTTATTTCAAAAATGAAATGGTTACATATAAGAAGATTCAGGGGAAACACAAAAACTTTGAATAGTACTAAAAAAATGTAAACTCTCCCTACTCACCATGCACCAAAGTCTCAGGGATCTTTCAGAAATGCTCTACAGCAGCATGAGTTACCATGGCAAAATACCACAGTGAGAAACGACCCACATTAACATGATCAAAACCGAGGATTAATTCTAGTTACCTGGGTAACTTCATTAAATATTGCTTCATAGTTACAGGCCTCAGGTGTCTAGTATTTTAAGATTGTTGTCATTGCCCTCCCCCCTTTATCCCTGGGTGCTTCCTTGCCCATACTTTGTACTGAGGCTAGGCAAAAACTGCATTACCAGCAGGGGGAGATACAAAGTCTGTAGTGAGCAAAAAACGGTTTAAGTAAATTCTAGGGCCGGAAACGATTAAGCTAGGGGGCTAATATGTGTATAAGTGTAAATGTCTTAATAATGTCTGTTCAAACACCCACTTGTGATTATTTTCATGTTGGCGTGAAATAAAATAGCTCCCACTGCTGTTACTGTAGCTTACTGCAAATTCTGCATTCTCGTATAATGGACACAGGGGACCGGCGTGTCTATTACACGTTTTCTTGTTATAGCGGGTTGGGCTAGGATTAGCATCCTTTGTCTTACTTTGTAGTTTGCTCTCTGTGATGGCCTGTTTCATTTTTGCTTCCTCTGTGTCTTCACTTCATTGATTGTGTTCAGCCCTGTCTCGTTTCCTGTGTCTTATTCCTTATCAGATTTCTGTGTGAGTATACACTCAGCACTCACTTTATTAGGTACAACTGGTTTTGTACTCCCACTAAGAACGCAACGTCTAGATGAACAGAATCAGTTTTCTGGGATTTCCTTACCCAGATGATTGATCATGCATCAAGACATTAACACAAATGTTTAGTCACCCAGTCACATGGCAGCAACTAAATGCTTTTAGGTCTGGAGACATGGTCAAGATGACCTGATTCAATAGAAAAGAATGGAAACAAACTTGTGTTTTTGTCACAGGCTGCCAGTATCAACGTGTCTAAAGATACAGTTTAAAATAGCTTCTTTGCCACGTTGTCTGTTATGTGTGGACACAACACTGCTTAATTCTTGAGTGAGGTGCCTTTTATAAGCTTGAATGATCAGTGTTAAGTTGCTTAACAAAAAGGAAATTCCTCTAAAAATGCTCAGGTACAAGGACAGGACTTACATGAGTGAAAAAGCAGACAATTTCCAATGGAAAAACTCTGAAAGACCTTTGGAAAGCCTGCAGAACTACTGCTCAAGACCACTTTTAAAAAATTACAAGAAAGTCTAACTTGCAAGCAAAAACATTAAAAAATGAGGGACCGTTCAAGATTTCTGCAAAGCCCTGTATATGAAAGGATGTACAGTATTTTCTGTTAGTCAAATCCTTGTTTAATCTTTAACAAACCTTTATTTAAAACGACTTTGTTTTCCTGAGGCAGTTTTCTGTCCTTTCAGCCTGCCACTACTTGACGTCGAGTCTCCGTCACATTCTGGAGCTTCTGTTACCAGGCAGAGTTCATCTGCAGGTGAAAGCAGCTGAGTCACTGCAGCCTCTTCATGCTTTCTGTCACTGACACAATGAGTATCGCAGAGCGCTGCCACCAATAAACGATCTCAAGCGCTTTTTAAAATTCGTCGAGGGCTGTAATGTTTGTCCTGCAGATGTGAGTAAGCGTACAGGACAGATGGAGACGTAAATGTGTGAGCCCCACAGTGCAGGCAGAGCAGCAGACTTAAAGTATACTCATCCTTCCTTAAACCATCATAAAAAGCTCCATGTTTGTTGATAACACAGTGTGGAAACACATAAGCATTTGTGCACTATCAGCATCAGGGAAAAAAAACCCACTGCAGGTGATCAGACGTGCACATGTGTAGATGTGGTCGATGAATGAAATGGATTTTATCTAAAGTGCTAAATAAGCAGAAGCTTATTGATTGTCAAGCAGAAATGGTTTTATTGCGAGCAGCAAGGGGCTGCAGCGCACTGGAGAGAAAGTGCAGCAGCAGTCGAGTGTTCAGAGGGAAAAATAAATATTGATTTTCAGTTCAGCTTTATCTGATTTAATGAACTCATTTTACAGCAGTTTTATTTTTTATTCTAAATTAGAAAAGTCATTATTTAGCTTTACTGTAAGCTGGTGAATCAGACTACAAGACAAACACATGGCCGTGTCAGACGAAGAGCAGAAACCAACCTATCCCCTAAATCAGAGAGGCCACAGCAGTTTGAGGTGCACTCCTTTCATAGTGATCCTGATCCACACAATTTTTCCATGGAGTTGTTCAATTCCTAAATTTAAGGTTTTCAAATCAATGAAATTTACAAAGGGACTCTCGCTGCCTTCTGACTCGTTATGGTCCTTTTAAGATATAATGAATAAATGAATAATTAAAAATCATGAAGCACTGAGACGTTCAGCATGTTTTAGTCGGACTAGTGAACTCACCACAAGATAAAATGAGAAACGTTAGTGAAGGTTATTCAGTGCCGGGGCAGCAAGAAATTAACTACAAGCCATTAAAAACGCCATAAATGTTTTTATTATTCATCAAAGTACTGTTTATTGGGTGCTGGTTTAGCTCAGTGCGTTAATCAGGCGACCACACGCCATACGGAAGAAAGCGACCGGCCCAACATGTGACTCCGCAGCCCTTTGACTTTATCTGACCCTGCTTTCCTGTCCTTTCTTCACTGTATCTATCAAATAAAGCTGAAAAAGGCCAGAAAAACGTGAAAGTACAGCAAGTGAGGTCAAAGGTCATGGCCAGTCTGTTTACGGTGATCAAGGGGGCCACAGGCCCAGATAAATGAGAAGGCTAGCTTCAGGATGGGCATCAGACGTAAAGTCAAACATGTGGATCATATTTAAGAAAGAAAGCCTGTAACACACATCTCTGAGTAACAAATTACAACCAACATGTTTGAATAAATCAACATAATGGAAGTTTCAGATCAGTATAGATGAATAAATATTGTGGATGCATTAATGTTGTTTTGCAGTTCAGCTTTGATGTAAATGGAAAAAAAAAAACAGTTCATACTGAGAGCCTGACTGCGATTTCCCATGAAGCCTAGCTCCTGCTGTTTTCAGAGGAAAACTTCTTTTTTGGGTTAGGATTTAAGCTCCAGAAAGTCCCTGTCCCACTCCTCACTTTCCCACCAATGTTCAACCTTCATTTACCATGGAAATCTGTTTCTCTCTGAAGATCCTGTTCTAATTTCTATCCATTTGTGCTCTCGAGGGGGAAAACTCTCTTTTTACAGACCTCCATCACACACACAGCTTCTCTCCTGTTATTAATTCAACAGTTCTGGTGTGTGTAGCATCACTACATGGTGGAGGAGCAGAAGGGCTGAAAGCTACAAGCTGATATCTGACACCTCAAACAAGTGTGATGGAGCTGACACAGAGCTCACGTCTGAATCAGCTACACGAGGCTCTTGACAGCAGATAACACAAGTAAAAGTGCTTTTACTTTAAAAGTCAGGGTGGAAAAAGCATGCACAGAAACCTGCAGCAGCCCTTCTCAGTCATTTGTAACTCCCTATCTGTGCTCACCGTGCATATAGATACCACAAACCATTGTGGACTCAACCCTTCGCCAGGATGCCCTCCTCAGATTTCCCATTCAGATATCTGGCCAGGAGGAAATCATTAATGACCCACTCAGAGCTGAGTTTCAAGCCAACCCACTGACCAGCTCGGATGAACTGACGAAAACAGGCAAGACTCGAAAACGCAGCTGGACATTTACTACCTTTACAGCCGGTCAAAATCAATAGACAATAAAGCTGAGTCAGTGCAACTATTAAAAGCTACTATCAGTGAAATGTGGCTTTTTGATTACATGTGATGCCCGTTAACAATGACCAAGAAGAGGTCTCCATGCAAATTCTTTGCACTGTAGATGAGATACAGCTGCACTGTGCCACCTGTGACCAGTGGAGGCACTGCGAGTGTGTTTGAATGTAAGCCGATCCAACTGATGACAGCTACACCGTTCGGCCAACAGATTTAGGCAGCAGCACCAGCTCTGTATTAGTATTTGTTTCTGTATAACCCCGAAGATTCTTCAACCTTTAAAATTCTCTTTTTAAAGAATTTATGTCTACACATGTGGTGATATCATCTGAGTAATTTACTGATCAAAATTTAAATGAAGGAAAAACAATGTGGTATTAGAAGAATGTGACCTTTTCAACTGCTCCTCATCTCTGTTCGAAGACAGGTGACTCTGCATTATCCACAGACTGACATTATAAGAAAGACATAACCACCAGGACCTCCATGCCTGCCATTACTTTAGGTTTTCCAGGATATCTCCAATGACCTTTTGCTATATTGACCCTCAAACTTTATTTCAAATATTAAGAATGGGTGAATTAGTAAGTTTTTGTCTTTGTCTACCAGTCCCCATATTAAACACAGTTTCTACCTGTGTGTGGGCAGCTATCGGCCACAGGTGTATAAAATGAAGCATGTAGCCATGGGGTCTGCCTTTACAAAAATTTGTGAAAGAACTGTTTGTTCTAAAGAGCTCCTTAAATTAAGCACTGCTTAAATGGACGTCACCTCTGCAAGTCATTTTGTGAAACTCCTTCCATCCTAGATGGAGCGATCAACTCTAACTTGTATTACTGCAAAGTGTAAGCTTTTAGGAACTCCATCATGAAGTGGCAGAGTGCATAACGTTACACAGTACGTAAAGGGTACAATGCACCTCACCAACGGTCTGCGTGCCGGGAGTTTCATTGCATGTGTTTCCCATGGCCAAGCAGCTGCTGTATATATAATCTTTCGGTGGCCCAGCACATTTGTATAATGTCTGAGGAGTATGCTACAACAGACTGGGAAAAAGTCTTACAGCACGGACACAATCACAGCAAAGTTGGTTAGCATGCTGCATCCATAAACAGTAAAGGTGGATGAACTACCAAGTACCTCACTTTCACTTCTAAAAATGGGGCAGAGATCTCAGGGTGCCCTGTTCCTAACAGCAGGCCGTATTATCTGTCTTCAGAATACACAAACATTACTAATTGATGTAAAAACTGACCACGGGAGTCTGTTTGAATTGACTCACTTGCAGCCAGCCTCAAGTGGGCACTGGATGAATTGTAGTTTTCATGTCTGTACTTTTTCATGATAGCGCACCCAAATCTGTGAATATACATCGGTGTCTGAGTTGCATTCAGGGTAATGTAGGCAGTGTGGTTGGGAAAGGGGATAACAAAGTGTGGAACAAAAAAACCCCTAAAACACACTAAAAAAAACCTCTGTTTATACAACAGTTTGAAAAGCTGGTTTTCAAACTGCTGAGGATGAATTATAGTACATTTGGTGGAAGTCACATCTGGTAGTCACATCTGTTATACGTGACCATCATTGACCCTGTTTGACCTACAGTGCTTATTTTGGCTTTAGTTAAGACATTTTTAATCCTCACGTCAGTACACTTCATTATTTAGGCATTTAATTTACTTCTATGTGTAAACCATTGTGTGCATGTGTTTATATGCACTATTCTGCCTGAGCTGTTTTCTATCTTGGTCAGAACCCACTCAGAAATCATCTTTTCAGTCTCAGATTATTTTTTATTTTCTTAATTAATTATGAAATTAAAAAAAAAAAACAAGATAAAGTAATAGTGATCAGAGGCACGGAGGCTGACTTGTGAAGCTTTGAGTGCTTAAACAGCAGGAGGACTCCTCAGCGAGTGGCTGTTTGTTCTCCTGCTTCTCACAAACAAGGTTATCTCCATGAAGGATGTGAGATGAGTAGAGACGAGAGAAAGAGAAGGAAACGTTACATAAGATCATCAGTAAGAAAAGCAGCGACAGCGTTTGTGTCCTGTTAATCAAAAAAACTAAACAGTCATTTAAAAATAAGCCCACTTTTAAAGTTAATAATCTCCACTCGCGAAACTAAGTGACAGTCCTGGACTGTTTATATCCAGTTTAGTTTAATTAGGAAAATATTAAACAATGGATGCTGAATATGGAGCTGCTGAGCAGGAAGAAAAGAGGAAGACCACAGAGAAGCTAAATGGATGTAGCGACGGAGTACACACAGAGGGTTGGTGTGACAGAGGATTTTAGGCATAGGGTGAGATAGAGGCAGATGAGCCGCTGTGGCGACCACTAAAAGGAGTAGCGAAATGATGGAGGAAATCTACAGAATTAATATGTTTACTACAGGGAAATTCCTCCCAGAAATCTACCTGATTATTTCTGGTATTTCATAAAAACACATTTTTCCTTGGCTCTGCCTTGCTGAAGGAATCGATCACCATTAGTGCATCTGAAACATCTGCGACTACGTCTTAATTTGTCTGCTCCGAGCTTCGTGTCACATGACCCAAGGCGGCTGCATTGACTGAATGTTAAGTGACGCCTGCACTTTAACTTTCTTTTAAACTTAGGGCAGCATGCAGCAGTCTTAACATAAGAGCTCCTAATGAAAGATATTTAACAGAGAGGATGAAAAGTAACAGGAGACGAACAACACTCTTTGCTTTCCTTTCAGACCATAAAGTCTTTTGTGATAGCTGGAAGCTTGTTTATACAGAAGAAGACTGACCTATTAAATATTAAATCTATTTAATGAATGGATGGATCTGGACTCTAATGCAAGCTCCAACATTTGATATTCAGTTGCAGAAATGTTAAAAACTTCTGTGTTTTGTCTACCAGGATAGGATCAGTTCTGCTCATGAAAATCAATTAAAATTCAAAAATGTTAATAGATTTCTTTCACACAGAGACACACACAGTCTCTCTGCCCACACACAACATGGTGTAGTGCAAGTTACCAGAATCTGAGTCAGAAACTAAAACCTGCTTGTTCATTTCTCCAAATCCACGGACTGTAGAAATGTTCATATGGGGGTGGCTTTAGGTTTGACGCAAGAGTTCAACCAACGTATGCTTCATCGGAGTAAGAACGACTCCTTTTGGTTGATTAGGAGAAAAAGTCTTGAGCAACTTCAGGTATGCGAGTGCCTCTATGAGTTGCTCTGGTTTGTGTAAATAAAATTGCGTAACAGGTTTTCAGACAGGTCAAGTCTGAACGTTTCTGTAACTATCTGTAATGAAGTCAAAGTACAGAGAACAGCACTCATATGGCAAACTTAAAGACAATATTTATGTTTTATAAGTATTGTATGTTTTTAGGAATTAAATAAAGTTTTATTTATACATGCTGTTTTTGTTGTTATTGGTCTTTTGCACACTATGGGGCAGTTACCTGCTGGGTTACTGCATTTAAGGGGATTTAAGGGGAAGGGGTTAAATCGTTCAGGTCAAAAATGCAACAGTTAACAATGTAAGGTTAGGCTGCATAACTGATAGTCAACTGGGACAAGAATTGCATGAAGAGGCGAAGGCAAAGTTTGGACTTGTGAGTATTTTGAGCGCACAGCTGTGGAGCACGCGTCAGAAACTGCTTAGGTAATGTGGTAAAGTACCAGCTTATTAGAAAGCTGTTATGGCAAGTCTTGATCACATGACCTCAGAAGCCTACTGGGGACATATGGATGTAAAAGTTGTCTGATGTTTGCTGGTGCTTGTCCACGCAGAGCTCCAAAAGCAAAAACCAGTGGACTCTGAAGCTAATGGAACTGAATTAACAACAGTGCGACACGTGAGTACTTAGAAAAATAGTTAAAAGTCTTGCAGCCATGATGAAATCCAGATGTGATGAGGTCAGAGCATGTCGCAATGGAACTCAGCTTGGGGGTATTTCTTAAGTGATAAAAAACAGGAGCAAACCAGAGATTTCACGTAACCATCCAGAGTGAAAGGAGAGTCAAAGGTCATCCCAAGGTTCCTGACAAAAAATGTAGCAAATGTAGCCAGAGGACCTAGTTTTCATTAAATCTGTCAGGAGCACAAACAAGCACTTCTATATTCTCTTCATTAAGTTGGAGAAAAAGGTCTACCGTCTAACTTTCAATGGCGCCTGAAGCTTAAAAATATTGTGTGGCTTAAAAGAGAGATACAACTGAATGTTATCTGCACAGCAATGATAGGAAAAGTTTTTAAAAGTGCTCGAAAAGTACTGAAGAGGGAACAAATATAAAAGAAACAATAAAGGTCCCAAAACAGAACCTTGTGGCACACCATAGACAAGAGAAGTGGAAACGGACCTGAATTATTACCCATCTCCACTTTTCTCATACACGATGGGTAAAATAGTTTCATAAAAATAATCGAGTACGCATATTTTGTGAGCAAAATGTTAAAGGAGACACTTATAAGTGAGGCAAATTACAAAATGTAATGGCTTAGGGTTGGAGTTGACTCAGCTCTCAGATTGTTAAATGTCATTTTTCAGAAGCACACATTTGACTGTAAGCCAGTCAGGACTTGTTTAAACCGCTAGTGACTTTGTGTCTATGTGTATCTGCATCTTTTGCAATTTCTTTACTGTGAAGGTGTCATGACATTGTAATTTTACAGGTCAAAACTAGAGAAGATGTCTCAACAGCCACAATGCCAATGTCTGTCTTTGCTCAGTGTTTGTGAATTAGATCACACCCATCTTTAAACACCAAATTTTCATTTTGATCTCAGCTACGCACCTGTAAAGTTTCATTACTGCATCATGTGAAGGTTTCGACATTAGCACTTGTCTGACGCAGGTCTGCAGCCAGGACTACTTTAGGTTATGTCTGTTACAGAATTCATCAAAAACTAAAAGTACAAGAAAACACAGCAAAATCTGAAACTTTACCTTTACCTTCACCCACAAAAAGGAAACGCTTGTGAGAAAAATACAGATCAGATTTAAGGAGATTTTCTTAGAAAAGGTGGTGGGAGGAGGATACTTGTGTTAGCATTACAGTGAAGAAAGATTAAACAAGGAACAAGATGTGATTATGGGCAATAACACGAAAACGTTTAGCTCCTCGAAATGAAAGAAAACACAAGCAGGCACAGACATGCCTGGGAACGAGTCTGTAACAGTAGCAATTCCAGGAAATGCTGCAGTACAAAGCCTACATTGAAACCACAAAAAACTAAACTTGTTACACAACTTGCCAGCTATTTCTCCCATTTAATATTTTTATTACAGTTTCCCAAGGTGATATGAATAAACTGGTTTATCTAACATCCTGAAACCTGATCATTTTTTAATCGCACAGTCATGTGAAAGATAAAGTTTCTCACGGGACTCTCTGCAGTCCTGTGAAAAATAAATATTCCCCATGATTAACTAGCTCATTAAACCACCTTTAGTAGGAATAACTTTATCAGTCTCTCACATCTCTGTGGAGGAATTTTGACCCACACTTCTTTACAACATTACATCCGTTCATTGAAGTTTGCAAGCATTTTTTTTGCACAGCTCTCTTAAGGTCCCGCCACAACATTTCAGTTCGGTCTGGACTTTGCTGCTGTGTTTGGAATCACTGACCAGTTGCACGACGCAGTTTGCGTCAGTATTTAGCTGTCAGATGGATGGCCTCATATTTGACTCTAGAATACTTTGATGTACAGAGAAGTTAATCATCAGCTTAATAACTAATAGGTGCCCACGTTCTATGCTTGGAAAACAAGCCTAAATAATCACCCTCCACCACCGTGCCTGTTTGCTGCTATGAGGTGTTTGTACATTACAGCCAAACATGCCCAAAGGACATTATTCCAGAAGCCTTGTGGTTTGTTCAGATGAAACCTTTCAAGCCTAAGCCATGCTGTCGGGCTCTTTAACCTACACTGAATGCTTCAGCCCTGTAAACTGATGATCAGACAGACAGTGGATATGATTAGCAACATCCAGCTACTGCTTAGCCTTTATTTTCCTGTGGAACCAGTATTTTAAGAAAGAAAGGGTTTTCACTGGACTGTGGACTCACAGGACTTTTAAACACTGAAAACAGCAAATATTTGGTATTTTTATTTTATTTTCTAGGGTACTTTTATGCCTTATATGTGCAACCATTAACTCACTTCACTCACTCCTTCGCTGTCCTTTAAAGCAGTAATAATGAGTGATATATTAATCACAGTAATATACCATTCAGCAGACACTTGGTAACCGGCTGTTGAACACAGTGGAACATTTAGCAGCTAATTGATAGGCAGAATTCCCCTTCAGGTCGACTCTATGAACAGCGCTAAACGCCAGTGAACTTTTGACCTGTATTTGCTCTAGCTGGATGGACTTGTAGGATGGATAAATAAGCAAGATGCACTGTGATATTTCAGTGTTGTTCCCAAGTGGCCAAAAACTCAGTGAGACTTAAAGACGTGTGTGCACTCAAAGTCTGGGTTTATATGTTGAGTCTGGTTTGCTGTTTGTGCTGAAAGTACCTGAAGCAGACGGTATGCCAGTCATTGTTAAGGGCCTGGAGGTACTGCTCATCGTAGATCCTCTGTTTGCATCCCGCGCACACGGGCAAACTTCCTCCAGCTGTAATGACAGGAGACCGACGTGCTGATATCACCATATTAAAGCTCATTAAACATAAAGTTATAAACAGTTCGCACAAAGAGATGTGTGTTTGTGTCTCTGTCTGTATGCCTTCTCCACCGCTTATCTGGCTATGCAAATTATCACTGCTGGTTTATAACCCAGCTCTAAAAACACACAACTCAAACAAACACACCACACAGCGTCTCCTCCACCGTTACCACCAGAGCAGAAACGATGTACCATCTGAAGGGGCATTTTTAATGAGCATACGGCTCAGCAGGGGCAAAACCACTAATTTGCTGCATTGCCCTGTTTAATAGAAAAACTCTTGTTTATTAAAAAAAATCATAACATTTAAAGAAACACAATTTTTTGCCTAGAATTATAGGATAATATTCAAACTTTGGCAATGAGAAAAATTGAAATATTATGACCAAAAGGCATAAAACATCCAGGTTTCCAAAGGTAGCTATGCTCAGTAACAAAAGGCTTTTATTTTACTTTTCCAAACCTACCTCTAATTGGATGTTTTATCCCTTTTTTCTAGTCATAAACTTTCCATTTTTTTTTTTGTTGTTTTGGGTTTTTTCCCCCCACAATTTACCTGTACAAAAGGCCACAGAATGAGCCACAGCACAAGTATTAACGATGTTCTACCATAACCTTGCTCGAAAGGGTATGAGGAAACGGTGGAAACACTGTTTTGGCAGCTCTACAGCTGCTCTATAGTGTAATGGTTTACACATATCTCTATCACGCGAAAGATACCTGGTTCAGTCCCAGAGGAGAGACAGACTCACTTGGGTGTCACATCTAGTGTGAGAATCTGCCACGTCAAACATGTGGAGCTCCCTGCTGTGGCGACCCCTTTGTGAATAAGGGAGCAGCTGAAATGAGCTATTCTATTAAGCAAGCTTGGCTAACAAGTCCAAAACTAATCGAGTGTAGAAATCAGGGTGATGATGATGCTGCATTGTATTTGCCTCGGAACTTCAGATTAAGGGGGGCCATTCCAGATGAAAATTCCCAACTGGAAACTCAGAAATTCCTACTTTCAAATTCAAATTTAACGCACCATGAGTGTGGAGGCGTGGGTGCGTGTTGTAAAAGCAGGAAACGACACAAAGAAACTAAAGAGAAACTGAGATGATGCATAAAATGATGGCAGGTAGATGTACGCTTTTAAAATAATGTAGTTATCATCAAAACTGCTAATAACATAGTTAATAACATAGTTATTAGCAGGCTAATAACATGCCTGCTAATAACATTTTATATTTTCCTTACAATTTAAACCAGACATCGGCTTTCTTCTACTTCTTTCCTGATAAGAGTCGTTTCCATGAGAGGAATCTTATTAGCTGCAGATCAAAGATTCCACCTCTTAGGAAAATCTTCATTATGATTAGAGTTTCAGGAAAAAAGCAATTTGGCAGAGTTGGGACGATTTATCCTGCAGTAAGGGTTCATCTGGTGCAAAGGGCGAGGCGGCGGCCAACGTTATGCTGTGTTAGATGCATTTGTTGCCTGAGTTAATTTGCCTAAAAAAAGTCACACGGCAAGACTCAGTGAGTAACAGCAAACACAAACATGGCAGCCAGTTGAAAGCATTCCATCCGTGGGGATGCTGTTTTGATTTGTAAAGAATAAAACTGCACAGATGCTACTGCTTCAGGTTCCCCCGCATTACTCTCACTGCTGAGCTCCTGAACTTGCGGTACACCCAAGAGTAACATCACGACTGTCACCTCAGAGTAACAGCCGAGCGTAGCACCTCTTCATCATGGCATTTCAACAAGAAGTAACAAGAGTACTTCTCCACATACAAAGCAGCTATAAAGAGGCCCAATTTTGACCAAGGTTAAGTTCAAAAGTGCCACAATATGAAATCTGGATACTGGTGGAAGAGTCTTGATAAAACTTAACTCTGCACAACAGCTTCAATTATTCATCCATCCTGTGAACTGAAAGCCATTTTGGCAGAGTTTTGGGTGCTGATGTCTGGTGCTAATGCTTTTCTTCTTCACTCCTCCAGCCTTCTCTCTTTAAACACTTTTTTACCATCTTTTTTTTTAATTTTTTTATAGCATTTTTTATTGTGGAGCATTTCTCTGCATGATCTCTTTCCTCCTGTTGACTTCAGACAGGGCTGCCAAGGCAAACAGAAACACACCTACATTCTGGCACAAACTGTAAAACCTGTGCAGGTACAGGTGCGTACGCCCCGCCCGCTCTGACCTAAAGCAGACACTTCCAGATTAGCTAACCACACTGCAATGCAAAGTGAAACCTTACATAGGACGCCCATTGTTCACCTCAGTGAAGCTGACTGACAGCTCGGTGTGCACAGTTATCTCACACCACATGCCAAAATAAACACACATAGATCAACAATGTGGTTTACCAGCTGTTCGAGCCATAGCTTCCTGAATCACTATCCAGAAAACAATGAATTAAAAAAACATACAATTAAAACAGCTTCATTAATAATGAGATCAGAAGGTTATCTGGCTGCTTTAAACGATTAAATCTACACCGGTCACACACCTAAGTTAATCATGGAGTCTGTGGGAGTCTTAGTTTGGTGCAGGCACAACAGGAAACTCTGCCATCTGTGTGTTTTCACACAGCATGAAGGAAGCTCTTAAAGGACAGTTACTTCTCACGTAACAACCTGTTTATAAGCACTGCATGCTGGATTATTGGAGAAGGCTGGCGGCAGATGAAGAGTGTGGTGGTGGCCTGAGGGTGAACGTTGCATACAAACATGCTGGCCGCATCCACTCGAAGAATGGCTTCATCTGCGGCACAGCCTGGCGCTCCCTGCACACGAACCTATTTCTGTACAGTAAACACAGAAACGGTGCAGTGTGCAGCTTTTTTTTCTGTTGGAGCATCTTCTGCGTTTCGAGGAGCAGGGAGTGCGCCGTGGTCTCCGCATCGCCCGCCCCAAAAGCCGAAGCGCGTAACCAGCACGCAGGTCCTTACCTTCCTCCTCTCCCATGCGTTCGTCCTTCCAGGTGCAACAGAGCAGCATCAACCTCATTCACACGCGGAGCTCCGGGAGAGAGCCAACTGCCTCTGCTCGACGGATAAACGGTGTTCACCGACACACACCGCAACGCGCCCGGGGGTCGTGTCGCTGCGCGTCGGTCGCTCCCTGCGGCGGCCCACACAGCTTCCTTCTGCCCGCTGCCTGCACGTTTCTGCGGCGCTTCATTCAAGAGAGGCGCTGACCAATGAAGCTGCCGAGCAGTGCGGAGGAAACAGGGGGCTGGCCAACCACAAACACGCCCTGCTTAATAAAGTCTGGTGGAGGAGGGACGGAGGGGAGAGGGGTAGGTGGGGGGAGACGGCGCAGAAACGCCACCATAGTAACTACAAGGTAACTACAAGTAGACAGAGTGCGCTCTTGTAGAAAGGCAGGTAAAATATTAACGCATTGATGCGTGATAGTGGCGAAAGGGGTTGAGATATGGGATAGGTGGAGGTGCTGGAAGTAGCTGCTAAGTGTCTCATAGAAGTGCAAACAAAGTGTAAGCAAAGGGTGCAACATAAAAAGAAGCTGTAACGAAGGGAAATAAAATGAAGTGGTTGGCTGGTTTTAAACCCATGAAGGCAAATCTAAAAGCAGCTGCAGTGTAGTCAGGAGTATAAAAACTGAGGTTTTATTAGATGTCTAAATCGTGAAATTTGCTGTTCATGAGATTAACTGGGGCTTAATTTAGGAGCCATAAAATCAGTTAGCTCTGCGAAGAAGTGTAAAGCAGGCACGAAACGGAAGCCTGAGCGCACAATTCAGAAATTACAAAATGGTAATTACTGATTTTAGTCATTGCTTAAATGCAACGCAGTCAACACGTCCATTTTCCTTTATGGTTCAGTGTAACACACGGATTCTGTGTGTACAGCATGATTATATCACCGAATCATCTCTGAATTTCAATTGTACAAAGCACAGAACCACAGCAGAATGCAAACATAAAAAATATTTTTAATTCAAACCTTCTTCAGTCTGGAATTTTTAACATACCTGCACAAAGGGCCACAAGTGAAACAGCAGCGTTTGTAGTGTGAAATATCAAAGGACCAGAGTGTAAGAACAATCAAATATAACTAGCTTCAGTTAAAAGAACCCAATCAGCCACCGTCTCACAGCAATTCTGAAACGCACAGAAATTAGTGCCAATTTCACACAACAAATACGGAGGCGAGTTGAGGTGCAGGTCTACCATGTGACACTAGAGTGGACATAAAATGGCAAACTCAAATTCAAATGCAGACAGACTATCAACCTATTGGAATAAATCTGAGTGAGACCTATAAGACATGGTTCTGATTGGATATTATTGCCATTGGTCATGGTCATGTGATCTATCACAGACGATTTAAGATGGTGCCGTCCTACGTGTCATTATCTGAAGAAAAGCAGACGTAGTCGAAACGTCACACACTACTAGATGCAATAAATAAGGAAGCTGGAGCTCTGCAGTGTGTGTTAATTCTTTTCTATGTTTACATTTTTTCGGCTCTGCACCTGCTCCACGTGGTGGTGACGATGGATCCCCCCCCCCCCCCCCCCCTTTTTTTTTTGTAACTCTGAGTGAGTCTGGATGACCTCAACACCTCTGTAACACGTCTCTTTGCAGTAAGGGACTCACTTCCACTGGATGACTTATGTAAATGTAGACGGCAACAGGTTTGTATAATTAGGTTTGTAGTATTAACATGTAATTGCCAGCAGATTCATAGCAGACTGATTCAGTCTTATCGCACTAAAGACAGCAATAAAATGGTAACGAGGACGGCAGCTCACTGCGGGTGGTTGCATACCCGGTCTCCGTCTTCAAAGCACACAAATCACAGTAATCTTGCTTATACTGCAGTCTCCAAACACTGTTTTCTCATGTGTGAGTATAGCATTAGTGGACACCAAGTTGAAATATTTTTGCTTAAAACTCCTCATTGCTTAGACATGATGAACTTAACGCTTCTTAAAGCTATCTGCAGCCGGCAGTGTGCAAAATATACACAGAGTAATGCACGCTTTAACAAAAATTCTCAGTTTATGTGGGCTATCATTATTATTATTATTAAATATATGTATTTCCCAAGGGGCTTCCTGCAATTAGACACATTTTTTGATATTAAAAAAAACTTATTTTTTTTCTTCAAGAATCAGTGTCGCTGGTTCAGCGTCAGGAGTGTTGGTATGGGGAGATGGGAGTGGGATAGCTAAGCCAGGGCCAGAGGTTTGATCTGTTTGTCCCAGCGGCAGGTCGCCAGGTAACTGATTTAGTACACGTATGTACAAAGGGTTTGCCTACACCGATTACATGTTGCCTAAAGTAACACAAACACATTATTTCCTGTTAGAAATTAAGCAAGCTAACTAACACTAGGAAAATCAAGCAAATAGATTTACAGAAATGTGTAATTGCCAGCTGTAGAAAAACAGAATTCGACTAGAGTTTCACAGTGACATTGTTTTATGTCTGCAGTAAAGCCTCTGCTCCTGGAACAACAGTGTAAGCTACTTTTACAGGATGTGGATCACGGGTCAGTGGCTCTCCCAGGAGATCTTCAGGGAACAGCAGTATGAGTTCATTACTTCCAGCTGGCACAATAAGAACACAGCTCATAGTCGCCATACTCTGGCAAAGTGTTCGCACCTAACCTGAGGTTTGTTTTCATTATAGAGAAGAAATCCTTCACATACAATAAATCTGATAAGTGATTCATTTTCCCTAGTGGAACAATAACAGAACTCATATGAAAAAAAAGCTCTAAAACAGGCAGGACTTGAACCCAGGTTATTGTTCCAGCGTTGGACTGATTCGACACTCCCCACCGGGTGATTTTGATCAGCCCTCAGGACGGACAGGAAGAAGTAATGAATAAGAAGACGCGTGTTCTTTAAACACATTTTATTTTGTTATTTGTTAAAGCAAATAAAATGCCGGGATGTCCGGGAACAAGTCACATGTGTGCCGTGGAAACATAAAAAGTGCAAAACCACACTGTTCCTCCTTATAAAAACAGTTTTAAATAAAGATGAAGACTATCCCACGCCACATAAGACAAGGTCTGACCCAGCGAGGCTCAAAGACAGTTCTTACACAGCACCGAGTGAAGGAACTGAAGCCATCAAATTAGTACAAAATACAGTACACAGTTACGGGAAGAGATAGGGGTCACTTGGCAACAGCGCTCATGAACCTTTGGTCAGTAAAGCCTTTGGTTTTGTTTTTTTTAAAGCAGCTCAAGTAAATAAAGAACAGGGATTTTGTGCCTCACATAAACACAGCGGCATTCCCATTAAAACAAAGTATTAATCTGTATTACAGTTAATAACAGTGAATAAATGCAAAAGCAAAGGATTGTTTTTTTTAATGCTCACACATTCCTGATAACAAAAAAGCTATGAGTCAAATCATGGTGCCGCAAATCTTGAATAATGACCAGTTACATAAATGTAAATGAGACTAAACATTTGAAGCAGACTTAAACACGACACATAATGAAACACACACGCACATACACGTCGCGTACATACCAAAGCAGTGTCTGATTGATATTTAAACCCACTGCTTTTTGACTGTCTTCAGCAGAAAGTGTTTGGCAACATTTAACACAAAAAAGCTGAGAACACTGAACTGCACAGCAACAAGAATCAGCAAAGTTGGTGAGAGCAGATGGGTTGGCTGGAGCCCCAGTTACCACCGCTTTATACCCAGCAGGCCTAAAAATGGCAGCAGAGAAAATGGGGAGCCAGGAACCGCACTGACATTGGATGGATATCATCAGATTTCGGCCTAGCTATGACCAACCCCACCCCTGTGACAGGTCAGAGAGGAGCAGACGAGCCCTGTGCTGCCCAGTGAGACGGATCACCTTGATTTCGTTTAGGATTAAAGCAGAAAGGGAAATCACTTGTGGGTGACATTGACAGCCGATGGTACAGACAGAGTTTCAAACAAACAATACACACACGTGCAGGCGTGTGTGCACGGACGCAGCGACACATGGTGGGCCGGTGCGGTACAGAATTAACTTGGTTAACTTGAACACGTTAATGATTAAAAGGCACTGTCAATAACATACGTCACATGTACAAAATTCTGGGTCGGTGGGTTTGTGTAAAAACAGACACTGAAGTCAAGTAAGTAAAAACAAACATCTTTACAGGTTGTCTAATGGGGCTTTGCATATAAAATGTACATTCTCGATCATGCAGTAGCACCATGGTTTCTTGAGGTCACTGGATCTCGAGAGATCCTCTACTTCCTCCTCCCACAGTATTTGCCCTGGCATCCTGCAACGCCACCTACAGCAAACACCGGCAACATTTTAGCCTTTGCAGCAACTTCTGTTTTTCAGGATGCTTCTTCAACAATGTGCACAGGTCTTTTACCTCTATAGAATCCTCCGCCTCCTCCTCCACCTGCGCCACCAAGGAAGCCCTGCAGAGCACCGTACTTTGCTGCTTTGGCTGCAAAACAACAAAACAATATTGGTTATTATGTTTCCAATCTGAGGGTACTGGCCTTAATGTTTGCCAGAAGATTATCCGACTGGACACTGGGCAGATCTGTCCCTCTATTTTCCACGCATATATTTGAATATCCAACTGTTCTCTTGGCTTTTTTGTGGGTTTTTGTTTCTATTTCTACAAGAAAAACTTTCTCTGTGTAAAATTTGGTACTTTCAAAAAACAAGAAACCCCCCAATATGATTCATTTGCTTTCAACAAAATGTTCTTCTAGTGCATAAATGTTTAAGAACTTGTCTTTTTCTCGGCATGTCTTATCAAAGTTCACATTTGATAAGTTCACGTTTCCCTGTAAGGATGCCGTTTAAGGCAGGAGACACTTGCCTCCAAACACGGGTGCTGGAAATTAAACTGTAGATGGATTTACTAGTGAAGTTTGCACTGCAGACCGGCTCAGCAAGTTATATTAATAAGGTAGGTGATATATGACAGACAGCTGCTGATATACTGGACAAGAACTTTATCTTAATCTAATCAACACCACCAAGATGAGATGAATGATATTTATAATAAACTTCTACATATAAAGTTTTTGAGTCCTGGTGACTGTGAAATACTTTTTAGGATGGCTGCTAAAAGGCACACTGATTTTACAAGTACTTTAGCAAAGATCATTTTGTCCCATCATTGTGGGACTGCTCCACTATCCACCAGCCCAAGGAAGGATGTGAAAACCCTCACTGGTCATGTAATGGCATGACATGAAAATGCATGCATGTCTCAGACCACCAGCACCAGTTCCCCTACAGGCTACATACTTTCTCCCCTCATTTTATTCCTGCATACCAACAGCTCCACCTCCAGTCAGTCAACCTTATGAAATTAGCAGATGACGCTACCTCGATCGGGCTAATCAAAGGTGGGGATGAGTCTGCCTGCACTCAAAAAATTCTGTTGTTGGATGAATACAATTTAATCATGGCACCTTTTTCCATGTGATTTAACCAAGTACAATAACCCATTTATGACCATGTCAAACCAACACATTTGACATTTGGTGGTTTAATGTAATCAGATTACGTTGGATCAATGTAGTATACTTACATTGACTTTAAGTGATTTATTGAAGTATATAAAGTGAAATTTATTTTAATTCATTCTACACAAGTTAAAAACTTTAGGAAAACACAATGAAATCTTGTTGTTTGAACGACTACTTTGTTAATAACTGCTAGTCTTGCTTAATGAACCAATATGAGGGTTGATGATTTCATAGAGACAAACAACCATTTGCACTTACATTCATGGATAATTTAGAATTACCCATTAACCTAACTCTAATTACACACTGCAAATCAGCCAGATTGTGGATTTGAACCCAGGCCCTTCTTGCTGTGAGGCAACAGCACTAACCATCGTGCCACCAAGCTGTCAAGCCAGGGTTAACAAAACTAGGAAAACTATGATTGCAAGGCTTGATGCAGAATTTTCTGTACGTTTTTTTCCTTGACATGTTAAACCACAATAAATAGCGATAGCATACACCTGGTGTGGGTGTAGTTATCTGCCTCTTAAAACTCCAGCGATTTTCCTGCAGTTTGACATCTAATGTGATTTTGTGAATTTCGTGAGTCCAGGCAACGAACCACTCTTACTAGATTGATCTTGTTGAGATGACATGATACAAATTAAGTTGCGGATTTTCATGCAGATGCTACATGATTTAATTATGTTCACCATAGAAACATGAAATTATTCTTGATTAAAGTTTGAGTTGTTTCCTATCTTATCTTCTTCTTACTGTGTTGATCCCATATGTTAAGATCATTCACGTCTGTGTTCCCCCATTTAGTTACAATTCTTCCTTCCTGTTTTATTTTGATAGATACCCATCTCTAGCTTCTTGACTTTAGTTGTACTTCTCCTGTGTAATTGTCTTTGATTATCTTCACCTGCATCTTGTCATCCACTTCTCCTAGTTACTCTCATGTGTAGGGTTGTCTCCCCTCCACACTCCACTGCTCTACTAAGAAGGCAACTGGCTGGAATCTGCACTTCTCCCACAGGAGCTTTTTAAGTCACTTGCCTCTGGCAGGGGGTTGCAGCACATTAGGACCTACACCTCAAGGCACAAGAACATTTTCTTCCCGTCTACAGTTCTTATATCTTAATCTTCTTAATGATCCTCCAGTCACGTTATAAGTAACATGTTACACTAACACATGCTTATTCAGGGCATTCTATAAAAAAAAAAATCCTGGTTTGGCTAAAGTTTTGTCAATAAACCTGATTCAGATTTCATTCAGAGACTTGAAAGCCCTTGAAAGCTGTATGTCAGGTACTTTGAGTGATCCAACGAATGATATTATAGCCTCTAAAATAGCATGCGCTTTCTATGAAATTATCCCACTCGCAGGAGTAATTTAGTTCAGGAAGATACAGATTATGGTGTGTTCATCATACGGGCTGAGCTGCACCATCTGCACTGACCAGCACACACCCATTTTCCAAACTCATCTCGATAATCTGGCATGTTGGCGTGCTCTGCCAAAAAGTAGATTTAATGAGAGATAAACTGGAAAATGAGCAGAGCTTCAGGGAACAGTCGCTCACTGAAACAATGCCTTTATAATGTGCAAAAAAATAAAGTTTTCTTTTTGCATGTGTGAAGTAATGTAATGAGAGGACGTGGAGTTTTGGTACCTTGTTGAGGAGTCAGCGGGGCTGGCACATATCCTACACAACAGGAAAGACAAATACAAGAGTAGGTGTCAGCAGAGCAATGATAGGATGAAACCACTTTGGGTCTGTCACACAGGTGGATTCATTTCTCTCAGCCAGGATGTGGTTAGAATTAAACTGTTGACATTATAGAAGATCGCACAGGAGGCACTTAAACGTAGAGCTGAGCTGTTTGTTCCAGACACATTTTCAGTGCAGACAAGTGACCAGATTTTATGCAGACAGTAGTCTTCTCCTGTCTGTGTTTTGTATTTATAATACCGACATTTAATCTTGTGGATAGAGGTGCATAAGGTTTGTCTGCTTAAACTGAAGAAATGTCAGTAAAATGTGGGTTGACCTGTTTAATTATTTTTAACTTAAAATGGAAAAGTTCACAAATCCTTTTGGTCTAAAAAAAAAAAACAACCTTCAGTGTTTAGGATAGTCAAAAATATTTATGAATAATTAATCAAATTCAAATTAAACTAAAACATTCCAGATATTTAAAGTTTAATATGTTTTTTTTTAAGTTGGATAAGAGGATACAGTAGATATCTCTACTGTAGATTAACGAGTAAGAGGTCATAATAAGCATGACATGGAAACTGTGCAAAAGCTGAAGCTGCGAAAGTGGCCGACATTAAGGAAAGGAGAGGGAAGAATAAATACCGATGAGGTAATCAGGTAATATTTTTCCTAATGTGGTTTCCGAATCATTTTCGGCATGTGAATATTGTTGCAAGAAAAGAAAACCTTCTGTTGCTCCCCTCTCCTTTTCTTTAAGCTCTAAAGTGGAGGCAGCATTAATCCGGCCCCTGATCCAGAAACAAGGACAAACAGTTAAACAATCATCTGTGCGCCAAATCCTCCGCTCGGTGGAGGCAGGTTTATTTTAGCAATGCAGTTATCAGTGCTATGAATGTACTGTGAATTACAGTTTTTCATTAGGTACACCAGTTCAATTGCTTGTTGATGCAAATATCTAATCAGCCAAGGGTCAAGACGGCATGCTGAATTTCAAACTGCTTATCAGAATGATGAAAGAAGACTATTTGATTTAAGTGACTTTGTTGTGAGACTGGCTGGTCAGAGTATTTCAGAAACTGCTGAGCTACTGGGATTGTCCCCAACAACCATGTCTAAGGCTACGTTCACACTGCAGGTGAAAGCGCATCAAATCAGATTTTTTGGACCCTATGCGACCCATATACGATCATGGTATGACAGTGTGAACGGCACAAATCCGATATTTTCAAATCCGATCTGGGTCACTTTCGTATGTGGTGCTGAATCCGATACATATCTGATGTTTTAGAAAGTGTCTGCTGTTTGAACGGTCATGTCGCATTAAATCCGTCTTTTACGTCACTGACACAAGACAGACGCCAATTATCAGCGCCGGAGAAGCGCCCGATAAGACATCGCGAACGCTTCCTGGCCGTCCAGTGAAACTGTTGGGAAGACAACGTTGGAGAAACGTTAACATTTTATTTGTACTGCATAATCTGCAGATTCTGACAGAAATCTGCAACTATCCTTTGAAGCACCGCTCCTCTCTTAAACAGCAATAAGGATCATTATTAGGTTATTTACATTATTATGTAAATAACAAAATAACTTAAAGCAAAAATTGGGAAACGTGAAGTCCGAAGTCTTTATGTTAAGGGCCATCAGTCAAACAATATTGTTTGGTCTGGGTCTAAACAGAGCGCGTTGTGTTTGACGTCTTCTTTTGCGCATGCGGGCCGCTTTGAGCGTTCACACTAGAGCGCGTTTGCTGTCGCATTTTATTTGTAGTGTGAACGAGCAGACAAAAAAAAAAAATCGGATTTGATCAAAAAATCGGAATTGAGCATTAAGACCTGCAGTGTGAACGTAGCCTCAGGTTTATTGAGAATGGGCTGAAAAAGAGAAAATATCCAGCAGGTTGCTGTTGTCTGGCTGAAAATGCCTTGCTGATGTCAGAGGAGAATCACCACATGATTCAACAGGAAAGCAACAGTTACTCAAATAACCGCTTGTTACAACCAAGATTTGCATCTTTTTTTCTTTTTTCTTGAACAACAGAAGGCTGGAAAGATTGTCTGCTGCGACAATACAGCTGATGAATGAATGATGAATCTTTGCAACAAGCAATTAAGGCCGTTCTGAAGGTAAAATTGGTCCTACTTGGTACTAGCAAGGTACATCTAATAAAGTAGCTCATGAGTATACTTCAGTCTGCTTTACTGAAAAGTAGTATTAGAGCCTCTTTTTTTGGAGTTCTTATTCTTGGGTGAAAGTCCACCTCCGATACAGCCACACACTCTTAAAACATCCTACCACTGTTCTCTGCCTTTGATCCCACCTTCTAAAGATAAATGGCTCTATTTTGTCATTTGTCAACACTGATTTATGGCACAACCTGCGCCCTTAAAAGGTCACTACACAGAAGTGTTTATCACCAACAACAGGTAGCAGGTAGTATGTAACATAATGTGTGCTGTGAATTCATCAATATACTTTAATCAAAATGTGCATAAAGGAAGTAGTTGTTTTACCTTGGTAGTACTGCTGGGGGTATCCTCCTCTGTAACCAGGAACTACACCTGTAAATTTGAAAAAGCCTTTTTAATGGAGACCTCACAGGCCTACAGATAGAAAATATGTCACACGATAAGAATTGGATTCATGTATAGAATCTATTTGTGTTGGCAGTAAATCCATTTGCACTAAATGTTTTACAAGTAAGTTATGATTAAACAACCCAGCATTACGCTGAATATGACAACTTGACCTGATTTTCATAATTACGGATCTCTCAGTTTGGCAAACCTCCCTGATGGAAAAACTGTGCTGCAAAAATGAAAGCTATTAAACCATCTGCAGTAACACAGACGGATGTGTCTGTGTTCACTGGGAGATGGATTAGGACACAGTTTTTATGACTAGCTGTAGCCGGGCAGTATCTGTGGGGAAGTGAGAGCAGGCGGCACTGTCGGCTGCTGCTGTGTGATTGCAATGATCCATCACGGGTGGGCAGAGGAAGAGAAGAAGAGGCAGGTCTAAAAGCTGTGCAAGTGTAAATATGGCTGTAGACTTCTGAACAGAAATATGCATCATCTTAAGCTGCTTAAGAATAAAAAGGAGAGGGACTGAGTGGTAAAAATGTCACTGTGGTCCTCACCTTGTTGGTATCCGCCACCACCTCCAATATTGCCGTAGCCTGCTCAAATTAAAAGACAATAAAGAAACAATTCAAATGTTTCTTTTCTTCTGATATACAGCAAATACAACTTTCTAAGTTTCATATTTCTATGGATTGTAGTTTTTTTTCCTGTGTGTATTACTCCAGCATTGTTGCTTCAGGCCCTAAACTGGCATGTGGCCAGTGGCTCAGCTAACGTCACATTAACGTCCTCATCCAAATTTCCCCTGGCAGAATTTTGCTATTTCAGGGCAGGACTCCCCAGGGGGGTTGTGTTATCTTCAAACAATCCCACAGTGATGTTCTGCACAG
The DNA here is from genome assembly GCF_041146795.1 of Maylandia zebra. Lineage (NCBI taxonomy): Eukaryota > Metazoa > Chordata > Actinopteri > Cichliformes > Cichlidae > Maylandia > Maylandia zebra. The sequence continues at coordinate 20,865,804 of NC_135180.1, forward strand.
TAATATGGTCTCCAGGGCAAAATGATGTGTTGTTGACTTGCTCCATTTACAGACTCCTAACGGAACAGAAATACTGCAGGGATTACTGCCCTTGGTGGAGCTTGCCTTTGCAGAAGCTGGATTTAAAAAATAAATAAATGGCTGAATCACTTTATTTCAGGCCACATTTCTCACTGGTAAACAAACTCTGCTAAAGAGAGAGAATATGGTACTGTAAATGTCTACAAAGTGTCTTTTTGATACAAGTAATCTGAGTAAATCTAGTGATTTTGGTTTGATAGCAACTCGCTAACAAAACAAAAACTACTTTAAAAAGATCCAGTACTGAATTTTTGAGGCTTAATTTGAAGAGGAAGTGAGGTGGACGTTTTCCCAAACACTGTTTCTGGGAAACTGTGTTTTCAACATAAAGTACACAGTGGCCACAAGCTATAGGAAAACACATTCACAGCACATTTCCCATGTTTACATTGTGCTTTGATGTGCGGCAGCAGTACCGGGCCTGTTACATTACCTGGTTTCGGCGCTTTAGCTGCAGCTCCAGGATACGCAACTCCACCTGTCACACAGAGAAAACTGGCTTACATGCAATGACCCTTTAATCTATTACTATAGCCATCCTGCTTAGGACTGAGAGCCACATAAAGAATGAGAAACTCTTTGAATATTGCCCCAGTTGTTTTCCTTCCTTAAAGTGGTTTCTCATTCCTGATACGCTGCACCCTGCACAGCAACTTATCAGCATTTTGGCCAATTTCCTGCACAGGAAGTGGCATGAGATGACATCTCTTCACCAACTGTCACTTTGTGCACTGGACTGGATGATTTTGTTGTTGTTTTTTAAAGTCAGGGAAACATTAGGCATCAATGCTGACAGGCTCGCCTCCTTTTATATATACCTTGTCCAAGCAGAGTGTATCCACCTGAATCATGGTGACATCTAATAGATAACTCATCTCCTACATTTTGAGAAGGCGTTACGCTCAGTGAAGGAATTACAAAAAGGGTCTAATGATAATACGATGTTCCCTGATTTCAACAAGTCCTGCTAAAAAGCAGGATGCACTCTTATTTCCCAATTAAAAATTACTAATACGTTATAATAATTTAGTTTCCTGCAAGTAAATTTTCTTAGGGCTCACTGACCTTGATAACCTCCTGCAGCCAGTGGGATTCCTGGTCTCTCTCCAACACCACCCACAGCTACAAACACAAAACACAACAATGCTGAGACTGCATGTGCACAAGCTTCTGCAAAAACACGAACATGACAGCAGTTATCACGCTCTGTATTTATCTAATTATTCCATTATTAGTTCTTCAATTCTGACAGTCGAAACTTTCATACATCTCAGTACTCTTTGACTACTCACTTTGTGTTAAAATAAAACATATTGTACATGCATTCATTCAGAATTTACATTTTTAAATGTTTTTTGTTTATTTTGTTCTGTATGACGTACCATACAATGGTTTTGTTCATCCAGTGTCTTTCCACTTTGTGTTTTGCATAAAAATGATTACACCATAATTATAAGACATTAGAGTGTCTCTCATAGATAAAGAAAAGATTATAGGCAAGTTTTTTGCACAAGCTTTAGTCTTATAGTATATTTAAAAAGTAGTTTTAGTTACTAAAACAGTTTGGTTGCTTGAAGGAAAAAATGGATTCGAGTACCTGGAGGTTTCACAGGCTTTGCTCCAGGCAGTGTTCCAGTTCCAGGCCCAGTTCCAGGCCCAGTTCCGGGTCCAGTTCCGGGTCCAGTGCCTAAAGGTACTAAAGCACAAAAAGAGTAGAAATATACCTCACTGCTCTTTAAACAAAATCTATGAGAGCCAAAACATAATAAACTTAAACAGGAAACTTGCCTCCATAAGGTGCTCCATAAGGATAGCCAGTACCTAGGGAGTAAAAATAGAAGACCCCAAAAATCAAAGGTTTATTTATTCAAGTGATTAATCATTAAATAAAATGTACTCTGTAGAAACTGAATATGTACGTACTTATGTAACAAAATTACACAGAAAATTTACATTTATTAAATTTTCTATGTAATTAGTTAAATCAACAGTTTGGGCATAACATTTACCCTGAGTGCACAAACGAGTAAACGTCAAACAGAAGACTTCATGTTATAATGTGCAATTTCAAATCCCTGCCATGTTAATACTGGGAAAAACGGAGATTTACTCGATAGGCATCAGACAAAAGTGAGAAACAAAATCAACAGTCAACAAAAATAATAACAAATTGTATTCGGGTATCACAGTGTTATTGATGATCCTTTACATTAATCCAAAAAATGTAAAGGTAACAAATACTTTATCTTGAGAGTTTATAATATTTTAACGTTTAATTTTTTGTCATATTGTGTGTTTTAATCTTAGTAAAAAAAAATGTTTGTTTTTATTTTTAATTATCTATCAGGAGAGTCTCCTGTTACCAACAAAATTTCTCAGTTTTACAATTCTATTCAAAAAATTACATCAAAGCTTGCAAAAAAAGTGCACAATAGGTAAAATGCCCTAAAAGTGCAAACGAGCAGATGCACAAAACTGATGACTATTCAGTCTGTTGCAGGTATAATTGGCCTGATGCAGCTTTTTGTTGGTTTCATCGATCCAGGCTGAAGAATCGTTAACTGTCTGCACAGAGAGTGCACGTTAAGAAGGATGCATCATGTGTAGCTTGACAGTGGATGTGATTATAAAAACAAATTAATCAATATTTGGATTGAGACTAAAATGACAGGGTAAGATCTGTGTGTTTGTGTAAGTAATGAGCAGCAGCAGCAAACATGACAGTAGTGCTGAAATTAATCTGTGATATGTCACAATTTAGTCTTTTAACTGTGCCATACTGATCATATATATAATGCACAACTCTAATAATTAGAAACGTTTAAATACAAATTCATTTACAAACTGTATAAATCCAGATATAAACATCTAGGCTTGGTGTGAGCTACAGATGGCTAAAATATTATGTACTAAATTCAGACAATATTCAGTTGAACTCCTTAAATGCACATCTAGTATTTTGTGGCGAAGGAGTGAGGAAAACATAAACAGATCACATGCAAGAGAATCAGAGACAACATCTTATGCTTTATCATACAAATGAGTGATAGTTAAAATATCTAGTTCCTCTTTACCTGGTATAAATGGTTTGGGTGCTTTTCCAACTGTTCCAACACCAGGACCTGAAAACAGTCGCGCCTTTTACTTTTACAGTCAAAGAGAAAAAGCCCCACAGCGGGTATGTTTGTATTGGTCTCCACCATGTGGCCAGATGGATCCAGCATACTTTCATGAACTTTAAGTTAGAAAACATCCAGGAGACTGAGTGATTAAAACAACACAGTGCTCCTGAATCAATAAAATAATAAATATTTGACTTGTTGTTGAACTCCAGTTAAAATAACAGATAGAATAATAAACTGCCCAACATGGGTGATGAAAAAAAGAAAGGTAAAAAAAGGAAAACCTATTAAAACCAGTTAGAAAACAACAGTTTGATCAGTTAATTTAAAATCCTCAACTATTCTGACATTTTTAATACATTTAATTTAATTTAGCATATCGTGTTTAGTTCCTTTAACTATTACAGTCACAAGAATGGGTAGAATTACACTCACTGGCCACTTCATTAGGGACATCTGTGCAGTCCCTTTAGGTGTGGCCAGTGGATCATCTGCCTCCATCTCACCCTGTTCCTAGCATCCTCCACACTCACACCAACCCTCTGCATGTCTTCATTCACTATATCAATCATTTTTGCTCTCCTCTTTTCCTCTATCTGGGCAGCTCCATTTTTTTAATACATTCTTTGTCCAGCATATTCACTGTCGAAGCCATCTCAGCCTCGCTTCTCTAACTTTGTCTCCAAAGTTAACACCTTCAGCTTGGCCTCCTGTCATTTTTCTCTTGAGTTGTCTGTACACAATCGAATAGACCATTTTTGGGATGTGATGTAACGAGAGATTTCCATCATCCATGTACAGTCAACAAATCTGTAGCAAATGTGTGATGCCATCACGTAAATATGGACGAAAATCTCTGAGGAATGTTAAAACACCTTTTTGTGGCCAGTGAGTGAGGCGTGATAGGGTGAAACTTAACTCTTATTTTTCTTTTTTTTCTTTCTTATTGTAAATTACAAATTAATCAGTACATTTTGCTCAATTTTGATTAAAAACGTAAACTTACCAGGTTGAACTTGGCGTGAAGTGTCAACTAGAAACATAGGCAACGGTTACATTCATTAAAATATGTCAAAATGACAAGTAATGCAATTTCAGTAATAATAAATGTAATAGGGCAGGTATACCAAACTCATTTCACTTTAAGGGCTACATAAAGCTCATGCTGTTAGTGTAAAGAAGTTTAAGTGCCTATTTAATCCCAGAGATAAGAAATAAATATTGTTATAATATAAACAAATGCTGTAGTAGTAAATGAAATAAATCTGACAGTGTGACACTGTAAGGAGATTACAAAAAAGTTCTGGTAGCTCATTGTCCAAACTGTCCCTTACGTATAAACCACAATGTTTTAACTGAAAATACAGTTAAAAGAACAAAATTGATGCCCTCCTCTAAAGCTGTCCAGTTGGCCGGATTCGGCCAATTCTGGCCCCCTGGCCTTATGTTTGACACCTCTGTCATAGACTTTACAGATTAACAGATGCTACAAGCTTTTGTTAAAAGATCCATTGAAATAAGTTGCTTAATGGCACATGTTGAATACGTACAGAAAGGAAAAAGAAAAACTGTTCTTACCACCAGTGGGAGCGTCAACTCCTGTTCCAACTGTCACACGGGAAACACACAAGTAAAAGTTTTGTCACGTTTAATGTTTGAATGAAGCCCAAATCATGAACCTCTGAGTATTTTTGATATATTTCAGTATGAGAGGATTTTGACATATTTACCAACACCTGTGCCAGCTGTAAAGTAAAAAAAAGAAAAAGTATAATAATGTTTAGATAAGCACAGTAAGCATACTTTCACTGTTAACAAGGATTTACAGGATTAATGTGAACTACTTACCACTAGGCTGAACAATTCCACCAGAAACTGTCAGAGGAGTCAGAAATAACATTTATTAAAACAAAGAGACACACGTGAGAATCAAATGAAGCAAAAACCTGCATGTTTGTTTCCAACTTACCACCTGTGTTCACCCATCCACCACGAGAGGAAAGAAAGAAAAAAAGTTAGAAAAGTGCCTTTTACTTTTTGTCCTTTCAGATGAGCCCAACTAATATCAACAAAATCAATGGTTTCCATTAATTGGATTTGGGAATGCAAGGAAATAAATACAAGACGTAATCTTCTAGGATTTCATGCAACTACGAAACAACTAATCTAATAAAAAGTGTAAAGTAGCTGCTTTTCAATTTATTCAGTGTTTATTTAATAATAAAGGACTTTAAGTGCAGTGATTTTACAAACTTAAACTGTGTAAATATCACAAAAAACTGTCAAACTATGTGCACAAGTAGTCATGTTCCTAAACAAACCTCTGTGGAGAATATGAGGAATTAAAACAGAAAAGATCGCTACCCATTAATCTACCCGTTCCCTAATGCAGGACTAATGTAGTTAATAGTACACAAATTGCAGTAATGACGCTATAATGAAAGCAATGCATCAAGCACAGGAAGCTGTGAGGTAAAAAGTAAAGGAGTGCACAAGTCGAGTAAATGCTAGAGAAAGAAAAAAAAAAGCAGCCCCAAATTATGCAACACTAACAGGAAGTTGAAGAGGCAAGACAGGTTAAAGTGGACCTATTATGCTGCCGTTCTTTTTATTTTTATGTGTTCACTTATTTATTTTGGTGATGTGAATAGTAGAAGTCTTAACCCCTATAAAACTAAATAAGCCTAAACCAAAAGCCTTCATTGTGCTCTAAATACTCAGTTTCAGACAGTTTTCCTACTCTTGGATCTGTATGATGTCAAAGAGGGACATCATATCAGACACGCAGCTCTGGCTGTCTGCATAGAAGCTCCACCCACCTGCTGCTGAAGTCTTCTTTTAGTGAGGGGCAGCCAATCAGAAGAAGGTTGGCTTAAAGGAAGAATAGCTAAAACTGAGGTGCACTAATGCTTAAATAAGGTAACAAAGAATAATTTTGATTCAAAACTACTCTATATAGTCCAAGAATAAAACTCTGGAGCTTGAAGCAAGCATAATAGGTCTGCTTTAAAACGACTTTTCTTTCAGGACTTTGTGAAGCACAGTGTCCAGGCACTATATGTGAGACAGCTCTCTCACGTATTTGACAGAGTACATAATGCTGCTTCCCTTTAGCAGAGTATATATATAATACTGTAAAAAAGGTAATTGGTTCCCATTCTTTACAGTCCCAAAAAGAAGTGGAGTGCTACTTACTACAGCTAATGCATGCTCATGAGACATTTCTATAGTATTTCCAAATAGTATTTGAGAAAGTGAACTCTCTAAATCCTGGAAAATTTAATTTAGCTTTGTATAAATTATAAACACTCTCATAAGGCATAATTTCTTGATGTAATAATTTGATTTAAATAAATAGACATAATTATCAAGACAGAAGCAAAAAGGGTCCAAATCATCTCAAAAAATCTAAATCACATTCTCAAATACTGAATAGATAAATATATATATTAGATCAAAACTCAACTACAACTGCAAACATCAAATAAATGCCTTATAATTTAATTTATGGTCAAAGACTTCAAGCAAACCGAGTCTTACTGGGATCTGGGACCTCTGGGGTCTTGCCAGTTGTGGCAATATCAGTGGGCTCTGCCAAAAAGATGACAAGTACCAGTTTGATCCAGTGTGAATTCCACGGGCACAGAGTGAGAGCCACAAGAAAAGGCAGAAGCTGTGAAGTGGACCAAAGCACTGCCACAGCTTGGAGGCTGTAAAGCTGGAGGTGGTCAACGGCTTGTAGCAATATTATTAAAACTGGGAAATTGTGTGGGCAGAAAAGGAGTGAAGGGGCAAATACGTTTACCACAAAGTAGAGAGCAACTGTTAAAAACAAGGAAAAAAATGGCGTGGCAGGTCGAGCCGTGTGCGTGTTTTATTGGTAAAGTCGTGCAAGCAGTGTGCTGAAGCTCTCAATAAGCTTCTGAGACTTAAAAATGAAAATCCACAAATCTCTTCAGTTTGCTGTTAACTTTTTACATTTGCTGTATAATAGAAATACTCTAACTGTGGCAGACAATCCTCCTTTCATACAGTATGTAATCAGCTGTGACATTTCACCGTACCTGGCTGAGGAGTTCCACTGACATCCTTTGCTGTGGAAGCAATAATGGATCATTTAAAATTTACAACTATGAAAAGGTGCAAACAAACAAACAAACAAACAAACAAACAAACAAACAAACAAACAAACAAACAAACAAACAAACAAACAAACAAACAAGAAGCTGTTCTCTAAGCTTTACCTGGTTTTCCAGGAACTAATTGACCAGGTACAACAGAGCCATTTGGAAAACTGACAGGTGTGTATGGAGTCACTCCTGGAACTACTGCAATGATACAACATTTTAAATTCATCCAAATTCTGTCTATAATTTGCCAGAACCCTAACTTGTTTCCCATCATGACATGGACCCTGATACCTGATGTCATTGGTGGATGAAGCTTTACTCCAGTTGACTGTAATTGGCTGTGATTTGGTATTTTATCTTTTAACCAACTTCTGCATCTTTGCATCTTTATTATAAAACAATGTAGCTTTTTCTATTAGTTTTGAGGTTCTCCTTACCGTATTTTGGTGCTTTTGCTCCAACTGGAAATCCTGTGTAAAAACACAATGTCATTAATACTCATATCATGACATTGTTTGATGTTAGTTGAATTCTATAATCACACTCAATGGCTGTTTGGTGTTTTCATGCAGTACCTCCAGGTAGACCTCCAGTTCCAACTCCTAATCAAAAGAACCAGAACCAGCTGCATCATTAATTTGCAACTAAGACAATATAAAAATTTATAGAAACGATTAAGTGAAAAATGCTTGAAGTGACAGAAAACTGTACTCTTTCTCTCAGAATCATCAAGGAAATGTGTCCAATATTTTGCAGCACTCATATGCTTGTGTGGTCGTTTCACTGTACCGTATTTAGCAGCTTTTGCGGCGGGGGAGTACGGTCCACCTGCAACTCCTGATCCTCCAATAGGAACTCCTCCAGGTCCTAGCCCTGTTCCGGCTCCTCCAGGAACTCCTACATTAGTGCAGGTGGTACAATTAGTTCAAGTATTAAAATCTAAAGTGAAGTTAGATTAATGAGTGAGAATACATTCATGCCCGAGGAAATATTTCTCAACGTGCAGGATTTATGCAGTTTTATACTTATTTCTGCCTCCTAATTTAGAAGTTTTTGCAGCAGGGGAGTGTGATCCACGTACTGCTGCTAATACAGTTTAGTATTTCTCTCCATATTGCATTGGTGTTATTTTCATCATATTATTCTAGAGTGTAATCAAAACAAAAGCCTTACCATACTTTGGTGGTTTGACTCCAGCACCACCTCCAAAACCTGTAAGAAACCAAACAAAGTTTGCTGCTGAATTATCACAAACGACAGAGAAGAAGTTCTTTTAAAAAACCCCAAACCTTTAGCGACTTACCACCCAATCCACCACCAGGGACTACCTGTCCTGTTCCCCCTGGGAAAACCCCTCCTCTTCCTGGGACAACCCCTCCTCCTAGGCCTGCTCCTGGCACTCCTATAAAATGTGTCAGCACAGCTTTAACAAACCAAATTAAATCCAATATTGCATTAAAGGCACAACCTTTAACAAAAACTGTATCACTGGATTTATGTATTAATATGTTGATAGACTTGTACAGGTGGAATACGTTTGGCAAATATTATGAGGTACCAAACTGTGAATATCAAAGTCTCACCATATTTAGGAGGTTTGGCTGCCAAAGCTGCACCAAAGTAAGGACAAAAGGTAAGATTATCAGGACAACGTGAATAAGATTGAAAAATATAATTGAATCCTTGAAATATCTAAAAATATTATGTCCACGTGGCATGCTTACATCCATATCCTGGTAAAAATCCTCCTCCACCACCTCCACGAACACCTGGAATAAACCCTCCACCACCTTGACCTTTAAGGAAAAATATAATTATTTAGTCTGGAATTGTTTTTCTTTTTTTCATTTATTTAAATGATATGATGGTATTTAAACTCAGGGCCCTGCTGGCTTCAGGGAGAGACTCTGCCAACCGTCAGCGAGGATGGCTTCTCTCCCCAAGCCTGGATTTCTGTTCTTTTTTGATTAAAGGTTTCAGGCACCGCTCACTGTTTCTCTGCAGGCTTTATTAAATGGAAACTTCCACGACAAATTGTTAGATCATATTAATAATCAAGGCTGGGCGAGGGAGGTGTTTTTCTTTCTGTCTTTTTTCTAGGAAGAGGAGCAGATGCTAGATGAGGTCAAACGTGAACGGAGAGAGGAGAAGATCCGAAGGAAATGGCAGGACCGCCATGTCACTTCCCAGCGGAAAAGAGTCTTACTAATACATGTTTTTGTTGTGGAATAAAACTGTATTGTTAAAGATAAATAAACATTGTTAAATTAAAAAATATAAAATTAATTATTAATTAAAGAAACTTTTCCCAAAATGAAAAAAAAGTCTCAGTTTCAAAGAGGTTAAAAAAATCCCAAATCCAAATGTATCACTTGGAACAGACTGTGGTGGAGTCTGAGGCTTCCAAACAGCCATCAGAAGCTGGAAAATACTTTTAAAGTGGCTTAAATGGTAAACTCCCTCCAACCGCAGCCTCTTGGTCACTAACATTTTTTTCTCACTTAATATCGTAAATCATGAATTTTCTGAGTTGTATTTGAGAACTTTTAAAGGTGGTTCAGTAACATCTCTGTCAGTCACTCGTTATTTTATAGCTGTTATTTGCTTTCTTATTTGCCTTTTTGTTCAGATTGAAGTTAAATTGGCAATATTTGATGGAGTTGTTGCCCAAGGGGTTAAATAGAGACAAAATATTTACTTTTGAAGACATAAGTAGCTTTTTTAAAAATACTGCTTGAGATAATGTTAAACCAAGATGTCAGTTTTGTTATCATTGGTTGGCTATACTGCACAAACCAAAGAGAATTAAAATCCAGTGAGAAGTAAGGAGGCTCAGAAACAGTCAATTCAAACTTGTTTCGTTGACCAATACTCTAGGAGGACCAGTGATTCGTGTGACACTAGAAAACTGTGCATGAAACGGCAAAATCATTGTTGCTAGAACTCGATGGGAATCCTTCGACCCGATGGGCTAAAAGCATGCAGACAATAATACAGTTAAGAGCATACCGTATTTGGCAGCTTTGCTTGCAGCATAATATGCTCCTCCTGTTCCAAGTTGCCCTCCTGTTCCAAGTTGCCCTCCTGTTCCAAGTTGTCCCCCTGTTCCAAGTTGTCCTCCTGTTCCAAGTTGTCCCCCTGTTCCAAGTTGTCCCCCTGTCCCACATGCAGTTAAATTAAAAAAAAAAAAACACATTATAAAATACCTTTAGAAGTTACAGCTTTGGCATGATGTTAAAAGTGTTCACAATAAAAATTAACACAATTATTAAGAATACCGTATTTGGCAGCTTTGCTTGCAGGATAATATCCTCCCCCTGTTCCAAGTTGCCCTCCTGTTCCTAGTTGTCCTGTTCCTAGTTGTCCTGTTCCTAGTTGGCCTGTTCCAAGTTGGCCTGTTCCAAGTTGCCCTCCTGTTCCTAGTTGGCCTGTTCCTAGTTGGCCTGTTCCAAGTTGCCCTCCTGTCCCACATGCAGTTAAATTGAAAAAAGACACATTTTTAATACCTTTAGAAGTTACATTTTTTGGCATGATGTTAAAAAATTAACAATAAAAATTAACACAATTATTAATAATACCGTATTTAGCAGCTTTGCTTGCAGGATAATATCCTCCTCCAGTTCCTAGTTGCCCTGTTCCAAGTTGTCCCGTTCCAAGTTGTCCCGTTCCAAGTTGTCCCGTTCCAAGTTGTCCCCCTGTCCCACATGCGGTTAAATTGAAAAAAAGAAAAGAAAAAAAAAAGACAAAATATAAGTGCCTTTAGAAGTTACAAATTTGGCATGATGTCAGAAAATTCACAATAAAAATTAAAACAATTATTAATAATACCGTATTTGGCAGCTTTGCTTGCAGGATAATATCCTCCTCCTGTGCCTAGTTGCCCTCCTGTTCCAAGTTGCCCTGTTCCTAGTTGTCCTGTTCCTAGTTGCCCTCCTGTTCCAAGTTGCCCTGTTCCTAGTTGTCCTGTTCCTAGTTGCCCTCCTGTGCCTAGTTGCCCTCCTGTGCCTAATTTGAATAGAAAAAAAAATTATGCACTTTTTAAAAAAAGTACATTTACAGGTTACAGTTTGATATAATGTTTAAAAAGTTCACAAAATAAATAGTAAAATTCAATTAATAAAGCATACGACATTTAGCAGCTTTCAGCTTTGCTAAAAGGATAGTATTCTCCTATTTGTGCTTGTCCCCTTATTTCTATTTTTCCATTGATCTATTTTCTCCCACCCCCCCTCCATTTGTCCCTATTTGTCTCCATGTTTCTACTTGAGCCAGGTCCCACCCCACAAATATTTTGCCATCATTTTTTCCTTCAATTTGGTGATAAATGTTGCCTGTAGATTGAAAATCATGGTCTTAGAAGTCGGTGAGACAGAAATTTTTTTGAAGAATTTTTCTGTTATTCCACTGAAAATGTCATTAGTTAGTTAGTTTTCTTTGTAACAGTTCCACAAATAATAAAGCGTACCATATTTAGCAGCTTTTGCTGCTGGTGAATATCCACCAACCGCTGGAATTCTTCCAATCGGTGCACCTCCTGGTACTCCCCCAGGTACACCTCCTGGCACTCCCCCAGGTACACCTCCTGGTACTCCCCCAGGTACACCTCCTGGTACTCCTGACAAAAGCATATGTGTAATTTGTCCATGTAAATAAATTTTCCATGTAATGTAACATAATTTTATATTAGTTAAGTTATATTTTTCTCACTCTACTGAAAAAATGCATGAAAAAAGTATGAAAAATGATTAAAAGTATTTTTTTTCCCAGATAAGGAAAAACAAACATTCTCACCATATTTGGCAGCCTTAGCAGCTCCATACCCTGTCGTCAACATAACGATAGTGAGTCATATGATAAAAGTTGAGTAAATGAAGAACATTTATTTATTTATTTTAAAAAGCACAAAATAAAACAAGGTGTAAGGTATGGTGTGAAATATTTGTGCTAGTTAGTTAACCCTTTCATGCATAGTGGTCACTATAGTGGACAGCTATTCAAAGGCTGTTTTCTTGTATTTGTGTGTATATATATATGTATATATATATATACACGTGTATATATATATATATACACGTGTATATATATATATATATATATATATATATATATATATATATATATATATATATATATATATATATATATATATATATATATTTTTTTTTTTTTTTTTTTTTTTTTCATCTTTTTATAAAAAATTTTTATTTTTATAGTTTTTACACAGTGTGTATTATTTATTCGTGTGTCAAATTCATAAGTCAAAATGTCTGTTGTCCACCTAAGTCGACATGTAACAAACTCTTTGAAAAGTACATGTTTTAAAAAAATTAAGTTCAAAAATCTTTTTTTCATGCCTAAAGATGAATACAAATATTTAAGAGAAAACCCTGATTGAGGTTGTCATAATTCATGCATGAAAGTGTTAAAGATGATCATATGGAGCTAACCCACGAATATTATTTTTTCCATTCATTGGCCTGCAAATAAATCTTTACTTTTCCCATCATCTTACAGTTCATTTGACAGCTGTGTGACTTTTTTCAGCATGTGTGCTGGTGTGCAATTTTCTTTCTTGCCAAGTGCTAGATATCGTACCTCCTGACACCTGGCCTGGATACAGCCCACCAGTGCCACCAAAGCCACCACCACCAGCTCCAAAGCCTCCAGTACCACCTAAACATGGAGCAGAATGCAGAAAGTCCAGTTACATGCAGACATACTGATTTTACAGGAAGCATTTACTTCAATCAGTATGGTAAACTACTACACTGAACAACTTTACCCTGACCAGGTGAAATGACCCCAAGTCCCACTCCTGCAAAAAAAGGAAAAAAGTGAATTCTATATCTCTACTCCACATCTCGTAGGGAAACAAATTGTGAAAACTTATACCAGTTCCAACAGGATATCCTGGCTTCGACCCAGGGCCACCTTGCACTCCTGGCAGTCCAGGTGCAACATTAAAGCCGCCATAACCTGATGCATGGATACAACGCCGATCACTAAATGGTGAATTTCCACTGAAACCAAACTTCAAAGATGTTAACTTCAAAGAATAAACTTATTTTTACCATATGTAAGTTTTCCACCTGCAGTTTTTGCTCCATAGGCACCTAAAGAGAGAGAGAGTGAAAAACAGAGGCTGGAATTATTTTATATGTGCACACATCATCATATGCAAACGCTACGTTCAGGTGAACACAATCAACACAAAAGGTTGATTCTGTTTCTCCTGATCGTAGTGTTTTCAGTGGGAGAAATGTTTCTTCACTCATCCAGTGCCTTTCTCAAACTGAAAACGCTACGTCCAGATGAACAGAAACAACTTTTTTGAGCTCCTGAACACAAAGGTTCGGTTTCAGAAAGACGAACAAAACAAAAGCAATGTGTCTGAGACCCCAAATACACTCTTCTCTCATTAGAATAACACAGTGCTAAACCTGCCACAGAAAAATCTTAGAGTACAGTTAAGTATAAGATAAGTAAGACTGTAGTCTGCAAAATGATAATAATAATCCTGCTGATGTTAAAGTTATTTAACATTAGCAGGGATTAAACCACAAAATTATATATTATGCCACATGCCTGTAGAAGAATTAATGCAAACACTGAATAATTTCATGTCACACCTTGCACTTTGGGTGATTTGAGGGGGTATCCATGGAACACTCCTGGCTGCATTGGTCCCCCATACCCACGGACACCTGTGAAGAAGAAAAACATTTAAATCTGGGTTAGATAATAGCAGACAGAGTGGATAACCCCCCCCCCCAGAAATATTTACTTGTACAATAACAAACAATCATTGATAAAGTTACCTTGCTGTCCTCCTCCTACTCCTCCTGCAACTACATAAGAAAAATGAGATATTCCAGTGAGACACATGAAGATTTTTGCAGTGACGAAGCAAAGCACACTGGAACCATGCATCACAGTGCTACGGCATTACTCTCTGGACCCACACCAGCACTTTTACTTATTCATGTACATTTGTTTAGTATGTCTTACACTGGGAACTCTACAAATATTGTCTGTGAAGGATTGTCAGTAGTGTAAGCCTTTTTAGAGCTGGTATTTACCATTTTTGGGATTCACTGGCAATGAAATAAAACTGAAAATAAATCAGCTGACACCCATCAGTAAAAACTTGAACTTACTTGATTTGGGATTGAGTTGAGACCCAGTGGGCACTCCAGGCAGAACTCCACGTCCACCAAACCCTGAAGATGACAGAAGAAACCAGACATTCCTGCAGTTGTCTTTAAATGACTGACAGTCTGCATGGTGAAACTAACAAAGGAGTAAAAGTTCCCCAGATTAATATATGAAAGAGTCAAACCTTGTCCAGGCACCAGTCCACCTTGATAAAGGCCAGGTACACCCACACCTGCCACAGCCAATGAGAAGACACCCATGTTTAAATATATGTGAGGGATCAACAGCAGTGTTGACGGTGAACATTTAGATGTCCGAAAACCACAAAAAGAAAAATAAGCCAAATGGGAAGCGGAAAATGCTTACACATTGAGCCTTTGCCTGGTTGATACAAATTGAATTCACCTCTATAACTAAATGAATTATACTGTATACACTGATAGCTCACCTTCATCGAAATTTATTTCAGCAATGTAAAAATGCCTTTACATTTAATATATTATCAGGGGAATTCTCTTTTGAAAGAATGTTGATTTGCTGTTTTCTAAGGCGACATTTGACAAGACTCAGTATAATCCTTTGCTTTTATGTACAACACTGTGCAAAAGTCTTGAGCCTCCCATCAGGTCTTTATACGATATTTTGCTTCTAAGGCACTTTCTTGTTATGTTTTTAAAGCAGGGAATACTTCTTCATCTTTCATTTTCAGTTCACGTCTTGCACCTGACTGTTTTCAGAGGAATGTTTTTTGTTTTTTAAAGCACCTAATCACCTATGAACTGCCCAAGCAGAAAGAAGTCCTTAATTCAATGAATGAATCAGTGCAGTGTGTAGCGAACAATCAATTTTAAAATGTATCTTTAGGGACTTTGTTACTATCACCCGTCACAGAAACACTCAATACATTCCCATTTCTTTAGCTGAATTTGTAAAAACAAATTTCTAAAGACAACACAACTTGTATTTTTACAGCAACTAAGTGATTCTCAAAGAGCTACTAACTGAAAACTTGGCATGTGTCAGCATGGTGTGCAGTGTGTCCTTAAACAGTGAGGAAACTGGACAAGTGGAAGACAAAGACAAAGAAGACAAAAAAAGAACCAGCAGACCTAAAACTTTATCTACAGCAGATGAACAGCAACTGGAAGTCATGTCTGGTGACGTCTTTTGAGATATGATGTTTACTGAGAAAAGACTGACGTATGCTAAACTACACAAGAACTGGGCTGGTCTTATATGGAGTAATAATTCAAAATAAGACATTTTTGGTTCAGGTCAGGAGAACACAGGTTTGGAACTGCTTTTCAGCCAGTGGGGTTGGGAATCTTGTTAAACCTTATGAAATTATCAAAGCAGAAGAGTCTGATTTTGATCCACTGTGCAATACCATCTGGAAAATGTCTGACTGGGAATGGCTTCATTTGGCTTCATGACAGTGATCCCCAAATTACTGCTAAGGCAGGAGAAGCATATGTGAATAGAAAAACAAATAATGAAGTATTATCAGTCATGGATTGGCTTCTCAGAGCCCAAACCTCAACATTATTTAACATTAATCATCTTGACAGAGAATGGAACAAAAGCAAGCCAACATCCAGAGGAGAGCTCTGAATGTCCTTCAGAGCTATTTCTGAAGGTTACTTTTAAATTACAAGAAATTACAAGAAATTTTGACTAAGAGTTCAGGCTGTGCCAAAGTATAAAGCTGGACATACCACAACTGACTTTCAAGATCTCTGTGTTTTTACGCTATATCCTGTATTTTCATGTATGTTTGGACATGTTTTAATAAATTACTGCGCATGTTTCACATTTTATTAGCAAAATATAAAGAAACGAGTGGTAACGCAAGACTTTTGCACACTACTGTCTATATAAGCTTTTCTGGGTTTTTTTTGCAGATTTATATGTTTTGTTGGTAAATATTTTTGATGTGGCTGCACTGCCTGGTGGGCTGCATCCTGTCTGTCTTCACTCTGAGTTTATTGTTGAGTCTACAAAACCTGGCACTTTGGCAGCTTTTTTTCCTGCGCCACCACCTCCAGGAAGGCCGGTCTGAGGAATAACAGGTGCTGAAAAAAAATAAAGAAAAGAAGCCATAATATTATTTTGCTTAAAGAAAGGAGTGTGAAAAAGACACAGTGTCCAGAACACACACATCCTGGCCAAACTGGGATTTCTGCCCCTTCACACAGATGACTCCTTTCTTTCTTACTATTATATATTAGAAAATGTATTATATACAATCTATTCTAGTGAGTACCTAACAAAAGTAAGACTGGCTTTCAATTTTACTCGAGAAATCAGAGCTAAAATAAAATGAAAAAAAATTAGAAAAGGTGGAAAATGATATTAGGTGTGTGCCTTGCCTCCACCAGGCAGTCCAGGTCCAGTTCCAGTGACTCCAGGACCTCCTCCTCCTCCAACCCCTGTTCATATGCAGACATAAACATACATTTGAAGTCACATTCAGTTCAGTGTTAGTCTTTGACACCAATAAGATGCTTTGTACCACTGTACAGTTGTACATCCCAACACCACTAGAGGGCCCTGTGCCACTAAAGATGAGCAATGAGTCGCTTTGTGGCTTGTGGCAGGTCCGCTTGCTGGTCAGCGGTAATGAGAGCAGCTAATCTGGGCCTTGCAGTTTATCATCACCCCCGTGACCAAAAGCAACATGGCTTTTGACTTTTGCTTTAATCAGAAACGGCAGCCAGCATGCATGGCATTTTCCTCACTTCATCAAATGCCTCATTTCGCTGGCTAACCCCTCCTGCAGGAAATGAGCTGTCAGCTTCACTTTCAAGGGAGCTTGGCAGCTGGATAAAACACAATGGTTTATTTGGTTAATTTTTTTTTTATCTTAAAGTCCACACACTTTATTGGACAGACATTGCGCACTGCCTGTAAGTATGCGTTCTGGGGGAACTGGTGAGGCAAACTCTGGCAAGGGAATGTTTTGTTTTATCTGTGCTCTTTCAGAGGAAGGACCTGTTATTTTCAGTGTCATGAAAACAATACAGACTGATTCTTGCCATTGCCAATCAATACTTAACGGTAGGCTCTGTGCCATAGTCAAGTCTTGGCCATGATTGAGCCCTCTTGACTTCATTTTTAATCAGCCGTACTAATTTAAGGCAAATCATGTGTCTGAATACAGCACAGACTTTCAGGTCAGGCCAGGCTCTGCTGAGGTTCACACTGTCTAAGGTTTGCAAGTACATGCTAAAAATGTACGCATGTTTGCCAAACTGTGTTTCCATGCCGAGTTACCATTAATGTGAAACATTCACTTTGGCTTTCTCCTAACATTTGAGCATGCAGATCTTTCAGAGTTCAAAACGCTTCAGTCAGTGTCAGTCTGGTCTGTACAGTAGTCTGTCAACGGGCCAAAACATGAGTTTGCCTCCTGCACCTGTGAGCAGGACAACCAGAATTTCAGATGCACTTCAGATCCATGCAGGAGCCTCATCTGTGAATGCGTGTTGTTTTTTTGTTTAGTGGACAGAACCTAACAGATTACAGTGACATCGGTAATGTCAGTTTACAATTATCCAAACCAAAACAGATTTAACATAAGAGGGAGGCAATGTTTCTGTTTAACAACAAGCTTTCACATGGCAGACAAGCTCATCCCACCTCTGCAGGAATGTCTCACTGTAATCCTGGAAGTTACTTCAGACCTTAAAGTCCTGAGGCATTTTTAGACCTCAGATATCAGGACTGAATTTCAAAAGAAGCATAATATCGCTTCAGTAATCAAAACAAGTAATTGAAACATAAACGGTGTCTCGTTCCAACAGCCAATATCCCATAATCATATCTGATTAACCTCCAGTTTCCACTGCACTTAATGAGAAATCAAGGAAAAATTGTTCGCTGATGCCATCACTCTTTTATTAGCCGCCGATGTTACATTTCTACCAAGACATTTTCTGCCCTGCATTTTACCGCTTTTAGCAGCCTTTGATCCAGCTCCCGGATAGTAGCCCCCATAGCCACCTAAGCGACACAAGAGGTTAAAGGTTAGTGAGTTTTTGCCCCTGTGTTTAACATACACATAGCTGTTCTAGTTTCAGCTCACCTCCTCCATAGCCTCCAGGCCCCAGGCCGCCACCTCCTAGATTTCCATATCCTGGATGATAAAAAAGTGACAGTTCACAAACGGACTGAAGTGTGTAGATGATAACAAATTAAAGAAAAGCACACAGTTTTCTTTCAATGTGGCTATAATGAGTTAGATGTGGTTTACCCAGCAGTAGTTACTCCTAAAGAAAAATAAGCCATCACTCAAACATTTTCCAAGACCTGTGAGTACAGCGCACCATACAGTAAAAAAAATAAATGTCATGGCATAAGATATAATGTCATGTGTGCCCAATTAAATCTGATTGAAAACACTTGTGTGTATGTTTTTAGAGCCAAGGACTTTACTTTGGGTACATGGGATAAAGCTGACCCCAACTGGCTAAAACGCATGAGAGAAATACCATAAAAAAAATTGGTTCCCTATCTGGTTATGTTTAATTCTAAACACTGGATGGAGCAGTCTGCACTTTTTGAGCCCCTAAATACCCAAACTAATCTTTTTGGCTTCACTTGACACATGAATAAAGCCACATCCCTGCGAGCAGACAGGAACAAACAATGTGAGAAGAACGTGGGGAAAGAGCAAAAGAAAAAATGCTCGCCACCTGCCTATTGATCATAAGAGACTAGATTAGTATTAAAAAAGCTCCAGAAAACAGATTCTGCTTTGCCTTAGCTCTGACTCTTAAGAAAGCATATTTAGAAAATTCAACACTGGAAAGTACAGTCAGACAAAGGTTTAGATTGCTTGAATTTAGTGGCTTTAAATCATTGGGAAAAAAGGTAATTTAATAGATTATAAAATCCCTGCTTAACTTTATATGTTAGATTTCTTAAGATACAAAACATGCTATAATTTAAACAGAAAGAAGAAGAAGAAAAAAACCCCCTCAAGATGGTGTAATTTTATTCACATCTAGATGCATTATGTTGAACTTAAGTATCTCCAGACAACTGCCAAAGTGATAAATGCCTATTACTTGGCGTTAACATATGGGAATGGATGTTTTAAAACATGTTAGGAACATTAATGTCAGAGCTGTATTTCACAGAGTTGAATTAAAAGAAGCTGTGAGTTAACCAAATTCTTTTATCAGAGACAAACAGGTCGGAGTAATGACTGTTTTCGAAACCAGAAGAAATTTGGATGCTGCCAATGGGCTAGTCGACCAAGGAATTTATTTTCATCAACGCTTGTATGCCAAAAAATAATCTCGGGGTGAGAACGAGTAAGCATGGGAAATGAGCTGAGTGAGGGGGGAGAGAAGGCGAGATTCGGAGTGGAGGGCGGGAGACAGAGGGGAAGATGGAGAGTAAAGTTTCATGACTGAGTCAAAACAAATGTGGGCATCGGCCTTGCAAAGGGTTTGGCAACTAGACTTAGCATGCAATATGAGTCCAAAGGCTAAGCTGAGCGTCCTTGTGATAATTCATCTCCTTCAACGCTTTCAGCTTGATTCCCCTCGATTGCTCAACCATCCCCAGCCACACCTCGAAGTAATCAATTCTTATATAAATCTCTCTGATCCTGGGCTTTCCTTTTCCCAATGTGTCTTCGGCTGACACGAGGAATTATTTGTCTCGAGCTTATCAGTAAGCAATGCACACCAGAAATGTTAAAGAACTGGCATAAAAATGGAAGCGTTAAAGGTCTGGTTTGATGTGTTCCTTTACACTAAGAGCACTGGACTGTCTCACTGGCCAATCTGAGGCATGTTTGTAGGTGTGAGATTACAGCAAGAGGAGGCTTTCGCATGTTAGTGGGGACCAAAGACTTGAAAAGAGTGAAGACAGGTAGGACCCTGGAGGTTTTTAGCTTATTCATCCATCATCTGGCCCACCTGTGCTCGCACATGCACAGCCCAACCTGGCAGCGGTTTTAAAGGTTGTCCAGCATCTGCCAGGTTGAGCTCAACTGTCTGATTGAGATCATGAGACACAATCCAGACACACAGAATACTTCTGAGTGTGTGTGTGTGTGTGTGTGTGTGTGTGTGTGTGTGTGTGTGTGTGTGTGTGTGTGTGAGCGAGAGGGTATGAGTGCAGGCCTTGGGCAGAGGCAAAGTTTAGAGAAGAAAGAAAAGAAGAAACGCTTCGTTTTCTGTAATTCTGACATCACTGGAGCGTAGGAAAATACAATGCTTTACAGTTTTAAAAAAGCTACCCTGGAGGTTGTGTATGTTTGAGCTCAAAGAGAGAGGACACGCTAACAAAATCTGGACTTTTGGCAGTTTGGCATTCATCCACTGATTGTGTCTTTGGGAGATGGAGGGTTGAGTTTTGTACAAAAGCCCTCTGTTTAGCTATATTTACACCATCTTTTGAGTCCAAACAAGCAGGCTTTTGTTGGACTACTACTATTACAGCACGTCAGCTCACACAAATAGACCCGACTTAGCTCACGCATTAGCGGGAGTCCACACCATTGCTGTTTGCTGTCATGGTCTGCACACTTGGAAAGCCTGCACCGTTACCCTGATATCAAATCATCATTTTTCTTTGGTGCCGCTCCAAATATTTGGCTGATTACTGTCAAGCTGAAGGACTTCTGTACATTAATACAGCTCTGAATTTTCTCAGTGACTCTCGAGTCGTAATAAAAAGCTCGAGAGACTACTTGAAACCCCAATTGCATTTGGACCTTAGACAAAAGAACCCAAAGAAGGCCTGTGCTCTAAACGGCACAGAAACCCAATACAACACAGGAGGGAGGACTGGGGGCCAAGTAAACTGGAAGGTAAGTGATGCGGCGCAGCAGTGCATCAAAGTTTCCTCCATTTAGATACCTTGAAAAAAAGAAATGTGACAGAAACACTGTTTGCCAGCCAGTTTCCATTGAGAAAAGACCCCTGGCTCTGAGCTGTGAAGTGGCAAGTGCACAAACAGGTTGTTGAGGTGAAATCTGCTGTGCTGCGGTTATGAATAATTGAGCATTGCCTAGCAATGGTGGGTGATTAATTTGCCGTCGCTTGTTTAAAAATGATTTCACTGTGGGTACATGAGTTTAAAGCTTCTCCGGCAAAGAAGAGGGAATCTTGTTTTTCAATGGAATGAAAACGTGACGAAGGACAGGCAGCCATGCTTCCTGCAGATAGCTATTTAAACCGAAGACTTACGCTGGATTAAAACTGGCCAGACAGTGTGGCTAGTACTTTCAGTCACCAGTCATGTTCTCAAACACAAGTCCAGAACAAGTGATGGATGTGAGCCAGTGTGAACAGAAATATCTGGTTTCAATCTCTGCACTGAAACGTCTTGCTCATTCTCCGTTGGGGTTAGGTAAGGTAATTCTCTGTTTCGGGACCAGAGGAATACAAGAGACATTAATCAAAACAATATTTTCGGCGCACAGTCTTTTTCTGTTACCGTTCCTCTGTCGGTTTAACCATCCTTGTCTCTTTCCTCTCACTCTTTCCTCTCCAGTTGGTGTCTAAGGGCTTGTGCAGACCAGACATGAGGTGTTAATAGCAGCAAATGGAGAAAGCCAAACATGAGAAGCGAGAGAAATATTTGCTCGCTCCTTTCCATCCCCTCCATTTTCCTCCCCCTTTCTCCCCTCTCATTCTCTCTCGCTCTCTGCTTTGTGAACCAGCTGGGTCTGGTGAAGGGTTTAATTTAAGAGAGCAAAGAATTCCATGGCAGAGATCCACTGTAACTGACGGCAGACGCGAGGAGAGCAGACTTCGGAGCTGGAGCACTGGAATGTCCAGGAAATTTTTGGGACTTGTTTCTCATTGTAT
The DNA here is from genome assembly GCF_041146795.1 of Maylandia zebra. Classification (NCBI taxonomy): domain Eukaryota; kingdom Metazoa; phylum Chordata; class Actinopteri; order Cichliformes; family Cichlidae; genus Maylandia; species Maylandia zebra. Next base: position 20,888,121 of record NC_135180.1, read on the forward strand.
TCTTGGTTTCAGGTCATATTTAATCAGGGAAGCTTCATAAGAACAAGTGGTTAATTCACAAGGGGAGGTTATTGTACTGTAACTCATACACATCTTTAATACTGTTATCTGACTTGGAAGCCAGTGCTGGTATGCAAAAAATGGCTAATCAAACAAACATGTGAAGAGTAGAGTAGCTGCAAGAAGCACAAAGACGTGCTACAGCATAATACAAATGCTGTAATTTTCTGTAATGTGATGGAAAATCTTTATGAAGATAAACTTCCTCTTCAAGAGCCCAGGGGACTCAGTGCTTTACTGTGACTGACAGGCAGATTCTGCTGTTCAGCTGTGGTCCCATATAAATTTTCACTTTGAAAGTTAAGCCCATCATTTTGTCCTTCACTGTCATGACAGCAGATTTTTATCAGTATCAAATTATCACACAGTTTTGCTTCCAAGTTGGTGGATAAGTTGCATTCTTACAAGGTGACGCAGGACAAGCTGAATGGAAGCAAGAGTCACGTGACGTGCGATGGTGATTCCAGATCGCGTGAGACATGTGGACACACTGAAGCTCCCCCTTTGCTTCCTCTTCTTCCCCCCTCCCTCAATTTTGACCCCCCCTGCTCTTGGTCACCTCAAGATTTGGTTGTGCTGTCAGTCACGGACATGCGGTGCTGTGAGAGGCAGGACGAGTCACATGTTGGACTAATTAAGTATTCACACAGTCACACCGCTACACACAAAGTCTTTCCCTCGCTGGCTGATGTGAGCTTGCCGACTTTGGCGGGAAACCTTATATTGTTTTTGCTTTTCCTTTTCCATGGAGTCATTGACACGATCAATGAGAGGTCCCAAAGCCTGATCCTGCCTCTCTGCCAAATGACCCCAAGTGCAAAACTGTCAAAAATCCTACAGACAAACAGGGAAAAGGTCTTGTTATTGTCTTGTTCTCTGACATCTGTGCTTGCTGTTACCGTGTGCAAGCACACTCTCACACCATCCAGGTTGAGATCAGTGTTACGTGTCAGTAAGTTGGTACGAGTGGCAATTATTCACTTTTATAAGGGAGCTTTGCATCATACTAAAAAATTAAAAGGGGATATTTGGCGGTGGGCACCTACAGTGCAAGAAAAACTTTGGGTATCTTTGGAGAGCCTCACAAACCCACACACTTGGGCGCTGAGCAACTCTTGCGAACGGCTTCAAATTAAGGGCAACTGTAAAAGTCACCATTACACTTTCTTTGGATTTAAAGCAGCATCGCTGTGCCAAACCAGGCTGCCATGCCCACTGACGTCTGCGGCAGTCTGAACCCACCAGCACGAGTCTTTTCAAGCCTCTCACCTCTGCAAACACGCATTATTTCAAGCACATCTGTCCAAAAGACCATTATTCCCATGTCTTAATTTACACCATGTTAATTTTCGACTCCACGCATTACACAATATCCACTGAGCCTCTGATGTAATTGTTTATACTAGAGTCATATAGAGCAGAACACGCTATGCTATAGGCTTTCAAGTTGACCTGACATGTCTCCTGCTTCCTTGTTTGTGTGTGAGTGGAGAGGCTCTGCTCTTCTCCTTTTTATCCACTTGTAAAGGAATGTCACAGTTGCTCTGCCAACACTAAGCCCCTGAATATGTCTGAAGAGTATCTCTAACTCAGAGCTCATACCATTGCTCATTTTGTAGCTTGGCACACACACACACACTCCCAGAATGTACTGTAAAGACATGCAGACAAGGCAGAAACAAACCACAGGCATTAGATCGAGCAGCAAAGCACGGAGTACATGTGCTCGGAGAGGATGAAGTTTTAGGGGGGAAAAAAAAAAGCTCATTTGTGATCAGTGGGTTCCATGTGCAGGGAGGTTCAATTGTGCAAATTATGCATGGTGTAAGAAAATCAGTCAACAAATGCAGCCTGTGGCCATGGTATGTAAAGTTGGCCAAGTGCGTTTCCTCTCCCAGATGGTCCACATATGCATCTAACTGCCATTCCACTGAATGCTTTTCTGACAACAGAGGGCCGAGAGGGGAGGCTAGTGCTCAACAGGTCGGCTCGGCTCATAACATGCAAATTAAAACATTGACGATGGATTCCTCGAGTCAGCCTTAAAAGCATTTTCCAAGTTCCTCTGTCGTTATGAAAAAGGCTGCTATCACCGCTCAGCCACGAGAGGCATTTCATTATGACAAACTGTATGGGATACTCTACAAAGGAAAGCAAGCAAAGGAAGATAAACTGTCACTGACGGTGGGAAAGCTGTTTACTAAATAGCACGTTACAAATATGCAGAGGCATTGCTGCATGAACTAATGCGTTAGGATACCTACGAAGCCTCAAGGGCCAAAGCTGAAGTCATTCAGAACCCATTTATCATCCCAGGTTACTCAAGCCCGGCACTGGGCCTGATTGAGAAATCCAAGAGTGACATTTCACAGGGGTGAGATAATTTCTGCGACTCCCATTATTTGAAATTAGGAGCACTTTAATGAATGAGCAAACCTGCACTGGGAGGACAAGACATCAGCACCAGAACACTTTTGCAGTGACTTTTTTTAAAATGACACATGTGGAGTCACAACATTTTTAAGGCCCTGCATCAGACCTGAGCATAGACGTGAGCTGTGTATGTATCAATCACCCGCCACTCTTTTGATGATGCCGTGTGATGCATGATCCTTTATACCCACCAAGACTGGAATGCATACAGTAAACTTTCCAAACAAATAATCTCCTCTTAATGGCCCTTTAAATTCTTCAAACCCAACTCACAGCAACAGCGCTGTAAATGCTTACTCTTAAACAAATCTACTAAACAGGCCCTCGGCTCTCACAGACTTCACCCTGTCTTCATAAGCTCTTACTAAAACAACAGAAAGAAATTTCTCTATCACTACATAAATAACGCTTTGGCTGTGCAGCCAGATGGACAAGTACAGTTGCATGTTGCCGACCTGCTGGCAAAGGGAGCGTCAGAAGAGGTTGTGAGAAGTATCGTCATGGGACAGTTGCTCAACCAACAAAGCGGAGACGGACAAGATGCATCGGTAGTAACGTTCCCAGGAAAATAACCGTGCAAACAAAATACAAAACTGGCCAGTGAGGGCCTGAGGAGATATTACTAAAGCAGAGAGAAAGTACTTTATAATTGCATGTGGGGAAATACCACAGTTAGAAACAGTGATGTGTGGAACGCCTGACTGATTAGGCACCAATGAAAACTAATAAAGAGCTTCTTATCAAGCTTTAATCCAATATAAATGTAATTCTTGAGATGAATTCGCGAGGACATCAACAACTGGTGACGTAATCCAAGAAAAATTGTTTGGGAGACAACAGGCATTTGCAATGCGAACAAATAAGCCGTGTTGGCTGTGTGCATATTGGGTGGGCTGAGTCCAGTGTGGGGGTGATATCAGAAAGTTTCCGTTGCAGACAGTTTATTTTCCAAGATCTTGAACGCTTGACGCAGAGAGCCGGTGGAGGGCAGATTAAATGGACTAAGAGGAAAGATAGTTGAGTAAGAATAGAGAAAAGTCCATAATTCACATTTTTCCTGCATAAACAAGTGTGTCTATTATGTGCTGAAAGGGATGCCGAATGCCTCCAAACCGATGTCAGAATACATATTCGCTATTTGTGTGTGCTTGTGTCGGCGCGCACACATGCGGTCGCTCTCGTAATTGCGCACATATGAAGATGATAAACATATTTACATACAATCATAGTCATGCATATTCACATGCAGATGCTTCCAGTCTCTGACAGCTCAGAGGACAGGTCTGAGCTGCGGTAATGAAAGCCACATGTGCTCCAGGAGACTAAACCTCCTCAGAGCTCATCTTCTTTTGGCTAAACACTTTAATCCTCACCTCAATCTATCAGTCTCCTTTCTCTCACAGAGCTCTCTCGGTATGTGTGCAATGCGAATGAATGCGCATATAATTCTCTGCGCGGCAGTGAGAGGTGGTGTACGCGTATGACATATATACGGCATGTCCGCATGAGTTATCGGTCCTTTCCGTTCTCCTTGCTTTAGCCTGTCTTTCGTCTGTCCTCCCCGTGTCCACTGCACGCTTCAATTTCTCTGCCTTTCCTGCTTTTGAAGAAGACAAGTTCACTTGGTGCGTCTTCAAACAATGGCCGCGATATGAACCAGAAGATGAGCAGGAAAAGAAAAGCAGGTGTACTTCTGCTTTTTAAATCCTAGAAAGATTAACTGAAAAAAGAAATTCTGAGTTTTTAGGTGAAAAAAAAAAGAAGTGCGTGTGTTGAAATAACTGTTTTCTTACGAATTACAGGGGCTTTTTTTCCCCCAGTGATGGTATTAAAGTGAATATCTTCATTTATTTCAGATTTTCACAAACAGTCTAAAGTGCTGCGAACACTCAAGCCCACCACCTGCATGTATTTTCTGCAATCAGCAGCCACAACTCTCTGCTGGCCTGCTGCCACGCAGGTCCATATGACTGCCAAAACAACTCAGAGACATGTTTCTGTGTGGACCAAAATGTTACATGTATCTCAAATTTTCCGAGGAGGATTTTTGACTACATTTTCCAATACTTTTCATCATCATGTTTCAGTGGAAGAGCCACAGAAAAGGCGAGACTCTTTACACTCAGCTGCCAGTTTTTTCCAGTACGCTTATCTATTCATAAACGGCTCTGCAACAAATCCCGCTGCGCCTTCGCAAAGACTTTTTGGAGACTTCATGTTGTAATGCTGAGTTGTACTACACTGCAGTTGCATCACAAGGTTAAGCCGAGCAGTGGGCTTACATTACCAGGCTCACAATATCAATTTCCGTCTTTCTTTGTGGTTGGATGGCAGTTGGCAGAGCTTACTCAGAAACTGTTGGACTTTCTTACAGAGAAGTGACACCTGATGCCTACTTGTCTTCTCCTGAGATGTTAATTTCTTCAGATTTGCGACTTGCTGCCAGCCAGCCATTAGTTTTTTCCTTTAGTCGTTGCTATTTGCTCACACATACCTATTTTATAACATTATGAGCCTAGAAACTAATAAAAGCCCGACTGCCACTGATGCTTTCGACAGACAAGCTATACACGAGCAGTATTTCATCCATCTGCTGTATGAGATCTATAGTCTGTTAAATTGCTTACAGATCCCAATGGCTCATATACGTTTTCATTGCTCAAAGGCCGAGGCTCGCTTTTGTCAGCTTCTGACAGCGTTAGAAAATGAAGACAGACAACATGTTGTCTATGATCTTCAGTGTTTATTAATCTTGGAGAGTCCACTGGTAGGCTGAGTGTAAACACACTGCAGCTCTCCCACACAGACACATCTTTTCTCAAGCTAAAACAGACCATTGTAATCGTACAAAGAAATTACACCAACAGCAAAAACAGTAACCTCTATGTTTCTCGTTAACTGCGTTCACGTTGCCTGAAAGTGACAAGAGGCTGGTCGGCGAGAGCCAAGTTTCAGCAATAACGCTATGAGTATTAATTCCACCTTCGCTTGAGGCAGCACAAGAAAAGGGCTCCAACAGCTGTTCATAAGGAGAAAGTTCCTCCTTCCACCTTTCATTGTATTGTCAGAGCTGGATGCTGACAGACTTCACAATTAGTGTAACATTTACAAGGTCTTGCATGAGTTACGCTGCAATTCACTGCAGTCACGCTACTCACATAGCCAGCTGCTGTTCTCCATTACTGCAAAGGCAAGGTGCATATTTGAGGAATGCAATGTCACTGCTTGACTTCATCAGAAGAATGAATGGCAGCTCTTGTTATGTGAGCATGCATCTGAGATTAGCTGACCAGTGTTTGCATTTGTGTGTCCTTAGAAAGACAATCCTGCTCTTAATATTGAAGATTAATGAAAAACTAAAAACATGTCAGTGAATTTTCACGTGATAGTTGCATGTTCTCTCTGCAGCACAAGCCTGCAGACACTGACCAATGGGATGGATTCTACCTGCCGCTGTGTGAGTCTTACTTACAGGTGAACTGTAGATATACATTTGTGTATTAATGGAGGCTTCATGCTTGTAAGGCTTCAGGCAATATTCCTCTGATGGAAAGGAAAGCAGCTCTGATGGAAACCAACATTCAAAGCTTTGTGAACAGCCATGAAGCGGAACATATTACTGCTCCCCTGAGACTTTAAGTCTTCTTTTCCATTTAAAAAAAGCGTCTTAGCTAAACCCCAGTAATGCACTGTGAGTATTTTCCATACAACAAAGATTAGTATGGATTCAGAGCGGAGCACTGATCTAAAACAAACACGAAAGGAGCTTTTTAAAACATTTCTCACTTCCCTTTTTCTCACCAATTTAATTCCTGCCGTGTACACGGTGAGGAAGAGAGGGGTCTTAAATGCACACAAAAGCGCAATATTTCTCCAGTAATGCTCTGCTGCGCCCGGCCAAAGTCAACTTCCACCAAATGCTGGATATTAGGTCATTTTCACAAAAGTGCTTTCCAGCTTCTCTGGTTGGAGGGTGAGGGTGTGGCACTCCAGAGGGACCCCGCTCCATGTGTTATCAGGACTATAGAACCATTGCTTGGTCCCTTATCTTTCTAAACACAGAGAGGTAGGCTGCGATTGTTTCAGCGGTGCTTGGGGGAAATTAAATGATGGCTAAATTTACTAGAGCACCAATGCGGTGCAGACTAAAATACAGCAAAGGAAAATATTTATTGTACAGTATCGGAGAGAAGGGCTGTGGTAAATTTCAACACGGAGGTTTCCAGATATTGTGAGGGTCCAGCTTTACAATAACATTAATCAGTGCTCTGGCACCACTGCTTGGCAGGCGTTGATAGCTGTTTGCACTCTGCCAATCATCACTCCTTAATCCTTTTCATGCAGCAGAGGTAGAGAAATCTGTATGTATGATCCCACCCAGTCAGGATTCCCCAGAGAGATGCCAACCCCACCACCACAAAAAACGCCAGGGCTGATAAGGACAACCTGCTGACACCCGATCAATAGACTGTCTCTTTAAGGACTGGGTGGGTAAAGGTAATGCAGACCATAGAGTGACTAGAGTTCCTTCCTTTCAAGACCGTCCAACATGGTGTAAAATCTCCTTGTTATTGCAATACTGCATCATGTGGAAACAGAGCAAAAATAGTGGGTTCAAAATATTTTGTGAAAGTGTAGATTAGTGTTAGCTCCATGTAAAAATCAGAGTCTGTTTTAATATCAGTAAAACGATAGAATAAAAACCACAATAACACTAAAAAAATGTTCCAGCTTACCTGGTTTAGGGGCTTTTCCACCTTGTCCTGTTGAAGTCAAAGCAAACATAATATGCGAGGACTGTGTGATTATCTGATTGTGACATAATTTGTTAAACTGTTTTAACACAAACGGACAGCTATGACTTAAGATGCCGAAATGCTTTGCCTGATTATGTGTAATGACAGCGGCTCCTAAAGGCAGGTGCATTGCTGGTCGACAGCTAAATCAATTAAGCGCAGTTGCTTCATACCTGCTGGCAATCCTGCAATGACCTGGCCACCTGCCCCTGGCACGAATAGGCCTCGGCCTCCACCTCCTCCTGCATAACCTCCTGACAGAAACAGCAGATGATGACAAAAGTGATGACAACATTAATGATTGGCTGATCACGGTCGCACTGCTGTGTTTGTTTCTGCAACGATCTTGTGTCATGTCGTCATTTTGTCTTCATCGTTACCATTTGGAGATGGCTGTTAATTATCACGATAATCATTGTTAAAGACCATATAAGAGAAAACTCATAATGCCTTCCAGCAAACAGGCTTATTAAAAGCGGTCAGCCCTCAAACACATTGTTTTACTGCCTCAGCAATATCCCTTGGATTTAATTAATCTTAGCTTGTGGTGGCGTGATAAGGAAGTCTCACCAGTTGTTTCCCCTTGATCCGGCCGAACCAAATCCGAGCGTTGACAGGGAAATTTGTCTCAAGGACTGCAGTCTGTTTCTTATGGAACTAATGTTACACTGTTGCATGCTTAATGTTGTAAACTTAACGTGCGCATAGCCCTCAAATAGCATTAGCATAAAATATAGCAAAAAAATGAAAAAGGTGCACAAGGTCAAACTTGTTCAGCAAATGGGAGCTGAAGCCCTGCCAGGGCACTACACAGGGTGTGTAAAGCTGCTGCTAAAATTGTGTGTGTGAGTATCTGCTGCTGATGTGTGAAATGATAATCATCAGACTGAATACCTGTGCCTGCAATGACACTACTTTCTCGATTTATAGAAACTTACATGGAAAATATCGCTGATTTAGGCTGAGCCGAATGAAAGACTCTCTTCAAAGAGCGGCCTAGATGATGCTGAAGCTTATTAAAAATGTATAAATATTAATCAGTAGCTGGAAGACAATGAGTTAAACCAAGTTGAATTCATCATAAAATCGCCTTGATCCATGCACAGCTCCATGAGGCTAAAAAACAATTCTTCCAATATACATATTTGAAGAAGACTTTTATGATATAATTTTGTTTAAATTGTCCACATCACAGACAGAGACATGAATGCTCCGGTTCATGATAAACCAGATGCAATTCTTGAGAAGTTATTTTTATTTTTTGGGGGGGAAAAGTCATAAATCAAAAAATCTCTTCTACTCACCTGCAGCTTTAGCTGGTTTATAGCCCGCAGGGAACCCTCCAGCAGCCCCTAGTAAAATAACAGTCATACAACCATTGATTTATGGTTTGCCTACATGTAGTAAGGTAAATCACAGTTTATCATCATGCCAGCTGACTTGTGTCATAAGTTCTCTCAGGACACCAGGAGTGTCTTGTGGCATCTTCTGAGGGTTACTACATACTTGCATATAAGTTTTTATATCATGATGAAGCACGGTCACATAAGTCCGCTTGTGAGGCTCAAAATCTGTGTTCCTTTTCCAGAAATGACAATGCTGCACATGCATACATTAAGGTATATGTTATAAATCACTGAATGCATGTGCTTATACATTGATTGTATGCAGTCAAGTTTTGCACAGGACTCCGTGCAGTCTGGTGAAAAATCGAGTATGCCCCATGATTCGATAGCTTATAGACCCAACTTTAGCAGCAATAACTTGAAGTAATCATTTTCAGTGTGACTTTATCAGCCCCTCACATCGTTGCAGAGGAATTTTGGCTCACTCTCCTGTACAAGGTTGCTTCAGTTCACTGAGGTTTGCAGGCATTTGTTTATGCGCGGCTCTATTAAGGTTCCACCACAGCATTTCAGTCAGGTTGAGGTCTGGATTTTGACTGGGTCATTGCAGCACCTTAATTTTTTTCTGCTTCAACCATTCTGTTGTAAATTTTTTGGGATCACTGTCCTGTTGCATGACCCAGTTTGAGCTAAGCTTTAACTGTTTGACAGATGGCCCCACATCTGACTCTAGAATACTTTGAGACAGAGGAGTTCAGGGTCGACTCTGTGACTTCAAGGTGCCCAAGTCCTGTGGCTACAAAATAAACCGAAATCATCCCCCCTGCACCACTGTGGTATGATGTGTTTGATATGCTGTGTTTGGTTTTCAGCAGACACAATGCTGTGCGTTAGGGCCAAGCATTTCTACTTTGGCTCGAAGGAAATTGTTCCTGAAATCTTGTGGTTTGTTCAAATGCAGCTTTGCAAGCCTAAGCCATGCTGTCATGTTTATTTTAGAGAAAAGACGCTTTCTTCAGGCAACCTTTGGAAATGGTCACACTTCCTCATGATTAATTATACGCATTTGATTAGCAGCACCTGGCTCCTCCTTACCTTATTAATTCTTCTGGAGGCAGTAAGAGTGTGCTTTGACAGGACTGCATGAAGTCATGTGAAAACTTTCTTTTTCATATGAGTGTATATTTTTGAGTACATACAACAAGAGAAAAGGATGATTACATGTCACAAACATGCACATTTTCACCCTTGAAAGACTTTTTGGGTTAAATATTTACTCAGTTTCAGACTTTCCAGTTTATGCTTTTGACAGAAACAGACCCCTTAGGTTTCAGTTATAAATAAGAACGTTAAATCTGTGTGAGCCACTTTCAGTCATTTGAATCATCAGTGCCAAGACTTAACTGTCAACTCAGCTTTGAAGTTTGATGACAAAGCACTGCCAAGCAGAGTGCTATGTTTCTCGTATTCTTTTGCACATAATACTGCAAGTGTCTTTATTTTGAGTCAATTGCATGTTCACATTGCAGTGATTCTTATACTACTATTTCTTTTAGTTAAACTTCTGCTCCACGGTAGTTCAATGTACCTCTCATACCTTTTCTAAAGAGAAGCAGACTTTGTTTATAGTGGCTGCGTTCTGGATGTTTTTTTGTTTTTAAATTGTGCAGACACTGGGTGGATGCTCTTTTACCTGGAAAGAATCCAGTTCCTGTTCCACCGCCTCCTGGTCCTAACCCAGCACCAGGTGGTAGATACACACCTGGAGCACAGATCAGAAAAAGCAAGAAGTTATCTTCTATCACAAACACATGTGACACTAACTAGAAATATGGGCATGCAGCCATTTTTTTTTTTAAAAAAAGCACATTGCTTCTAATAGCATTTCTAAACAAATAGCTCATTTATTGGACAAACACTCTTAAACACTTCCATCATCCGTGACCCATTTTAAGTCCACCCTCAAAACTCATCTGTTTAAAATTGCCTATTCTTAAATTTCTGTATGTTTTAACTTTTATCTTCTATTTTTATCATTGTGTATATTTCCAGTTTTTATCTGTTGTACAGTGTCCTTGGGTGCTTTGAAAGGCGCTATTTAAATAAAATGTATTATTATTATTATTATTATTATTATAAAGCAAAAATGGAATCCGTCCTTGGTATACACATCCGCCCCAGGTTGCAGAAATTAAATGAAACGTGCACACAGCCGCTGCAGCCGAATCCACAGTGAAAGGGAAACTATAACTTTGATGAGGAGAAAATTCAAATCGTTTTCATACTGATGAGGTACTGCAGTTGGAAACTTTCTTTCTGAATCCTACTGCACCACTCTGGATACCCACAACCCCCACCTGCATCCCCTAGCCTTATTTTTCGGCTGATTTTTGGCTGCAACTGTGAGTAACTCCTGAGATGGTCGTTCTGGATCCCAGACATGGTGGCCTCATGTGTGCAAGGAACAACAAGAGAAATAAAAAGAAATGGAGACTTAAAAAAAATGACTGCAGTTGTTCTGGGAGGACTAACAGCTAAATCCAACGGGACCGGTGAGCTAAAGCCAAAATTACAAGTAATATTTTTTGAGGGGAAAACCTGGTTTATATCACAAAAACACAATGTAAATGAGAGAATGTGGCTGTAAGACCACTATGTTTAATGGCTCTTATATGTGTTGGAAGGCAATTTAATTTAAAACACATGTCAAAGGCGTTCATGTGTTTATTAGAGAATACACTTTGAAAACTGGGCTTTCGGTTCCGTCCACTGGGTGAGGCCATTAGAAGAGGAACATTACAAGGTATCGCTGTCCAAGCTGGATGAATCGAAGTTCATCACACATGGCACAAAAAAACAAAACCAAAACCAAAACCAAAAAACCCAGCCCATGCATTTTATCGAGTACGCCAGATTGAAGAAAGCGCTAACAACCTGTGACATATTTTTGATTTGTGCAACTATTATCAGTTTTGCAGCTGAGGCTAATAAAGCAGTGCTAATCAGTGGGGGGAACTAGTGAAGTGCACAGTCCTAGAGGATGATGCAGGAACCACCTGGACTGGAAGAAGAAGATATTTTTTAACACACAGCTGGATTATTAAATTACAAGCAAATTATGTATGAAAATCTTTAATTTAAATGTACTGATGCAGCTGTAAGTGGTTTGCAGTGAAGCTATGGACAATAGTGTCACACTCATTCGGATACTTTGCAACTGTGCTGATAGTTAAGGGATAAACACGATTTTTTATGATGAAGAGATAAAATGTTGTGTTGGGCAAAAAGTAATGCGTCAAGAAAGGTCTTATAACCCCTGTGGTTGTCTGCAGTGTAGGACAAATGATAGGGTCTCTCTTAACTTATCCTCGCTGGAAGGATCAGAGTGCTGGACTGATCACATTTCTTGAGGTTTGGCCTTACAGACTGAAACAAAAAAGTGCTTTGTAGTAATTTGAAATGCAGTGCACATGTTTGTCAGTCTCCATTAGTTTGCCCATGCCCGTGGCTCCATGGCATAGAGCTCAAGTGCAAGGCACTACACAGTGGACGCACAGTTATTGTTCTCAATCTTGCGTCTTCATTTAGCAATCAAAAGGAGGATTTCCTGTGCTGGCATTGTAAGTGAGGCAGGACGGACTGCGGGTCTGCTCCAGTTTTCCTCCTGCTTAGAATCCAGTCGTGCTACTGTACCACATCCACAGAGTGCACCGGGTTCACCAAGACCGTGCATCCAAATAAGGCACAAACTGACCTCTGCCAAGTGCCCTGACCTACGTCAATAAATTTGAAGATTTCTTCATGATTTTCTTAATCATCACCATCATCATGTGCTTATGTTCCTCATGAACTCAGCCAGGTCATGGGAATGTGTTGGAATGTGTGTGGAGGACAAGACTGACTCGGAGAGCAAGCAGGATTTAGACTGCACAGTCAAGTTTTCTGGGTGTTTGTGACGTGCATGGTGTTGAGAAAAGAAGACTGGTGGCCCCGCAAAAGCCCCTCTCCCCCTTTTTTTTTAAGAGTAAAAGCTAAAAGGTAATAATAACAAATATAATTTTTTGTGTAGAAACCTTCTTGGTACAGGTTATCTCCACTGGAACAGAAGAAGTTGTGACAACTTCGGATAAATAAGAAGGGGAAAAGAAAATATTAATAAATTACTGGCTGCTGTGTAGGGAGAAATAAGCTTTCTTGGTATCAGTTAAATGTTAGTGACTGTTACAACCTAAATAGGGTGCACAGACTGTATTTTTTTCTGTAGGGTGCTCTGTGCATATTAAGAGGGTGATGATGTACATGCACTCACAGGAACCCTGGCAGCAATTTTGACTTGTCACCAGTTTCACTTTGGACTTGAATGTGGTCCAGCTGTGGGACTCTTAGTCAATGGTTTGTCAGTAAGCTAGTCATCAACAAAGTACAAAGTTCATTATCTGGGGACGAGATCCTGAGACTTCCTGTGGTATTTTGCATGCTAATCACAGAAGACGATGTTAAGATTAAAGCACAAAATTCTAGTTTTCTCTTCATAATGGAAGATGGAGCTTGCCTCAGTGTGGTTCACCACATTAAATAATTAAGCCTGCCAGCAGGAATAGCTATTGCTGCATCACTTTTGAGTGAAACATAAAGGAGCAACATTTAGAGCAATCACTCCACCCACCACAAAGGTAAAGACATAATAATTCGCCACTTTCACCTAACATGGTGTCTAAGGGCCTGCCAGATATGAATCACCCTTATGCCACATTTTGGAGGCAGGGGGACTGAAGACAAGCAATGAAACCTGTCAAGAGATGTCAAGAAAGTTTTTGATGTGGTGTAGCCAGTAAACTAGGCGACTCTGAGCTACACTTCAATAGTTAACTTTGCAAAAAATAAAGACAGAGAAGGAAAAGAAGTCACTTTTGTACTGTCTGTAACCCTCAGGATAATTGCAAACATCCAAACCTCACATCCAAATCTACACAGACTGATCAGTCATAACATAAAACACAGCCTATTATCCTTATTTTCACCTCCATCATTTGATTCTTGGACTGTACGAGAGGATTTTTTTCATCATTTACACAATAATTCCTATCCTGAGGTTTTGGTGCACACAGCTTATCCACTGTCTGAAATAAGCTGGGTTTTTTTTTTTAGCACTTTAAGCAAACATTCTTCTGATTGGCTGCCTCTGATTAACAAAAGCGCAAGCGGGACTACTGTGTGAGATAGACCTCAAGCATAGTTTAGTCTGTCTGTGTAGGTTCTTAGTCATTCAAGTCATAGTAGTCTATGGAGTTTAGAAAGAAAGTGACTGGATGTTAATTAATTTTCGTGATGATGTTTCACATCTTTATGGAAGCCCGTTTCCACCACAAAGAAAAAAAAGGATCCATAACTCGAAATTTTGAGAAATAGACTTAACTCGAAATTTCGACTTATTAACTCGAAAGTTTGTCTTACTAACTCAAAATTTTGGAAAAGTACCTTGAAATGTTGACTTACTTTTCTCAAAATTTTGATTTAATAATTCGAAATTTCGAGTTATTAAATCGAAATTCAGTAATCTACATGAATTACGTAATTTCTTTGTTACCCGGAAGCTGAAGCCCTCAGCTACAAATGCTACAGCTAAAGTACAAGTATTACAGCCAGTCATGAATGCACAAAGTGTGGCTTCACAAATGACGAAATCCTTGTGTTATTAGCTGAATCACATGGTGTTACTATCAGCAAACGTACTCTCGATCCGGCTTCGAGTGCGCATTCCACGTAGCTTACTGATGGGCAGAGCTTACTCGAAATTTCAAGTTAATTTTCTCAAAATTTCAAGTTGATAAGTTGAAATTTCGAGTTATGGATCGGGATGGGTATCGAAACCCGGTTCTTGTTGAGAACTGGTTCCCACTGTTTCAATTCCTTGGAATTGTTTGCCATTTTTGCAAACGATTCCCTTATCGATTCCAGTCGCCCCGAATAATGTCACCACGTTGCGGAGCGTCATTTACCTGGCAGGAAACATGGCGGCTCAAACGCTCAAAAGTTTGGTTATACTTTACGAGAACAGATGACAACAGGGCAACTTGCAATACTTGCAAAGTAGATATTTTCATTTAAGGGAGGAAACACTACGAATATGCAAAAGCATTTGCTCACAAAACACACGATAACCTTAAATAAATGTCGTGTTTTTAATTCTGCTCCGGACTCATGAATCTCAACCCAGCAGCAGCGGTAACGTTTGCACGTCCTCTCCCGTTAATGCGGCAGGTAAATAATCAACTAACAGTGCATATTATGTTAGCGCGATCTGCCTTATTACAAAACCTGCCATTACTGTGCATTTAGGTGACCATGATGAGAGAGACAGAGTCTGGCTGGCTCAGATGCTGGCAGCTCTCGCTGCAGTCTACCGTTAGCGTCTCCTTTCAGGCCAGGATAGACGAATGTCACAGAGCAGTGATTAAGTTTGTGGTAAAAGCCTTGCACCCATTTGCCACAGCAGATGCCCCCGATTTTCGGTAAGTGAATGTGTTTAATTGTAGGCAGGGACATTTCTGGATATTCTTGTGTAATTGCCACAGAACAATTTATGTTATACTTTGTTATTGCTACAGAAGAATATTTATTTTATTATTTTACATTTACAATTTTTTTCCTGGGGACCCTGTGACACCACATTGAAGAGCCGTAGGCTGGATCTCTTAAGCTCTCACTACTGGGTTTGTAAGGCCATGTTACTCCTAAATTTCTATCTTGTTCAAAGAGAAGATATAAAACAAAGTTCTAAGCTAATCGACCTTAGTGTTCTCCTTTTTTAAAGAGAATCAATAAAGAATCGAATCGTTAAACAGAATCAAAAATGGAATCGGAATCGTGAAAATCTTATCAATACCCATCCCTAGTTATGGATACTTTTTTTTTTTAGTGGCGGAAATGGGCTTCCATACCTCTCAGCTAAGAGGCTTCTTCAGTTCTAAAACCAAATGGTGGATAGTCCCAGGTATTTATACCCTAGTGGGGATTGTCACTTTCCTAATGGGGAAAAGAGGATTTTTCACCAAACCCACATACACTCCTGTGCAATCCTCCAAGAGCTTCTCTGTGCATCGCTGGAGGAGTATGCTTCTGCTGATTGCTGTTCGGCTAACACTGGGGCCAGAACAGGGAAAAGAGCGACAAGAGAACTGGGAAAAAGCTTCAAAGATCTAAAAATTCACCACAGAAAAAAAAACAATGGCTGCAGTGACCTCCAGTTTGCATGTCAACGTATCCCTGTGGAAGATACTGAACCTCATGTTGCTCGCCGATGCATCCACCAGAGCTTAGAAAAACAAGTAGATGTAAAAAAAAAAGTGCTTGTATGAATGAGTGGAGTTCTCTGCAGCTCTGCCAGTCTAACAAAATGCTCACTAGGTTAATTGCTGATTCTACATTGGCCGTACTGTAGGTGTTGATGTCAGAGTGAGCGTGTGTCTTTGTGTTAGGCCTGTGTCAAATAAAGGACCTGATCTGAGGTTACCTAGCCTCTGGACCTATGACAGCATGAATAGGCTACAGCTAACTCATCACTCCTAGCTAAGGGGAAAACAGCTAATAAAAAAAGTTTTTGGATAATCAAATTGTGGAGTGGTCCCTCTTGCTGCCAAAACAACTCCCAGTCAGCATCATAGACAGGGGAGACAGGGGATCCATAGGGCTATCCTGCGCTCCCTGACACTGGGATATAGATTGTGGTGTGGGGCCTTTCTGGTTCCAGCTTTTTCTGATGTTTCTCACAGATGCTCAATTGGAAAGGGATTTGGAAGTTTGGAGGCCAGGTCAATGCAAGGACCTAAGATTCCCCAGCAGATCATTGTACTGCAGCAAAATGCTCAACATTATTCACTTCAGCTACAGGGACCCCTGTGAGTAGCTTAACACACAGTTCTAGACTGTGTTGGTGCATTTATGTATCCCATTACAACATGTAGTGTTCCTCACCCTGTCATGTATTCTGTTATTTTAGTGATTGGCAACATTTCCTAGACTCCCTAAGAGAGGGACACGTTTCTTACAAAGGTGTCAGAAGTGTCATTAGTCAGATTTTTATTACTTTTTAAAATAGCCACTGTTTTATAAGACAGTTTCTTATCGGTAGCTCAAGGCGCACCACTTATTTTAAATGTTTGCTTCCAGTCTTATATAAATCACAGCCAAGTTGCAGCTGTGTGGAAAAGCTCAACCTCACATTATTTATATTTTTACATTATGCAAGGAAAATAATACTTTCTAAATTTGTGTATCAGCAATGAGGGTTGCTTCAAGCGTGAAAATCTTGTCAACACTTGACATTCAAACTCTGACGAGAGTTGATTATTTCGTTTCCAGGGAATTTGCATTTGCATTTACGGAGAACAAAGAGGACAATCTGTGAAAAGCCTGAAGGCTTAGATAGAAATCATTTTCACACGCGTCCACATATGTGGACGTAGTGTTTTGGGTTTGCCTAATTCCCTTGTTTTGAGTTTCATTAAAATGACGTAGTTCACTAGACACAAGCTAACAAGTGGAAAGGCCCACATCCAGATATGTTTAGCTTTGCCTAATGTCATGTTTTGAGTGTCAGCCTGGAAATTAAAAAGTGACATGTTTATCAGCTGTTCAGCTGGCAAGATAATTTATTTGATGTATTGCCTGAGCATCAAAACTGGCAGCAAAGCCTTCCATTGTAATTCATGAATTTATCACATATTATAGCCTAAGTGGAAAATGTACACTGGCTTACACACTTGATTTTTATGAGGATATGGGTTACTGGGCCCAAAAATAATGACTGGCTCGTAGTGAAGGTAGGAAATTGTAAGTCAGATCTTGTTTTGTTACTAAATCAAACCAAAGCCAATGACAGTTTTTTCCATAGTACCACCCAAGTTAATGGCAGTTTTTACAATTGCTCTTTGAAAGATCTTAGTCTCACTTCATTTACAACAAGCTGGGTGAGTAATGTGACATTTCCCTGACCCTGTGCTGTGGCTGTTTAATAATTGGTCTTTGGAGTTGATTGAGCAATTTGCCTGACTTGTGCATGAAAAACACGCTTACGTGTGTGAGTACACACACACACACACACACACACACACACACACACACACACACACACACACACACACACACACACACACACACACACACACGTGACCTCGTAAACAGTTAATGAAGGCATTCCCTTTGTAAAAGGCTTACAGAGCCATTACCATTGTGTTCACAGTGCATAGTTTGTGAAGTATTGGCAGATCTGGACAGTGTTTACATCACATTTACACGATTCTGCGCCTGTATTTCTATCGCTTTAGATAAAATTTCAAAATGTTTTGGCAAACTAGCAGCTGTTTGCTGTATTCACATCATGTATCCAAAACCGCTGTCCCAGAAGAGGAGGTTTGGTTCTCTCTTTATGGAAAGCTCTCGTAGCGCAACCCAAGGAGCACTGCAGTGAAGCAAACACTGCGGTTCCTGGCACTCTTACATCTCCTGTTATCAGACACATGACAGCTGGCCAATCAGTCAGTCATTCCACTATTTTTGCACTATTTTCCAAAGCATGTTGGAAAAATGTGAGAAGCAGTTCAGAAAATGAAAATTTTCAAAGTTAAAATCTATGTTAGTCTCACCCCCAAATGATTTCAACTTCCCTTTCTACGGTTTCCCATCTTGTTTCAGTGATTGAAGCGAAACATAAGCATGTGGTGAGCAGAATTTTAACAACTCACAAGACCAGATTTCAGTCCTGTCAGGGTTCACCTTCTGGTGGCTCTAGTGTAGCTTTCTACTGGAAGCTGACAGGGTATCATTACAAGATTAGGAAAGTCATGCCTTTGAAACCAAACATGGGTTTGGAGCAGCTGCTGTGGGCTCTCCTGTGTGAGGATTGCAAGCGTGAGCATTACGGAGGAAACTGGGCCGTGGTTGGAGATAACCATCAACCATGTGAAATCACTACAAGCTAATGGAACAAGTTGTTCATGTTGTGACTCCCCTCCAAAATCTGATTTATGTGATTGTTGGTTCCACTGGTTGATACAGAGTTACAAATGAAATGTTAAAAGGACCATAAATGACTAAAATCATTATCCACTGTTTGCAATGTTCCAAAATGTGTCCCCTGCATTTCTTTTGACTTGGTAAAAACCAAGTTAACTGATGGGACACCTGAACATAACACCACTGTGAAGTGTACCAACTAACTGGGCAGCTGTAGCTACAACTGTAGCTGCCTCCACCAGTGTGTGAATGTGAGAGTGAATGAATAGTGGCATTGTAAAGCGCTTTGGGTGCCTTGAAAAGCGCTATAGGAATCCAATCCATTATTATTATTATTATAAAATGTAGTTTAAGATATGAAAAAGTTTTGTTTCTCAAAATGTGTTGTGTTTTGCAAAGAAATCCCCTATAAAGTAATGAAAAGGAGGGTTTTCACAGGACCCACCGCAGCATTTCAGTCATGTTTAGGCATAGACTTTGGCTCATTGCAACACTTTTGTTTCCATTCTTTTGTGCTTGGGATCACTGTCCTGTTGCATGGTCAATTGGAGATTAGGTATCGGAATTTCAGGAGCGGGACCACGCCTCCAAACATGCTCCTTCCAGTTCTCATCTATATAGGTTCTCCCAGTTCTACAAGCTGTTCATTCTCGTTTACGTGCCCCACCCTCCCTTACCTTTTCAATTCTTTAACTTCTTCACTTCTATTTAGTACATGGGGATCTGCCAGGCCCAGGAGCAGCAGCCAGTCCCCTTCGAGACTTTCCCCAAATTGCAGCTCAATTCATGTCCAAGCATTCACCTTTACATACTAAAATGCTGTCAAACTTAAAATCAGGACGTGGGTCCAGCTAGTGAAATAATGGGTTTTAGCTGTCGGACAGACGGCCTGACATTTGACTCTAGAATATTTTGTTGTACAGAGGAGTTCATGGTCGACTCAGTGACTGCAAGGTGCCCAGGCTCAGTAGTTGCAACACAAGCTAAAATCATCATCTTTCCACCAGGACTGTGATTTTTGTGCTGATAGCTGTGTTTGGGTTTTACCAAACGTGGCGCCATGCATTATGGTTTGCAGACCTGTAAACCTAAGCTGTTCAGGTCTGAAACTTTAACATTGAATGTACTAACTGAGGCATGTACAGTCTGAGATGTTGCTCTTGGGTTTGTTGCAGTCTCTCTGAGGATTGCACAGGCTGTCCTTGGTGTTAACTTGCTGGAACTGATCACAATGCTGGAAGATGGCATTGTGTTAACACACACACCTGAATGCTTCAGACCAGCAAACTGAAAAAACTTCTGCTTTTATAGACATGCTGACATTTACCCCCCCCCCCCAAAAAAAAAAAATCAATCACAACACAGGATACATTGTTTCACCGCAGAGGACTTTGATGATTTTGATTAACCTCATGTGATGCATTTGATTAAAATTATAGTTTATTTCCATTTTTTCCTCATCAGCTCATCCTCTTTTGTGTCTTTTTAAATAAAAAATAGTGCTGTTGTGGTGTTTGTTGTAAACCTAAAAGAAGGTTGTTGTAAACCTAAAAGAAGAAGTTGGACATCAGCTGTGGCGGCCGAAGATGAAAAAATTCCTGACTGGAGCCACTTCAGATTGCTGGCCCGGTAAGATTGCACCTACCAGCTCGCAGCCTGGTGAGGGCTGCTTGCATAGTGGCTGGAATGAATCATCGGAGATAATGTGCCTCTTTGTTGAACACTTGGCACTCCTCGATTGCAGACCAAACATCTGACTGGAAGATGCTCAGACTGACATTTACACACAAAGAGTAAGAGCTAAACAAATTATTGATATGTTTTTGTAGCAGTGGTGAGAAGTGACTACTATCCAAAATCTGTAGGCATTTAAATCGTAACACATTGGGTTTGCAAAGCAGTGAGTCAGAGAAAGAATTGGTTTCCATTAAACTGTGTGCTGGGTTTATAAAGTCAAGACTGGTAGTGAAAAAAAAGAAGTGCAAGAACTAAGAGGTTGTTCCCTGGATATTAGCAGTGCATTATTCTTCAAATTACATAATGCGTATTAAAACAACTCATCCATCCCTAACCTCTGCTCCGATTTGTGTAACCTTCTTAACAGTAGTTATGATAAAAGAAAAAAAAGAGCGATAGGAAAGCCAACATGTTAGTAATCGCTCCTTGCTTTGTGCTTTGATGCAGAGAGTGACTTTGCAAAACCTTTTTGATGTAAAACATGGATGGAGTTGTACAATTCCCTAACACTTTCTCAGGAAATGCGCCAGAGTGGGACATGTATACATGGAATAAAAGTTATTTCACAATAACAAACCAATCAGTGCTTGTAACTAAACAGCTTCTATCCAAATGTGTACTGAATGAAGTCACCTTGCTGGAAATTACACCAAACCGCTCAACGTCAACAAATTAAAATGCTTGTGTGGCTCCAGCTAGAGAGAAGCAGAAGAAGAACCTTGTTGGAAAAATCTCCCCCCCGCCACCAAAAAATCTGCATGTTGTTCAGACGGTACTTCAAATAGACTGCTTCAGTAATTGCAGAGTAGAGCTGTTGAGCGCTGGGAGCACCTATATGTCACATTAATCCAGTATACTGTGGTTGGCAACCCGCCCCACCAGAGGAGGGATTAAAGCCAAAGAAGTGTTCACAGCACATGCTACCAATAAAGTAGTGCATCGAGTTTAGGTACCCACCAGTAACTCTCAGCTACTGCTGCATGTCAACACTGGTGTTTTGGCTTTTGCATGGCAGTCCACTCTGCAATGCATTTAAGTTCACCTAGAGCCAGGCGACTGGCACCGATTAATGTATTATATTCCTCGAGGCTGATCATGACTAATGCCAAATGAGTGGAACTGGCTTCCAGCAGCACTAAAGAAAAAAAAAATATCCCAAACTCCTGAATTCTTTGGACACTTTGAAGGAAGAAAACTACTTCCCCCCCCCCCTTTTTATCAGAGCTCAGAGCCAAGTCCTGCCAATCAGAGTTGTGCCATTAACTCTGTCCTTGTTTGTCCTTGAAGCCAAGCTCAAAACGTGGCACAGGCCAGTTAAATTGTTTTATGGTCTGTGTGAATGCAACATATGGACTGAGGTGCTTGAGGTACTTAAAACCATAGCTAGTGTTCTATAGGACGCATTGTTTAAAAAGCTTCAAGTTGGTCCGCCTCTTTCATCACATGAGGGAGATCCAAACAAACAAACTATAGTAACTGTATGTTTCCTCCAGTACCATTTCTCATTTACATTTGTTGACTGAAGTTATTCAGAGAGGGTTGTCAGTCCACCATAATTCAAAGCGTGAATTTGTCAGGCACAAGAGGCATTTTCTGGGCAGAACCGTTAAATGGGTGGATTGGGTGTTAATGAGGTTCGTGTTACTCACAGATAATTTACCCTTGGACTGTGCCCAGAAGGTTTTTTCAGGTTAGAGTGCACAGACACAGATGGAACTAGTTTGAGCACCACAGAAATGTTTGAAATGGATAGATTCAACACTCATCTTGAGATCAAAGTTGCGCTGCTAAGCCAATATTGATATTTGCTGGCTCCTTTACCTGCTATATATTTTTCATGAAAGTATCTCAAAATCTCCATAGAAATGCGCCTGGCACCAAAAAGACATGATGGATGTGCCATGAGCCAGAACGGATAAAGAAATTCTACAATCAGATGAAGACAGCTAGAAAAAGTGAGACTTTACATGGACAAAATATTTACTTTAGGACTCTAGCAGCATAGCCATAATGCACCTAAAAGTACACTTGGACACTGGGAGATAAGGAATATAAACAGCTGTAACTTTTAAGCAAATAAATACAACAACAAATGGACTACAGCATACTCAGTCCCAGATGCTTGACATGTTTTCCAGTTGGGGACTGAATAACTCAGAATCTCAGCCAAATCCCAGACTAAGAAGCAATCAAAGCAATGCAGGCAGAGGAGAGAAAGCAAACTCACTAGCTGAATGATAGTGGGAGGCAAACTCTCTCCCTTTCAGTCTGAAACTGATAAGTCTCAACGACAAACTGCACTTGAAACTAGCTCCTCGGTTCTGTACACACATGCTACAAGAGCTGCAGAAAGCTTTTAGAGTCACTCTCACATTCACTCTGTCCAACGCAGGAGTTCATCAGGAGTGAATCAGAAGTATGTGTTTTTTCCTGAGTAGAAAGAAGAGCCAGCTGGAGCCTCCTCTTACATTTTTTGGATTGGATCTGCAGCCATATAAACATAAGCACGCATATGGATAGGTGTGCACACAGGAGCCAGTTCAAGTGTTTGAAATGCACTAAAACACATGCATGTGAAGCGAGTTCGGAGACTTGAGGGCGTCTTGTTATGGTTTACTTTTAGATTGCACAATAATAATAATGATGCAATAGGGGAGTGCAATCATTAAGATAAATATGTGGCATTTAAAACTTAATATTTAAATGCATGGGACAGAAGTGTGAAGTCATAGACAGCATGTACGTGCACACTTTTTGCGAACATGAAACATAAAATAAGAACTCTTTCCTATATAGATTGTATTGTGGGAATTAATAAAAATCAAATGAGCAGCAGTCATCAATAAATTAGCAAACCAAGCATACTAAGCAATATAATGCAGAGCTCTTTTTAAATTAACATTTTTATTTTGCAAAAGTTTAACATCCGATGCAAACAATATCAATTTTAGTTATTATATAAAGCCTTTATATGTACTTCTTGCTGCCTTGTGGCTAATAAGCATCAGCAGACATTTTGATGACTGAGGATTTTAAGTTTAGGAACAAAACTTTTTTGCACCTGTTCTAAACCTTTGATTGATGCAGCAATAATTATGACTCCATTCACCTGCGGTTATGCACTTACCTCCTTGAAGAGAGGGTTGAATCAGTGCTAAGAGGAAGAGTCCACAGAAGAGCAACAGAATGTTTCTGTTAGCCATCTCGCTCCAAAATGCACCACCCCTCTCCCGATCAGCTGGTTTTATTCTCTTCTGGCTAATTACCACTAGCCCCGAAGTCTCAAAGAGTGATGAAAAAAAAAGAAGCAGGGGGAGGGTGAAAAAAGGGAAAAGCTCAACGTAATTATGAGAGGGCAAACACTCTGGTTCAGTGGATCACTTTGCTTTATTTCCTCGTCTATGTCTGGTGTTGCTGTTTTTATTCTGGTCACTCCTGCCAGCAGCACAGACGCTCCTGCCAGCAAGGAGAGGGAGAGAGAGAGAGCGAGAGACATACAGGCAGATACAGAGAGGGAGAGGGAGCAAGAAAGACCCCCATCCAGAAGGAATTGAATTGACTGCCAAGCATTTGCACGGATACAGAGCATACTTATTTGTTACAGACTGAGGAAGAGCAAACAACAAACCCAGATAATTACCTGCACTCTGTGGCTTTAATTTTCAGCTTGTTGCTTTTCAACACTTGCAGTGCCACGATCTTGCAACTCTTTTAACCAAGCAATCACAAAAACCTGAGGATAGAGGGTGAAAAGAAACACAGCAAGAGTCAGCATCTTTCCACCAAATATAAGAGCCACATATTAAAAACGTCCCTGGTTCAAAAAACAGCTGGGGAAACTGAAACATGCTGTGCCCGGCAACCCGCGATGCAAAAGGCAGGAATCGTCACTCAAAGATGACACCGTGTGAAGAAGTCAAGGATGATGTTTCTTAGGAGCTAATCGATGTCTCAGAAAGTTCATGAGGACCTCAGTCAATGTCAGGCTTCCGGGTTGATGTAATTGTGCTCCTTAAATAGTGAAGTTTTTATTTGTGCCCCTGATAACTTTGGTCGGTTTACATTTGATCAGCTGTTCAACCTAAATAAGTTGGTTGTCTTCTACGATCCTATTTTTAAACATTTTATTGCCTGAGCAAACCATCCCTGGATCAAATTCAGTTCAGTTTGGTTTGATCTATATAGACATACAATGACTGTCTCGCCACTCTCGCCATTTCATTTGAGCAAGCAAATGGCGAGAGTGGGAAGGAAAAACTCCCTTTTAACTGGAAGAAACTCTCAGGAAAGGGGATCCACCTGTTGGTTAGAGAGGATGGGGGGAAGACAGGAGAAAAGACACACTTTGGAAGAGAGCCCGAGATAAATAATAACTAATGATTAACTGCAAAGTGGTGTGTAAACGCATAGAAAAAGAAAAAGGAGAAGAAGAAATGTTCAGTGCATCATGAGAAGCCACCAGCAGCCTAGGCCTATTGCAGTGTAACTAAGGGAGGATACAGGGTCACCCAATCCAACACTAACTTGATCTTTTGTGAAAAAGGAAAAGGATCACCCTACACTCTACAAAAGGTCCAGAAGGCTGCTACAAGGCTTCTTATTAGCTCATGTGACAAAGTTTAAGGCTTAGTTCAAGATTTTGGTGATCACTTCCTGAACTCAGCATGGTGGCACCGTGGTTAGCACTGTTCTCTCACAGCAAAAAGGTTCTGGGTTTGAATCCACCATGTGACCAGCGCTTTTCTGTGAGGAGTTTGCATGTTTTCCCCATGTTTGTGTGGGTTCTCCCTGTGTACTAACCTTTCTCACATAGTTCAAAAACATGCAGTTAGTGTTGTTAGGTTAACTGGTGATTCTAAATTGCTCATAGGTGTGAGTGGTTATTTGATTCTCTGTTTTAGCCCCATGACCAACTGATGGCCTCTCCAGGGTGCACCCTGCCTCTCGCCCTATGGCAGTGGGGACAGGCTCCAGTCTCCCTGTGACCCTGAATTGGATAAGTAGAAGAAAATGGATTGATAGATGGACTCTCTGTACTCTTCACAGTCAATGTTCTGTGTCAGTGAGCTTTATAATCCTTATGTAACTTGCCAGACTTTGAGGTCTACTGACCAAAGTGTCCTCAGTCCAGGCTGAGAAATGGTGCTTTTGAGGTTGTGGCTCCAAGGTGTTGTAGAACTAACATTGGTTGATTTACACTGTTAATACATTTAAGAAGAAGTTTAAAACCACCTGTGAAAGCCTATCTCAGCTGTCTTAGGGCGAGAGGCAGGGTACACCCTGGACAGGTCGCCAGTCTGTCGTAGGGTTAACACATAGAGACAGACAACCATTTCCACTCACATTCACACCTACGGGCAATTTAGAGTTACCAATTAACCTAACCCCACTAACTGCATGTCTTTGGACAGTGACAGGAAGCCGAAGTACCTGGAGAGAACCCAGGCAAACACGGAGAGAACATGCAAGCTCCACACAGAAAGACCCCGGGCAGATGGTGGACTTGAACTCAGGACCTTCTTGCTGTGAGGCAACTGTTCTATCTCATTTATTTCATAGGATCCTGTTTTCACTTTTGTAATAGAAGGATCTCACTGACTTGACCCTTGGAGCATCCATCTTCACACTTCACCACTTCTTCAAACCAAATCCTTCTCAGTCAGTCCTGCCTAAGCATATTTAGCAACACCTGCACGGCTGAGCTCAACAAATCTTGCTTACAAATCATTACTTTTACGTGGGTGATGTATTTGTCTTTGAATGCGCAGGTGACAAAAACTACTTTGGGGGAAAAATATAGCAGATAAACAGCTCGCTGTATTTTCTACTCATGGTTTAAAAAAATACAACGCCAACAAATCAGTTTAAAAAAACTTTGTTACCTCCCCACTCATTAACTGTGTCACACTGTGAGTGTTTCATAGACACAACATTACCACTGTTAGATCACTAACGTGATACATCCTCTCCAGACACCTGTGCGCAGATTGATCTTGGCTCCGCACGCCGAGCCATTACTTACAAAACACCTCACTGCTGACAAAGCTGTCATTGTGCATCTCTTTTTTTCTGCTCTGGGACATATATTTTGGATTTTAAGTGGAAGAGGTTAAGCAGAGGTACTTTTTTACTGGCGAGAGCTGCGGCCAAAGCCATTACTCTCTCAGACACAAACCTGACAGACTGGGTTGTTGCATGCATGCTAATGGGTCTTGCCTTCCAAGATACACAGTATCCTTCATAGTAGTGACAGCCACCCGTTAATGTTCATATTCCCTCGTGTTGATTTTCTTGACGTTAGGTAAGGCATGCAAACAATATCAGCTGTTACAGGTTCGATCAGAATGAAGGCAAGGTATATATTTTGGTTTGAATTATGATGTTGAGTCATGCTGTTATGGATCAGCTTCAATTTCTCAGCTAATTAGAAATAATTTCCATTTATGCCCATCTTCCTGAAGGAGTGCTCCCCACATCACCTCTCATAACAAAAGGCAACTTATATATGCTTAGGATATCACTCTATCATACACTCTATCAAGTCAGACTTCAAGAGTAAATGAAAACATGTGTTGTCCTCGGTAAACTCATCAAAGACACAGAACAAGTCCAAAACAGTCTATTCCAGTCAAGATCCTGGAAAGTTTTAAATTGCTCTCAACTCTTGTGATTAAAGTAAATCATTAATTACAATCTAAACATCAGGACGACACTGACCTAATCCTGCATTCTGCATGGCGGTATTCGTTCCATGTTTGGTTTCAAACCAAAAACCCCAGCTGACTACTCTGTTTGGGAAACAAGTGTATTCTGGATGAGAGCTTCGTTTTTCTCAATTTATTCACAAGACTAAATGTCTATTTTAGCTCATGTCTGGTATTCTTCCTTTGGGCTGAGTTGGATGGTGTTTTTGCCAAAAGAGCTGAGACTGAACATGGACTCTGGTGAGGGTTGATGAGAGGTCACGCAAAGCCCACTGCTATTAATTAGACAATGAACTTAATGGTTCTTTGTAACAGCTTCTCTGATGGGTTAACAAGCTGCGATTTCTCTTTGCTTTTTCCACAAGGAAAAATTGTCCAGAATTTATGGTTTTTCAGCGCAGTAGCCAATCTCCAGGAGCTAGTCTGACATGGATTCACTAATTCGGCTCACCGCAATGTAATGTAATTAGGTCAACTGTGTAACTGTAATGTTGCTTTTCAATTAAGATAACTGGTGGGCAGGCAGCCTGTTCAGCCTGTTCACTGACAGCTGGAAGAAGTCCAGACCTCAAGAGATCCTCAGTGATTAAGAAAATTGATCAGTGAAGAATAACTAGTGGACAAGGTTGCTGTTCAATAACACCTTATGATTATGTTCTAAGAATTACACACTTACAGACAAATTCAAGAAAACCCCAAATCCTGTGACGCCATGATGGTGTAAGTTCTGTTATGCTGTCGAGGACATTGTTCTGGTTTGGGTCAGTTTCTAAACTTAGAGGTTCACTGCAAATAGTACAAATTGTTTGGAATCAACTCATTTACAGTCATGTGAAAAAGAACATGTTCCCTCTCTGCTTCCATAGGCATTAAGAGGCTCAATAGGAACCAGGTGCTGCTAATCAAATGTACTTGATTAACTGATCATCAGCAGGCGGGAGCATCTCTATAAAAGCAGAAGTTTTGGCAGTTTGCTGGTCTGGAGCATGCAGGTGTGTGTTAACACAATGTCAAAATCTTCCCAGGAATGGATGTTCCAGCAAAATCACCCAAAGGTCGGTTTCTCCAGAGTGTGCAATCCTCTGAGAAACTGCAACAAACCCAAGAGCTGCATCTCAGACTCTACAGGCCTCAGTTAGCATGTTTGATTTCATGACAGTGCAATGAGAAAAAAACTGAGCAAGTATGGCTTGTTTGGACATGTTGCCAGGCTTTGTTCTCTCTCTGAACAAACCACGAGATGCCTGGGACAATGTCCTTTGGACAGATGAGATCAAAGGGGAGATGTTTGGCCATAATAAACAGCAACACATTTGGAGAAAACCAAACACAGCATATCAGTGCAAACACCTCATACTATCTGTCAAGCACAGTGGTACAGGGGTGATGATTTGGCCTTGTTTTGCAACCACAAGACCTGGACACCTTGCAGTCTTTGAGTCAACCGTAAACTCCTCTGTATACCAAAGTATTCTAGAGTGAAATGTGAAGCCATGTGTCCGACAGCTAAAGCTTGGCCCAAACTGGGTCACGAGATGGGACAATGATCCCAAGTGCAGCAGGAAATCTATAACAGAATAGCTGAAAAAAAGAGAATCGAGGTGTTGCAATGACCCAGTTAAAGTTCAGACCTCAACCTGACTGAAACAGACCTCAATGAACTGTAACACTGTTGTAAAGAAGAATGGGCCCAAATTCCCCTGTAATGATGTGAGAGACTGATAGTCATACAGAAAATGATTACTTCAAGATAATGCTGCTAAAGGTGGTTCTACAAGCTGATGAATCATGGGCTTACTTAGCTTTTCACAGGCCTGCACGGAGCCTTGTGAAAAGTTTCACATGACTGTATCCTCTAATAAAATATGTTTCTGCCCTGATGGGAGTGATCTCTTTTGGATTCAATCTTTAGGGTACAAAGGTCACAGAATTGTTTGATGAATATGAAATTGACAAATGACCAGATCATCAAGTGACTGAACACCCCTGGGAGACTTCGGGCCAGTGTTTTAGACAGACCTCACCCACGATCATCAAAAAAACCAAATGAAGGAAAATTTTTTTTGGAAGGATGGAGTTTCATCCTTCAGTAGCATTCAAGAGAGTCGATGCGAAGATGCGCTGAAGCAGTTCTTGTGGCACGTGGTTTCCTGACACCTTACTACTGAGACACTTTATGTGGTTTTTCCTTTGATTTGTCAGTGTAAATCTCTGTGAGACTTTGGATCCTCTTTGTCACATTGCATTGCTCAACATACTGCAGCATTTGGATTTTCACACTGTAATAAACTGTCTTAACCAAGGATTAGGAAAAGACCTTTTACAGTTGGCAAAGCCGTGGAATATAATCCATTTTGAATTTTGGCTTTGCTAGAAAGGAAATAAAGTCTGTAAAGTCAGCTTTTGAGGGCTCTCCAAGAAGGCACACAAACTTTATATATAAACTTTAGTATATTAAATTCCAACTGAAGATTTAGTCAAAGGCATTCAAATAAATTCACCACTTCAAAACTTACTGACCCAGTTTCCTCCCTCAGTTTTCCTCAGAATTTGATAACAGACAGATAATAGATGCTATAAAGCAACGAGCAGTTGAGACTTCACATCTTACTGAGACTCCAAATGGAATATGATTAGTTAGTGATAATTTTGTGGGAACATTTAGATACTTTCTTAGTTTTTCCTTCTTTAAATTTGATATTTGTTGATGAAGCTATGATGCAAAATGTTCAATTTTGAAAAAGGTTTTAACGCAAATCCACCCATAATGGAGTAATCCTGCTTACAAATAAGCAAACAAGGAAATTAAAAGGAAAAAAAAAAAGACAAACCACAATAATTACATAACCTCATTGTTGGAGATGATTAATCTAAGGATATTTTCACACATGCAGTGTTTAGCCTGTTTATGTTGGTCTTGCTTTCAGGCCTTGTGTGTGCCCGTGTGGTTCGGTTGTGAACATGGGTGCAGACCAAAACAACCACACTAAGATGCTTTGGAGGAGGTTATCTCCAAACAAACTCCAGATCTGCAGAGACTTGTTTATGTTGAGAATGTGATCCACCTCAGTCTAAACCATTTATCGGGTGTATGCCGCACGTTTTCTTTGTTTAGAGTTTGAGAAACAAACTCACCAACTTAGAACTAGAGTCACGTGACAAAAAGTTTTCACAGGACTTTGCAGCTCTGTTCAAAACTAAGAAAACTGCTTCCTTAGGAATTAAAAGGGTAACCAGCAGCCAGGTGGTGCACTTGATTAAGTAATTATCAGCAAGTGTGAAGAGTGGACGTCCCGGCAAATTCACCCAGAGGCCAGACTGTGCAATAGTCAGAGCAACTGCAACAAACCCAAGAGCAGCATTTTATTAAGGGTGTTTTCACATCTGTGGTGTTTAGTCCTTTTAAATTGGTCTTTCATTTTCCCTCTTATAGTGGTTTATTTGGCAGGTGCGAACATGATAATTGCACCAAAACACAAGCAGCGAGACACTTTGGAGGAGGTGGTCTGGATCCAGTTCCAAATGAATTCCAGAGCAGGTCGTTTATGGTGTGAACCTGATCAGAGCCAACAGATGTATGCTGCAAGTCTGAGCTAAAAACCTTCCTGTACACAGTCAGTGGTGCTAGCACATTAATGTAATGTAAATTCTCCATGTGCCCACTAAGCCAGAAGGCGGCACCTTCTTTCTGTATTTGAAGGTGGAGGTGTGGCAGGAGGTTCTGGTTGCTGAGATCGGGGACAAACCGACTCAAGGAAATCTTTTACAAAAGAGCAATAGCCCTAATCAATGCTAACAGCTAACCTGATTAGCTACCTCCTTGGACTTTTTTTGGGGGGCAATAATGTGCAGTGGACATTCATTTAATTTATTATTCATACCTTTTTTTCAACTTTTTGTTTACTTTAAAGTTTACTGTGTTGTGTTTTGTTGTGTTTACTTGTGCTTAGTTCCGACATGGGACAGTTTTCCAGTTTCATTGTACTATTGTACTAAGTATGACTGTGCAATGAAAATAAAGAGTTATCTTATTTACTTCTGTTGCTCCTGCCCCAGACACATCTGATCAGTAAGCTGACTAAATGTCGTCATGTGGTTTGTTGTGACATATTTTGGTTCCCCTGTAGTTTTTTTTTTCTGTAAGAAAAGAAACCAAATCACAGGAAAAATCTACAAGTTTACCATCTTATCAACTGATTTGGATCAGAGTAAATATTCTATCGGTGTGAAAATGCGCACAGACTACAAACAGACTCTCGGTTGTCAGGAGAAAGCCTCTTTTCTCTAAAAAGAATATGGCAGAATGGCTTTACCTGAAAGTTACACCTGAACATGTTTTTGGCTAAATGCAAAAACCAGCGCAAACACTTCATCTCAACGGTCAGGCACGGTGGTGGAGGGGTAATGATTTGGCCTTGTCTTGTAGCCAAAGGACCTGGATACCTTGCAGTCACTGAGCCTTGAACATTTCTGTACAACAAAGTATTCCAGAGACCAATTTTATCTCAACTGAAGAAGATCTGGTTCCACCGATCTGCGTGAGAAATGGGCAGAACAATTGCATTCTCTTCCAATAGAGGGCAGTACAGCTACCTGCTCTGATTAAATGGGTTGCCAACTGCCAGTAAAACAGATGAAGATGAAGAGGAAATTACATAATACTCATTTTGTGAGTGAGACAACAGTATTTGAAAAGTAAAAGTAGTCAGTCTGACCTGGGTCTTGGAGAAAATTCCAACCCAGATGAAGGCCCTAGCATGAGTAGTGGTCAGAAGAAAGAAAAAAATGTATACTGGGAACAGACTGAGCCAATTTCGCTATACCCGGTGCGAGGGGAAAAATTATCAATAAGCTTTTTGTGACATTGGTGTTTGATGGTGTGCCCTGTGATTTTTTTCTAATGTGAAATGTGTGCCGTGGCTCCAAAAGGTTGGGAAACACTGCCATAGAGTGGTAAATAAGTCACAGTGTAAGGTGGCTGTCAATGAAATTATGCCAAAAGTGTTTCTTGCTCTGAATGTCTGGTTTTGTTTGAGTTTTAGCAGGTAATAAAAACACAATCCCACAACTCTAAAAGGAACATTTCTTACATTTTGTTCTTCCATGTTCTTATTTTGCACATCAGCCAAAGTGACACCAGAAAATAAAGCAGGATCTGCTACAAATTAAGCACAGGTTGAGGTTCATGGCTTCCAGCTTAATTGCATTATATGTAAATTGTATGAAGCTGAGGCCCCTACCCACTTACTGTCCATTGTACACCCATGGACATCACGCGACATGTATATATTCAAAAATCAAGCAATTCAACATCCCTAAACAGTTACATATTACCTATGCTGGTGGCATCCTCAGTGAACTAGTTTTGCTTCCTGCAGTGATCTCAGGTTCAAACAACCACTGTGCTGATACAGATGCCGTTGTTTTCTTGTATATTTCTTTGAGCATGAGGGCACTCACTGTTTAACTGTCCACAGATGGGCTTCCATTGGTACAATAAACCTTTGTTCACTGGCTAAGTGCTTACATCTTGCTGCAGAGGATCAGCTCTGGCGTCATCATCATGAGATAATCAGAGTGAAGTTGTTTAGCTATGTGGCGTGGGTCATTCTTAATCTGCAGCTGACACTGTACAGATTTGTCTGATGTTCATTCACCCTCGGTTTGTTTTAAGTCTGCAAAAGACGTACAAAGAGTAAACCACAGTGCTGAGGCAAGATGAAGGCATTCTTCCAGCCCATGTCTTCTGTCTCTCTCTCTCTGAGGTGGGACACTGCAGAGTGCAGCCTCACAGACTGGTAGATGAGAAATGCCCTGATGCCATACAAACATTAATGGCCTGTGTTGTCACCAGCAAACACACACACTCTGGCCTACCCCCAGAGTTTGACACTCACATATCCAGACCATGCTCCAGATGTTGTTTCTCTGCAATTAACATTGCTCTGCATACGAAGCAAGATCCAGGGAACATCAGATCTAAGCCCAGGCACCCAGGGAAAACTGATGACTTCTGGTAAGAGCCAACCCAGGAAGCAGGGTGACTCATGTTTGGCATCAAATCTTCAAGACTCAAACCTTCAGTGAGCGTTGCAAGGGCTCAAATAAAGCATTCAAATCTCTGTGTATCATTTTTTGTCATCTTTGGCAGTGATAATTAAATTCACAACACAGGTCTCACAGGCATATACAGTCTGGTGTAAAGTAAAGCCCAGACCAGCATCATTACAGAGGTAACCTAAGTTTCTCTGATTAGCAGGGTAACAAGATAAATGGGTGGACCTTTTTCAAAATTCAGGGTTAGAATGAAAAATAAACAAGTATTCATCATGACATCCTTTGAGGTTGACTCAGCACAGAGACAATTGTTTGCTTTTTAACTTTTTAAAGAGATAAAAGTTGCGTAGTTGGTTCATGTGTAAAGCTTTGGGTTGTGCAGAGCTGTTTGCAGGCACGTGCACAGACTCCAGGTGGTGCTCAACCACCTGCCCTTTTGGCCTCTTGTTTGCTACGCATCTCTTTTGCATGTCAGTTTTGTTTTTCACTTTCTGTTTTATAATTTTCTATTTGAATTTCAATTTTGACCCATGACAGCAATTACTTAATATTTTATAACCCTGAGCAATTATGTTTTTATGACTCTGCAAGCTGCTTCGTCTGTTTGCCACTGTTATGAAATCAAAATACTACACCAACATGTCAGTACAGCCAGTAAAAGTAAAGTAATAGCAGCCGATCAATAGTTTATAAAAATGGAGTTAGACTTATTTAAAGTTCACTTCTCTTTTTCTGATTGGGTCAGTTTAGCTCATGTGCCCATGTGACCTGTAGCTGAAATGTTCTGCTGTTTGGATAATTTGTGCACCACCTTAATGAAATATTACAACCCTTCATAGACACATATGCCATCCAAATCCAAGCTCCAAGTGTCAGTCACAAAACTATCTATTGTATATATTATATATTTTCAGTTCAATTCAATTTCATTTCAGTTTTTTTTATAAAGCACCAACTCACAACATCTGTTGCCTGAGTGTGCTTTATATTGTAAGGTAAAGACTCTACAATAATACAAAGAAAACAGTGAAAACCACAACAATCATAAGACCCCCTACGAGCAAGCTCTTTGATGACAGTGGGAAGGAAAAACTCCCTTTTAAGAGGAAGAAACCTCCAGCAGAACCAGGCAGAACCA
The DNA here is from genome assembly GCF_041146795.1 of Maylandia zebra. Lineage (NCBI taxonomy): Eukaryota > Metazoa > Chordata > Actinopteri > Cichliformes > Cichlidae > Maylandia > Maylandia zebra. The sequence goes on from NC_135180.1 coordinate 20,922,406, forward strand.
CCTGCTGGGAATGATTGGGGGTTAGAGGAGGAAGACAGGACAAATGCAAGCTGTGAAAGAGAGCCAGAGACGAATAATAATTAATAATTAAATGCAGAGAGGTGTATAAACACAATGAGTGAAAAAAGGTGAGTAAAGTAGAAATACTCAATGCATCATGGATAGCGCCCAGCAGCCTAGGCATATTGCAATGTAACTAAGGGAGGATTCAGGGTCACCTGATCCAGCCCTAACTATAAGCTTTATAAAAAAGGAAAGTTTTAAGCCTAAGCATAAAAGTAGTGAGGGTGTCTGCCTCCCGAATCCAAACTGGGAGCTGGTTTCACAGAAGATGAGCCTGAAAGCTGAAGGTTCTGCCTCTCATTCTACTTTTAAATACTCTAGGAACCTCAGGTAAGCCTGCAGCCTGAGAGCGAAGTACTCTAATGGGGTGAAATCATAAAATAAATTCATTAACCTCCGAAGACCCAAACTCTATCATGGCATGCATTTTCAATTTCTCTTTGATATTTGGGCTGATTGGGACCTGATGAATGTAAAAACAAAGAATTACCAGATTTTTTTTTAATTTGAGTTTTGTTTCAGATAAAAATTAGATCCACATATGAGGACATTCATTTTAAATTTCGATAGAACAGTGGCAGTAATGTCCTCGTAAGTGGATATCAGGCCCTTGTAGAGCAAAATTTTGTATTTTGGTCTAGACAACCCAAAATGTGAT